>NW_026712340.1:1635104-2235104 GCF_030504385.1 Musca domestica | reverse complement strand
CACAAAATATTTATTCACATTTAAATGCTGGAGTGCTCTAACGATAGCCACTTTTGGTTTTCCAGCCAAATATAAAGAAATCACACTATCACGCTTGAATTCCATCACGAATACATTTTTTTCTGGAAAATGCTCACCAAAATGCTTTTGTACGCTTGTAAACAATATAATGAGCTGTCACTGGAATAATTTTAACAGTGGCTTAGAAATGACAGCAGTCTGAAATTGATTGCAGTTTTTTCATCTCACCCTGTATACCCCAGCGTTGACTTATGATTATTCACTCTGTTGACTCTTCCGAAGGTTCCGAAGCAGTTGGCCAATATTGACCAATTCGTATATGACCTAACACTGATATAAATATTACAACATGAAAAATTTGGACTATATTGACTACTACCTGTACTTTATATAAGATATGTCCAAAATTTTGGAAAATGTGGTAATATGCGTGAGGCAACAGATATAGCGGACCGAAGTATTCCATTTCCATACTTCATCTAATACAGATAAAAATATTGGTATGTGCAAAATTGGAAGGAAATCGAATATTTACATCCAATTTTATGCGAAATCATAAATTCCGATAAATTACATAATCTTATAAGATTTCCGGTTAAGAGAAATATTTAGATATAGCAAGTTGTAAAGAATCACCGACTTGTTTCGCAAGTTATGACAGATATTAATATTGGAAATTGTGACCCTTTGTGGGTGAGGTAAGAAGGGGTTGCCAAAAATGTTTGTATATAGGAAATATGAGGAGATGGATGGATGGATTTGGATGCTTATTTTGCCTATTTTGAGCGTTTTGATTTTTAAAAATCTTGAACCCTATGTGGGGTTGGTACCAGAAGAAATGGTCCGATCTGTAACATTTTTATAACAGATCTTGTGTTGATAGAAATATTGAGAAGTACCAAGTTTGGATGGAATCGGATGTTAATTTCGCGGTTTATGAACTTCATGGATACTCAAAATGTTGGACCTTTGTGGGGGAGCTACCAGAAGGAGTGGACCGATATATCCCATCTTCACACGAGACATTTGGTTAATAGTTAATAATTAAATATTGTGATGTGTGTAATTTGAAGAGAACGGGTTTCTTATTTCGGTTTTTAAGATCGTTTTTGCTATCCAAAACTTGGACCCTTTGTGGGGGAGGTACCAGAAGGAATGGTACGATCTCTACCATCTTTAAAACAGATTTTGTGTTGATAGAAATATTGAGATGTACCACGTCTGAATATAATCGGATGTTAATTTCGAGTTTTATGAGCTTCATGGATTTTCAACATCTTGACTCTTTGTGGGGGAGGTACCAGAAGGTGTGGACCGATATAGCCCATTTTCATAGCAGATCTTGTGTTAGTGGATAATAACGAGATGTGTGAAATATGAAGTGAACCGGATGCTTATTTCGGATTTTATGACCTTTTTGGTTATTCAAAACGTTGACCCTTTGTGGGGGAGGTACCAGAAGGAGTGGTCCGATCTCTATCATATTTATAAAAGATCTTGTGTTGATAGAAATATTGAGATGTATAAATTTTGAGCTTCGTGAATATTCAAAATGTTGATCTTTAGTGGGGGAGGTACCTGATGGAGTGGACCGATGTTGTCCATTTTCGCACCTGACCTAGCATTGAAGCAAAAATTATGATTTGCAATGTTGCAGTAAAATCGGCTTACACTTTCTCTTTCTGTGCAGTAAAATTTTTGAAAATATTTGGAGACGTACCAGAAGATGTGGACCGATACTGCCCATCTCTGAACTCGATCTATGTTTAATATTAATATTACGATGCACCAAGTTTGGACCAAATCGGATACTCCCTACGAGAGTTATCGTGCGCAGCAATTAGCCAGACGGAGGGACGGACATCGCCAGATCAACTCCAAATGTCTGAAACGGATTTGGTCCAAAAACCGTTATTTTGAAGAGGTACGTTTTGGCCGTATCAAATGATATGTACCCTCTCTAGCCATATGGCTGAAGGTATAAAAAATATAAAATTAAAACCACCTAAATTTTTTTATATAAATTATTTATTTGAAGACAAATTTAAGATACGTTTTACATTGTATGACAATTAGGATGTATCATTTATTTCTCATATACGTAATCGATGTAGAAATTTCGCTTAATAGAGAACTGTTGTGTAAATATAAAAAATAAATTATAAATAACATTGTACTATACATTAGATATAAAACAAAATAAATTTAATTAAGTTTACACCAAATTAAAAAAAATAAAAAAAACATGAACATGTTAGTTGAAGTTTATTTGATTTTTCTAATTATCACCATGTCTTTTTTAATAAAATTTATTAAGCCTAGATATAATGCACATTATGCGTTTTGTTTTTTTTTTACAAAATTTTATTTTTGCCAAATGTTGTTTTTTTTTTTCTTTTATTTATAATCTATTCCTTGAGATGTTTACACACATTTGTCAATGAACACGACAGTTGAATTATAGTGATATTGATAATTTGAACTAATTTGTATTAAATTTAGCTTAGCATGTGTTGTGTACTTTAAAGTTTAAATTTAAAAAACCCGGTATTGTCTCCTATCCACAAATATTTTAAAGTAAATTAAAATCTATCTATAGCTTAAAATTTATTTAACTTTCGACTTAAAACCTTTCGACACCAACGGTGCAACTTCGGACGGATCTCTGCCACGGGTTTCGGGCACATAGAATTTCGTTAGCACAAACAGCAGTGCACAGGTTACGGAGAATGGCAAGAACACAAATGCACCCCAGGCATTTTGCAGCGAAGGGAAAGCCATGCCAATGATAAAGTTACAGGCCCAAGACGATAAGCTACCCATGGACATGGCAACAGAACGAGGCGCCACTTCGAAAAGTTCTAAAAAAACAAGAAAAGAGAAAAAGAAATTATTAAAGCAAAAAATTTTTTTCAGGTTTATTTAAAATGCAATTAAGTACGACATTTCAGCATATGATGAAATTTGAAATTTATTGCTAACAAGTGTGGAATATTAAACCAAAAAAAAAAAAAGAACAGGAGTGACCATTAAAAACCTAAATGGCCGGATGAATATGCAATTACATTGGGAATATACGGCACAGTGGCCACCACAAAAAATGTAAAAAACGGCATATTTTAAACCCAACCTCAGTGTTGTCCCATCTCATATGAGAATAAATTCTTAGCGACATCTGTGTCCACATGTCAAGAGTCTTACTGTACATCAATTTGAACGGAAATGCACAAAATTGTAATGACCAATGAAAAGATGAGATGAATTAATTTCAAGGTAATTAAATATGGAATGTCAAATGAGAAATTCCGAAACGGTGGAATTTTTTTAGGTGGCTATTAGTTTTTTTTTAGGTGGCTTTTAGTTTTTTACCATCAATTTGAATCGAATGCAAATAAAAGTGGTTGCACCATTCTTGTCTTACATATTATATAAGTTTAGCAGGTCTGCTGACAAAAATTTGCCTAAGCTGCGTTCTACAGGTGCAACGGATGTTGGTGGGTTCCCAGGGAATGAGCATGATGAGCTCCGTCGTTCCTAGTATACTTATCCAAGAGTCAGCGAAACCGTTTGGTAAAGGAGTACAATAGGAAAGAGTAGCTACACCATTTGAAGTTTTGTAACATTGGAATCGATATGAGTAAACTGTGGGTAAGGATTAAATGACATCCTTGGACCACAGCCACGTTTAACGACGTTATAGTGACAGATCTGAAAAGGTGTGTGTAGCTTTAGATCTCTTCTCGGTGAGACGGTACCACCACAATTTACAATGGGTGATGTGACAAATATCATCTAAAACGCCATGCTATGTAAAACGTTGGGCCCGGACGTACGGACGTACCTGACAAAAGTCATCAGGTGACCACCTCATCCCCAAGCTTGAAAAAAGGCCCGGGTAGTCCCAGTACTAAAACCAGATAAGAATGACAGCATAGGCGATTTTGCTTTTGTCGCCGAAGACTCTTGGTCGTTAAGGTCTACCCAGTCTTAAAGGCAGTTATCAGTTACCAACAATCAACACGGGTTCCGTCCCCAGGATAGAACGACAACAGCATAACACGCCATATCCACGCACATCCTAGTCAAAGACTTAATCAGAACAAGTAATGCCAGTTGTCAATCCCAAAGCCCTTTTATACTGTCAATCAATCTCCGTACGAGTTTGAAACGTCAACCATACGTGTAGATGTTAGTCGTACGTGGAATAAGGAATAAGAAGTCCAGACCCCTAAAAATGAAACATGGAGTTTCCCAAGCAGGGATGATATTTCCTAAATTGTTTAGCCTCTACTTCTTCGAAATAAGGTCATTAAGATTGAACCATGCGGTTGATTGACGATCATGGCGTAGGATCGCCCGTGGATTACATATGTGTAAAGCTGAATACCTATGTTGCGAAGCTTGGTGCCTTTTTAAACGCGCGGATAAGGATACCTTGTTGACCTCTTATAAAGATATAGGTTAGTTGGAGCAACGCAATGGAAGATCTAGCCAAAATGCCGCCCTGAAATCTGCAACGGGATGCCTCCTCGCAACACCAGTGGACCATCTACACTAGGCACTTCAGCATAACTAAAGGCTTTCAATGCAGTACCTGCCTTGACGATATCCTCTAGATCAAGAAGCCTATCAGGCAGGTTTGAATAACGTTCATATTGAAACAGTCACCGTTGTAATTAACAACTATAGTATGAACGACATTCTTGGAGTCCATTCCAATTCATTGCAGCTGAAGGACGTCGGCTGACTTGGCAAACAGGTTAGTTTTCGACCAACTACGTTCACCATGGTGCAGTCGTCTAAATTCATATTAGACTTTATAATTGCCTTGCGTAAACTATCTAACTCATGGAGATCTTTGGTTACTGCTTATTAAGGTAGAAGAATTTTTAAACTTGTGGTTGGAACCAGACTTGCAGAAAGCAACACGCAAACATATAGTAGCGCTAGACAAAACAGTTTTTTTCGCTACAATCTTGCAGACCAATGTAGACCCACTACATCTCAGCGACGTCAAACTCGGATGCCTAATTTCGACAAAGACCACATAACAATCACCATAGTCTTGTATGATAGACACATTATGTGCCACACACTCAACGTTGTGGTTGAACTCTATTAACCTAACTCTATATCATGATTTTGTAATTGTCTACCATTGGCATCACCCTTCACGTTGCCACGTTGTATAATGAGGAGAACCCATATTATTAAGGGAATCCCCTTTCGTTACGATATTAAAATCCTACTGCACTTCACTATAAACAATCTGCAATCATCTATCTTCATCAGACGAAATTTAATTTACTTATTGCGTCTTGGTTTTTGGCTCACCAAAAAGTTCACACGCTTCACATGTCTTCATTTGGTCCAGTGGACATGTGATTCTCTTTTGTATCACGAGAATTAACAAACAGTCCGTCCTCTTTTTCAATTGGACTTTAAACACACACAATCTCGTGCACAATGACCCCAATTAATACAATCTAATAATAGATATCAAAAGCTATGAAAAGAATGTTCAATTTGGCCACAGCTTAAATGAAACGATCGTGTGACCTTAACCTTGAAACAATTTCCTTAAGTGAATCAAAGCAATTAGTATTGTGCGTTCGTTTGTTTTCCGACAACCTAAACGCCTCCATTGTTTCCCCCACAACAAATACATACGTATGTATCATATTTCGCTGAATGCATTGCGTTCAGCAACAACAACAACAATCAATTTCATTAAGAACACAATTGAAAACTGACACATAAATACGCTTGGTCAGTAGTAACACCCCAGTACCAGCGCCACAAAAGTAGGCAGACTGAGAAACCGACAGACACATGACTTCAAACAAAAAAAAAACCAAAACTGCAGACATGACAAAGAAAAGCACGTGAATGAATGAAATTAAATTTATGGACTTTGTATAAACAAATATAAAAGTTATTAATTGAATTGTGATGATGTCGTAGTGTGTTGCTATAATTTTTGTTTACATAGCATTGTTGTCGTTCGCGACGCCTCCATAAATGTGGCAAAACGAAAACTTGGTCTTCGAATGCAAACTTATTTAGCAATATAAATTTGTATCAGTCACAAAGAAATTAAACAGAAGGTGATTGGGTTAAATAAACAAATTGCATTAAAAGCAATTGCCACCCCTTAAAGAGGTCCGAAGAGATTTTTTTGTAATAAACTGTTGATTTTCCTGAGTAATAGATCAATTTCAATTGAAGGCAGCAGTGTACAACAGATGGCTTCTTTTATGACCTACATAATAAACAGTAATTTTTTATTTGAAAACTGGGAACAATGGAAAATCTTCAATCTGCAGGATACCACTAACATACTTATAAGATCTTATGTATATTTAAAATGTACAAAAGGATTTTTATCTATTTGCAAGATATTCTATTTTTCCTTTTTCCGGGACTTACAAAAAATATCCAAATTTATAATAACCAAAAATGCACTACAAATACAGGGTGAGATGAAAAAACAGCAACCAACTTTAGACTGCTGTCATTTCTAAGCCATTCGTCCGACAGCTGTTAAAATTATTCCAGTGACAGGTCATTATATTGTTTACAAGAGTACAAGCGTAGCATTTTGGTGAGAATTTTCCAGAAAAAAGTTATTCGTGATGGAATTCAAACGTGACAGTGTGATTTCTATATATTTGGCTGGAAAACCACAAGTGGCTATCGTTATAGCACTCGAGCATTTAAATGTGAATAAATCTTTTGTGTCTCGTACCATCGTTACCGTGATTCTGGTTGCGGAGCCGACGTCAAGGAAGTGGATAGAAGAAAACAGCAACATAAGCAGAAATGGTTCTAAAAGTAAAGAAGCGACTTGATCGAAACCAGCGTCGCATTATCCGAAAAATGGCTCGTGAGCTGAACACATCGCAATATTCCATTCGTCAAATATTGAAAAATTAGCTCGGGGTAAAGTCATTAAAATTCCAAAAAGTGCAAGAACTTACACAGCAGCAGAAAGAAAATAGACTCAAAAGAGCTAAAGAGTTACTTCGTTTGGCCGAAAGTGGTGAACTGTCGAATTTGGGTTTCTTCGATGAGAAAGCATTCGTTGTCCAGCAGTTTGTAAACAAACAAAATTATCGTGTTTATTTGCCAAAGAGGTCAGCTGAAAATGTTCACCTTCGGTTGGCCACCAAAACTCAAGCGCCGTCCATGGTGATGGTGTGGACCGCCAAAACAGCCGATGGCCACTCTCCGCTCGTATTAATCAACCGTGGCATCAGAATAAATGCCGAATACTATCGCGAACATATTCTGGAGGGTGTATTAAGGCCTTGGGCACGCAAACATTTTGGCCGCAAACCTTGGACATTCCACAAGGACTCAGCACCATCGCTCTCAGCACGTGCCACCCAATAATGGTTACAAAATGAGTTTCTTAGCTTCATTTCCAGTGCACAAGGGCCACCAAAATCTCCGGATACCAATCCGTTGGACTATTGTGTCTGGAGTATTTTGACAAGCAAAGTTGACACTAAAAAATACCAAAGTGTCGATCACCTCAAGCAAGCGCTTCGCCGGGAATGGGCCAAAATTCCGCAAAGCAACATTCGGGCGGTTTCATTGTCGGTTTGGAAGCCATAATTCGTGCCAAAGATGACCAATTTGAACCAATCTAAACTTATTCTAAAATTTGAAGCTATTTCCGACATTTTTTGCTTTCTTTCGATAAAATTAAAAAAAAAATGTAAAATTATGGCGTTTGACTTTGTTGTAGTTTCTTTTATCTCACCCTGTACATGAAATATTGTCTTGCCTGAATGAAATATTGCATTCATCAAAAGAATACTATTTGTTTAGACAGGTAGTAACAAATCTAAAGAGAAATAGCTTGAAAATCAAAGGAATACCAAAGTCATTGAAAAAAAAACCGAAATGATAAGTTTATGGCAAAATAATTTAGCTTTGCTATTCGTTGCCTTATAAACATTTACAATTACATATCAGCTATTGTACGTTATAACTTACCAGTGCCAATAAAATATGGTATCGGGCCCAAGCCAAATTGATAGAAGAATATATAGCCCATAATGCAGACAATACAAACTATGGGGAACCAACTTGCCGCTTCCTATAAATAGACAGTCAAACAAATCAATAGACAGCAATTAAATTCAAAATCAATAAATCGCAAGTTGAAGTTCACTCACAATGTAATAAAGAACAAAGGCAATGGCGAATAGGAAAGCGGCACAAATCGAACTAGAGAACATCATTAGTGGACGGCGATTAACACGGGCCATTAGCACGGGTCCCAAGAATGAGGTGGCTAAATTAAGGCAACCAGCACCTGAAAAGGAAAATAGAAGAAAAAACAATAAGAATTAATTTTAAAGATTAAAGATGATTGACCCAATAGAAATAATTTGACTTAAGAATGTTTTCCGAACACTATTATCGGTCTTTCAAAACCAGACCCATGTGAAATATGTGATCATCTGTGAGAACTGTTGATCATCATTATGAAGACTTGCATATCGCTATAAGACATGTTGACCCTCGAAAAAAACGTCTCCTTTATTAAAGAGCACTTATTAATCTTTTACAAGAAATTATGTCGGTGTTGCAAATCAGTTTTATCAGAAAATGTTTATCTACTAAAATACAAGGAAGAGCTATGAGTCTTCTTCTACCCATTGGCCAATTGAATTATTGTGAGAAGGTCATAAGGTCCTACATGGACACTTTTTGGGCTTCTAGCAGACCTAATCGTCTTCAGACAGAAAATATGCTTGTCTTCTCCAAAAGTTTTATATTATCTACTAAAATAACTGTAAATCGTTTCGAAAAATTCTTTAAGTCTCCTCGTTCTTCCAGTACGGCAGCATAGTCATATTCATTTATTGAGTACCTGCTTGGCTTTTACCATGAGAATCATCGAAACCGTCGTATTGTGGATAAAACTTGCCACCCAAGTGTATCAGAAAAAACTTACACGATCTAGAGAGGGAGTTCCAACATTTTGAGAGAGTCTCTAGTTCAAGAAATTAGAACTGAGAACCCGATTAACAAAAATTAACACATACATGTGTTGCTGACACAACAACGTGTCTTCCAAGAACGTGTCTATCCAAGAACTCCTATTGGAACCATTTGTTCTTCTTAAAAACAATAGAGGCTTCAATAAAAAATTTCGGGATTCCTTCCTTATTCCTTCACCCAATACCAATTATAGTATTATTAAGTAGTTTTCTTACAAATATCTTCCATATCTTAACAACAGAGACCTAAAGAACAAATTTCGGGTTTCCAGCCTTATTCCTTCACCCAATACCAATCATAGTATTATTAAGTAGTTTTCTTACAAATATAGGGCACATTTCCAAAACCACTTCCACATCTTAACCACAGACACCAACAAAGACCTAAATAACGAATTTCGGGATTGCAGCCTAATTCCTTCACCCAATACCAAATTTAGTATCATATAGTATTTTTTGTACAAATATAGAACACGTTTGCAAAATGACCTCCATATCTTAACCTCAGACACAAACAGAGAAATATATAACAAATTTCATGATTCCAGCCATAATACTTCACCCAATACCAAATTTAGTATTATTTAGTAGTTTACGTACATATATAGGACGCTTTTCCTCTATATTTTAACTTCTGACAACATCAGAGGCCTAAATAAAAAAATTCCGGATTCCTGCCTTATTCCTTTACCCAATAATAGACTTAAATAGAGACATCTATTGATTATTAGAATATTAATATTTTAAAATCCATTTGTATTCCTTTTGTGAGAAGACATTTTAATCTTGTTTACAGTATATAAAAGTCATCTAATATAAAAAATTCTCAAATTCTTACCCAAATTAGCCCATTCTGCATCAGTTGTAGAAAGACCAGCTTTTTCAAATATTGATACAGAATAATAAAATATCTAAAAAAGCACAAAACAGATTAATACCCACCATAAATGAAATACAATTTAATTTCCCTCTTACCGCATTAATACCCGACAACTGTTGACCACCCTGGAAACAGCAGACAATAATCAAAGGCAACAGTAGGGCAGGATCCTTTAAAACAGAACCAAAACTTCTTGTCTGTACCTTGGCGTTGGCCTCAATTTCCATTTCTTCAATTTCATGATTAATCATATCAACAGCATCTGCACCCCTCAAACGGGTCAATTCACGTCGTGCACCCTCACGGTCACCTTTGACTATATACAAATATTTAGGGCTTTCCGGGAACATATACGACGGCAAATAGCATATGCATATGATGACAATATAAAAACTCATTGCATAATGCCACAGCTCGGCAGTGCCAAAAACATCACGCAAACTAAAGACTTGACCCACTACCACGCCACCAGTTACACCCACAGCACAAAAGACACCCAAAGTACCAACCCAGGCCAAGGGAGCAATTTCCGTTAGGTACATTGGTAAGGCGGCTGTTGTCAAGCCGGAAGCCAAACCAACCAGTAGGCGACCCAATATCAGCATTTCCACCGAGTTTGCCATGCGACAAAAGAAGAACATGATGGCGCCAATGGCAAATAGAAAACCGCTGATAAGAAAGCATCCCTTTCTGTAACAAAAAAAAAAAATCAAATAAAGACAATTATAATTAAACAATTCCGAAATTAATTAGACTGCCTGGAAAAATTCCAGTTTACGTAAAAATTCATTGGTAATCATGTTTACATTGCTGATATATGAAGGTGATAAGGGTACACGCTGCTAATCTGTATTATATGGTTCTAGATCATCAAACGATTAAATTCATATGCAAATAAAGAATGTGTTTTTCGCTTGCAGTAAAGTGCAGCACAAGCAACAACTTATTGCGAATTTTGCTTTATTTTATAAATATTATTATTTTTTTGACGTCAGTCGGAAGAAATGCTTTGTTTAGAAAAAGTAAACAATGCAATTCCTAATAAAGCCTATAATAAGAATGCTGTTGACAAAGTTCCATTTACAAAACAGAGGTCATCACAAAGCAACGTATTTACTTTGATCGCTTCGGGTATATATTAAAAGCCGACTATTGGCATTAGAAATCTTATTTCCTGCAATATAGTTTTTGCTATGCGCTCCTCTCCAAAACCAAATGAAATAGGGAAACCTTTATATTGTTTATAAAATGACTTCAGAATTGCTGCATTAGCTCAGCCATTCGCTTTTTCACTTTTTTAGGATTTATTATTCGAATTCGTTAAATTCTGGTGCAGATGTTATCTCCGGAAGGGTTTAATTTATATTTTTATAGAATTTCCCGCCTCTATACGGCATAGATTAGTGGTGCCGAGAAAGATTACTTCTTGACCTCGTTCAGTGCGTTTCGCAAAAATTTATTTCAGAGATTTACAACAGAGCATCATTGACAGCATGGATCAATCAACATGAGAAAAAGTAAATTCTCACCCTAAGTCCGCTTAGTCCCTTTTGTCCTTACTGTAGCAGTAAGATATGTAAGGTGTTTAAATTCTGCTAATGAAGTTCTACTTCAACATCCAGTTTTAAGAAATCGTCAACTCTAATAGGCTGTAGCCAATGATCTTCTGGAGTGAGTTGGGTAAAGAGATGTAGAGTGGTGTGGGTATTCGCCCCCAATACAAATTGAGACGACTGCACAATCCAAGGAAGTTGAGCCAAAACTGTCCTTGTGTGTCTACTGACGTTCTGAAATGGAACGGCATTCATATTGGAAGGGGGTTGACTTCGAAGACGGCATTCATATTGTTGTGATGACTACATCGGTCTCTACATCCCTCTTATATCGTTGGACCTGCCTTTTTGGATCATGCAGGTCCTTATTGACACGTCTGTGTGGGAAAGTTTTATACACCATAAAATGGTTTGGATGACTCGCGCGTTAACACACAATCAGGTACTGCAATGAAAGCATATGATTATACTGATGTAAGGGAAGAACCTTCGTCTCTCCATTTAAATAGCCCACTGGAGCCATGAGGCTGTACTCAGTTGACGTCCTCAGTTTGGCAATCTGGTAGGTCAAAGTACTTATCCATTAGATTGCAATAACTTGTTTTCGCAGCCCACATTGGAACGGCGTATCTAAACACAGACCGGTATATCGCTTTATAAGATTTTAAATTTATCGGAGATACCTGTGCATTGCACGGACGTCTTGATCATACTGTCCAATGTGACCCCCAGCTTTTTATTGAGTAGTTAGTGTCCTCTACCTGCACATGAATTATATTCTCATCGCAGTTATTGTGGTAATGGCTTTGTTCGTTGATTTAGTGATGGATATTTGTATATTCCTCGCGTGGAAGGAGGCAGCAGTAACCATCGGGATAGGTGTTCAATCTGACAAATATGACATCGACGAGAGGACCCGACGCCATGTTCCTTAGTGAATTCCGAAAAGGTAAACAATTCCGGAGATATCATCCGAACTTGGGGAACTCTCTGTTTCACTCTACCAACGATTATCCAACCATTCGTCAAGAAGATGATACCAATACTATTGTTCTAGAGCCTGGCTATTCTGGCTTATATACGTTGTACTGTGCTGCTGACAGAAACCATGTTGATCATCGGCAACAGGATAGTTTCTTCTAATGTGGAGAAGTAAAGCCTATAGAATCGTTGCTATTGCCGACAAAAGTTTAATCGGCCTGAATGACTTGCCTTTGCTGGCATCTTTGCCTGGCTTCAGCTGCGGGACCAACCGGTCCATTTTCCCACTTCGAGGCGAATTAAAGGGGTCAAGCGAACCTCTTCGTATCAGACACCTTTACGTCATCGAACATGAATGTGGCCCTTTTAACCTCCTTCTCAGGGTTCGACAGTGATTTAACTGTTACCCACAGTTTATTCATGCCATTTCTAATGTTACAACACTTCTAATGGTCTATTCATAAGTTTTCTCTTGTGCTCCTGTACCAACTTCCCTATCCCCTATCAATTCAATGACTCTGAGATTGATAGGTTTGGAACTTCGAAGTCATCACGCCATTCACTAGTTCCGCTGTTTAGAAATGTGTTCTTCTCGGATAATCATTTCTCCTACGCGAATATCAAAATGGTTGGGCAGTTCCATGAACTAAGGTTGGTGAACTCTCTGCATTCTGAACATTGACCTTTCCCATGGTTAAGAAAATTGCGGTATTCAGAGGTTATAAAAGCGTTTTTAATGGGGGGTAAACATTTTTCAAGTGCCAAGATAATTTGTCTAACCAAATCAACAAAGAATATCTCTTATCTCCTGATAAGAGCATCAAACTGGCGGCAAATTGATTGAAAAATGTGGTTGGCAGTTTTTTAAAGAACTGGATTCAGGTGGACCTTTACAAAAATACTATAACAGAACATTTGATTTCCAGCTAAGATGAACCATCTTTTCTTCTCTACACTATTCTCATATCAAATGTGTATGTTTTTGAAAATATCTTCCATATCTTAAAATCTGAAATTCAATGAAAACATATTTCCTTACCTTCCAAATTTATTGGCAGCCCATGCACCGCCCAAGGAACCCACAGCACCGCCAACTAAAAATATCGAAACAATGGAGGCCCACAATAAATCTAAACCAGATGGTGTGATATTGGCATCATAACGTTCCAAAAGACTTTGAGCACACCAAGCTTTAACATACTGTGGAAAATGGAAAGGAAATTAGAAATATATAAAACCACACACAAAAAAAAAGAACTCACACTTGCAGGACTATTGATAACACCAATACAATAACCGACGGGCACCGCTGAGCCGAATGTTGCCGCATAACCAACCAATGTTAAGAGTTTACCCCAACGTGGTTTCTGTAAAAAAAAACAATAATAATTATTATTATTGAATCGGACAGCAGATCACAAAAGTCACGTTTTGAGTGACGTACACAAACATATATTCCTACGTGATTGCTATAATGTGGTATTTAATTTCTTGTAGACTTTAAATGTTATCAGCAATAAAGCCTCCTTTAATGATATTTTTGGCAATTATAATAAATCAAAAACCATGGCAGACATTCGGATTAATATAGAATTTTTATTATTGACCCAATTTACTTTGTATCATCCAATAAAGATTTCAAGTTGACAACATGGGCTCACAGGAAAAAAACGTGCCGTTTTATTGTATGAAATAGTATTAGGGTCAGGCGGGGGCCATCTAAACGAAATCCGTAATATTTTATGTAATTAGAAGACATGGTACTTAATAAATTAAAATTTTAGTGGATCATAAAATACGCTAAATTTAAAATAATGTATATATTTTTTTGTTTTCTTTTAATTCAAGTTTATTCATCTATATAATTGTAATAAAATTGTTGAAAAATATATAATGGTGCAAGATCATATGATATCGAGCCAATTTATATACATTTTTATTACAAAAAAAATGACAACAATAGAACTCAAACTCCAATGCCCTCATTTAAAATCACATTGACGATAAATGCTATGCATATCCATACCAAAACAACGCCAACAGAATATGAGTAATCAATGTATTTTATTTCATTCATTGTTATCTAATTCAGCACCCAGCAATACCTTAAATGATAATGAACTTTTATACAGACTATGTACAAATATCGGTTCGTGGGATTATAAATATACCCCCTATCATTTGCAATATAGATTTTATAGGAGTTGAAACAAAAATTTAGTTCACTCAAAATGCATTTTTACTTATTCAATCTTTTTGAAAATATGGCGCAAAGAGATCTTGAAATGTCAACCACATGCCACCATTGTGTAAAGAAAACATTTTTATATACAAGTACCTGAATTTGAATGTTGTCCCCTGTTTAAACTACAAATACCAGTAATACTGTTTGGATAATGCTGTTAAACGTTTCAAAAAATAAAGTGGGTGAGGCCGTTACATGGGGGCCATACCAAAACGGTAACCTATATAGGCACTTTTATACTTTAAGGCTTGTCATCTACCAAATCTTCTTAAGTATCAAATTTGAAACAATTTCATGGGTAAATGTGACTAGGATTATCAAAATACCGAATATCTGTGGTATAGTTAAATGTACCACCGAAACTAGAACCCACTCTGAACTACAAATACCAATTTTTAGACAAATCCGTGGAAAAATGTGCAAAAATCATCAAAATGTTGAATATCGGGGGTACCATTATATGGGTGCTATAAAAAAACGTAGACCTATGCACACAATGTTTCTCCACTGGAGCTAGAATCTATTATGAACTACAAATACCTAAATACCGAATATCGGTATTGGTACCAAATCCATGTGCCATATTTTGAAGCTCTACTTGAAATAATGTGGGCTGTATCGTGATTTCAACAGACAGATGTCTGCCTGCAAGGTCGATTAAGAATTTGATGTTGATTATGAATATATATGATTTAGGGATGTTACAAACGGAATGACAAGGTAGAGGGCATAACTATAGGACCGTTTTTCCTTTGGCTAAACTATACACTAGCCCAAAATATCAACTTACAGCTGACTTAAAATTTGAGCCTATACCTTCAAAATATCGGATTATGGTTAAGACGTTTTGAGGTTTTAGCTTCAGCTTCACGGGAATCAGAAGTTTATCATAGGTAGCCTTTTTTGATTGACGGTGACAGCATCACCAATCGGTAGATCAATAGACTGGGAACCACATCGAAGTAATTCATTATCCATTTTATGCCCCACTGGGTTGCTTTGTTCTGGGACCAAACAGATTTTAATGAATTTACAAATTCCTTCTTCTTGCCTTATATATCTTGGGATCTTTTTTATTAAGATATGTGCGTTTTATTGTTTTACAAACTAGCTGATGAAGAAGGTTCTGCAGCCGGTTTTAAACTTCCTACTCAATTTCCATCATAATGCGGATAGTTTCACCTACCCTTCAGTGCGTTTCTCACTGTCCCGCTTCGCCTCCAGTACAGTTTCACGGGAATTAGCAGCTGCTTCATTCAGAGATCTTTAATTCCTTATGTTTATCAAGGAATCCTTTTGTTGGTGTGGTTTGATAGTCTCACCAATCGGTAGATCAATGGACTGGGAACCACCTCGAGCTAATTCATCATCCATTTTATGCCCCACTGGGTTGCTTTGTTCTCTACATTTTCCATAGAAGGCTTCTTGGCTTATAGATCTTTTGGATCTTGGGATCTTTTTCATTAAGATATGTGCGTTTACAAACTAGCTGATAAAGAAGGTTCTGCAGCCGGTTTTAAGTTTCCTACTCAATTTCCATCATAATGCGAATCACGATGTGTAGTTTCACCTACACTTCAGTGCGTTTCTCACTGTACTGTTTCGCCTCCATTGAAGCATGCGAGACAAACTCAGAGCACCATATTAATTGAAATTCAATTTTAAGGGATGCGTCCAAAAATAATTTCGCCACAACATATTAAAAACTAAAACAATTTCTCAAGTTTCCCTGGCAAAGTTAGGGGGACTATTATAAACCATAAATATAACTATAAAGCCCCTAAAGAAAACACTGATCTTTACCGAAAGTTTATCAGCAATAATGCGCATTACCAATATAATCTACACCAATGGATAAGCGTTAATAAAATAAAAACCTTATTATTTCGAATATAAATATAGTTAATATGGCTTGAAGTCCAGGACAATTTGAAATATTCGCATTTTCGCTGATACTGTCGCATGAAAATTGTCAGTTATGGAAGATACTTTTATAGAAAGGCTTGCTCTGAAAGTACCAATATTGGCTAAAATCCTGCTTCGTGGAATGTCAACAATTTATTTGTCTGCAAGCCCAAGTACTGCGGCTAGTGATGTCCTGATGCCCCTTCTCCTAATACTTAATTTATTGAAGATAACATTGACTTTTTCAGATTATTTATACATGCTTTAGAGTATGGTTCCTACAATTTTGAATAATTTATCCCTCGGCTGCATATTCAGTTCCTCATACAGTAGGTTTCAAGGTATTTGTACCAAGATTCTAGGAAAGTGTAGCCGGCCTTTAGTCGGACTAGGGATTTTCTCCTCTAGGTATGTCTAATACGGGCTACGCTAATACAAAACAAAAAAAAAACACACAAGCGCAAACATATTTGGAAAGGTTGAGGTGATGGTACACAACCAGCTTGACATCATGGCTAGGCGTATTAATTTTAAAATATAAGAGGAAACGACGACAGGATTCGAGTGGGGCTCTGGCATCCCTTTATGATATGTCACAAAATATATCATACGAAGACTTTGAGCTGCTTATGTACCCACACCTTTTGAGAGTAAGCTATATTATATTATAATTATGTGACCACTTGTATTTCCATATTTCCATTAGCTTTCTAATGATACCAATATCAATATCAGTTTAATAGATCTGGCTCTAACCCTGGTCTTAGACCTACCTTTCGAGTACAAATGCCTACCTCTGGACAAAATCTTAAAAAAGTCTTTACTATAGTAGATTTAAACCGGAATGAGTACCACCCTAATACTCACTGTGAAAGGTAAACAATTAACTGTTCGCGCTTTTTTTGCAAATATATGTGGACTTTTAACTTGTCTAGTGGCTAGGGTAGGTAGGCGGGAACTACAAACATGCCATGTTAGTACACATGTAAGCCAGCCACCAACATTCATTGCAAGTTCATGACAGGAAAAAAAGAAACAGGTTTTCACTACATTTTTTTACACACAACGAACTCGCCGATGGTGGGAATGCAAACCTACCTCCAAATTTGTAACTTTACTCGTCGAAGGAATGTCCCGGTTGCTTCGATGGTCATTTCGGACAGTTATTTCAATTTTTTCTCCTTTCGGATACAATTGATGAGACTCTTCGTTGTGGTGGCTATTGTGATCCATAGTTGTTGGGGTTTTTGTTTTTATATTCTTTTTCTTGTGTTTTATAAACAGAATATAGAAATCTGTTGCGTGGATGTATGTGTGCTTTTCGGCGTTTTTACTTTGTTGTGTTGTAAGGCAAGCAAGTATATGTATGTATGTACCAAACGAAGGAACGCAAAAACACAAGGAGAAAATATTTCACGTGTATTTATTTTTTTTTTTTCTGGAAGACAAAACGAGACACACGGACCAACGAACAGCTGTTTTCTGCCCTCGGCCGTTTTTCTCTTCACTGAGTAAAGGTGTTTTTTCACTTAATAAAATATTTTGTTTTACACTTTGTCATAATTATGTACATAGTTTATGCAAAATTTGTATTTCTTTATATATTTATCATATTTATGATTCTTTTTATAGATTTGAGAGGAAAACCGAGAACGCACACTGAACTCGCGAACAGACAGTACGAAAATGGATTGCAAGCAAAGCAATTACATATTTAGACTTTCTTTGACGTTCATTTGTATTTTTGTGCTGCCAACGCCGTTGAACAGCTGTTCTGCGCTGCTGCTGCTTCTGTTCGGCAGCGATAAAAACTTTCTTAGAGCTTGCAAGTACAGTGGTTTAGTAATTTAATTTTTTAATATAAGGTTTTTTATGAATTACAAGAAAAAATTGTATTTATTTTTATATAAATAAATAATTGCTAACATATAAAATATACTGAATGTTGGTTTTTTGTTTCAAAAAAATTAGCAGCAAAACATTTAACCAATATGAGTGACAACTTCCTTTTAAGTGCAGCATACTTTAAGGCATTCGACTATGTAGAGCACGTTGAAATTAAATGAAAAATGCATTTTGTCATTCCGTTTGTAACTCCTCGAAATAATCATGTCAGACCCAACAAAGTATATTTATTCTTGATCAGCATAAAATTCTGAGTCGATTTAGCGATGCCCGTCGATCTGTCTGTTGTAATCACACTATCTTTCGAACGAATTGAGATAGAAGGCTAACATGTGTGTTTTGCCAGTAGGGAGGTTATGAACTTAATAGGGTAATATCAATATTCGGTATTTTGATGATTTAAGCGACATTATAGACCGAAATTGTTTCAAATTTCTGATTGGAAGATCTTATGGACTAGGCGTGAACCCATCAAAGACAGAGCTCGCCCTCTTCACGAAGATAAGAAAATGTCCTTAATTTATACCACTGATGCTAGATGGAGTTACGTTAAATCTTTCATCAAAGTCCAAATACCTTGGCACTATCCTCGACCGCCAGCTAAGTTGATCGCACTCTATTCTTGTAAGAACTCCATAGGTAAAAGCTGGAGCCTCAAACCACACATCATCAAATGGGTGTATGAGTCAATTGTTCGCCCCATACTATCCCATGGAGCTCTAGTCTGGTGGCATTCCCTGAAGAAGTCTATTTACTTACGACCGCATTCTTACTAATAACGGGTGCCTTCAGGAGCACACCTCAAGAAGCACTGGACACCTTACAGTGCTTAAGTCTACTAAGCAGACACGTAGAGGAACAGGCAATCAGGTGTGCTCTTCGACTCAGAGAACTAAACGAACCAATTTGGACATTCTGCGATTTTAAGTCGTATAAGGAATTTGGGAGTGGAAGCCAACGCAAGTGACTATATTTCACCACGGTTGAGCTTTGACCCACCTGACATACACATACCTAACAGGGACGCCTGGGCTCGTAACAACCCACCTTTCCGCGGCATAGCAGTTTGTACCGATTGTTCAAAGATGGAATGTGGAACGGGAGCTGGTGACTTCTGTGATACCCTTAATGTTCGTGAATCCTACAAGCTTAGAAACGACTGTAGCGTATTCCAGGCGGAAATCTTTGCGGTCAAAAAAGCCACAGACCTGCTGGTCACGAGGAATAGTGAGGTTAGCGGTCCGGTGACTATATACGTCGATAGTCAGGCGGCACTGAAGGCCTTAAATTCGTACACCATTAAGTCTAGGGTTGTTTTGACCTGCAGAAAAGCCTTGGGAAAACACTGGGTTGTCCATCAAGCTCTGTTGGGTTCCTGGTCATTATAATATTCCAGGCAATGAGATTATAGACGAATTGGCCAGGCTAGGATCCGAATTAACTACCATTGAAGTAAACAACTCGGTTAAATCACCATTGTGCCATTTCCTACCGGTTATTTATAGACACAATTCTGAGAGAATCCAACAAAAATGGCTGCACGAAAGGGGTTGTACCAGCCCAAAAGAATCTGGCCCATACTCTCGGAGAAGAGAATAAAATCGCTACTGTCATTGTCGAAACTTGATTTAAAAATTGTGGTAGGTATCATCACAGGTCAGGGCAATGACCTCGAAATGGGATAGCGATGACATTGACTAGTGTAGGATCTGCCAGGATAAAAAAATTGAGACAGTCGAACACTTGCTCTGCCACTGTCCAGCACTCATTAACGTGAGACACAGGTTGGTGGGGGAGCTATTGTCACATGATCTGTCTTCTTTTTCTAACACTGACCCTACAGTAATTCTTCAATTGGCCAGAAGACTCAAGTGGCTAAAGATGACACGGCAACTTTTTTAGCCGTAGATCACACTCTATAATTCTATCTTCACTCTCTTCCATCACCCTTTCCTTTCTTTTATTATTCTTTCTAGGGTGAACACAATAGACTAGTAGGTCTCCGAGTGGCGGCAATCGCGCGTCCTTTAACCTAACCTAACATACATAAAATTTATGCTTTGTTCCAGTACCTGCAAGAATCTACAAGTTTTGCAATTTTCTTTTCTTTACAAAATATGCCAAATATTCAACTTTCCCACTATGGTAAAATGTTTTGTACGTCCGTATCATCCAAATACGCCAGGTCCATATTTTAGAATTTACCAAATAAAGCCGTTGTAAAAATTGATTTTTTTTAATTCAATAAATTGAATAATTTTAATTACAAAAATTAAACTTTTTTATATCATTTTTTTTGCAAATTCAAAATTTTCAAATTCCCGAGGTATTTAGGTACATTTATATAAATACATGTATTTAACTTGTGTGGTGAAATATGTCGACTGAGTACGTCGAATTATGGGTAACGCTGTGATAGTTGAGTTCAAAGGGTTACAATTGCCGATTTGTCTCCTTTGTTAATTTTGCTATGGCGTATTGAGTATAAAAACCCACACTACGGCAACTCTACGAGTAAAAGATGACTTTATCGATTACCAATGGAAAATCGACATTTTGCGCTACGTCAATAAACAAAAGAGAAACCAGCAAAAACAACATCCAATTTGACAAATCAACAGAAAACAATTTGTAGTTTGTGTGTTTTGATTGGTGAGTGCCAAGATAAAATGTTTTTTTTCTTTTTAAACAACTATATCTGAAATCAATTTCTGATAAAAGAAACAAACGTCGTTTCAGGGAAAGAGGCAGCAATAAAACTATAAAGAGATTTAAATTGATAATAAAAAACCAAAAAGAAAACACTTCAACAAAATATGATATTTGAAAGATCTCAAACGCCAAATCGAAAATAGTGGAATCAAGCTGTAAGGAAAGTGTAAAAATATATTGGAAAATTTGGCGCCACCTAATAAGAGGACGAGAACATGAAGAGTGTGGAAAATTTCATTGCACTCTTGGAGACTACAGCTGTTGTGACCACGGTTCTGCAGTATTTGTCCGGAGCGTAAGTGATTTGAATAAATTAAATTGTTAATCAATGAAATTATTAATGATTTTTATGTTTTTTTCCGTTAGGGTCATCTGCCGTAAATATATTAGCAAGAAAAGTACTGGAGATTCGTCAGGATTTCCATTTATATGCGGTTTTTTGTCGTAAGTGGATTATGTTATGATGTTGTGTTTATCAATGAACTTCCTACCCAATTATCGTATGACATGGCCCATGCATGTGTGTGCCAACGTAAGCAAACGTTCAATCAATAACAACTAACTATTGCCATCACTTTGTAGGCGAATAGTGCAAATAGTATTTATATTGACTTAAGCGTAGTTCAAAGGTTTTGAGAAATGGGGTCGGAACTGTTGGCACTAATAGGGGATAGTGAGTTGGTGATATAGGAATCAGTATTATTAAAATCTGAATGAAAAACTATGATATTTGAAGTCTTCGATACAGATTTTAAATTATTTCATAATACCAATGCATTATAATTTAACAAATAACCATCAACTCGATGAGACGAAGTACTTCCCGTACGCCATAGTATAGCCATATACGGTATAGAGAGGGGGTCCAACGCTATAAGAAACGACCTCTAGATCAAGAACCTCATGAGGCTGGTCGTATTACCATTCATACTGAATCAGTCACACATGCCATCAACAACTACAGTAGGAATGCCGTCCTCGAAGCCCACCCCACATCCCCTACTAAACCTTTCGATATCACCATCCACCGCGTCTCTGCTCAAACTACCAAACAGAGGAATCAATGATCCTTTTGAGAATGGTGGAAATAGTACTCATAGCCTAAAAGCGATGTCCCTCTAGCCAATTCAAATTTTTATGCTTCCATTTCCGCCTTCAAAATGGTTATTTATACCCTCAACCATATGGCCACAGAGGATATATATCATTTGATACGGCCAAAACGTGTCTCATCGAAATAAAGGCTTTAGACTCTAGGTCTCTTAAGACCAAATCCATTTCACGACATTTGGAGTCGATTTAGCGATGTCCGTCCGTTCGCCCATCCGTCTGCCTGGCTGGTGCGTACGATAACTCTCGATGGTAGTATCCGATTTGCTCCAAACATGGTACATCGTAATATTAGATCGAATTCGGAAAAGGTCGAAATTTTCAAAAAATTCTTGCACAGAAAGAGAATGGATAATCCAATTTGACTCCAACTTTGCAAATCCTTATATTTGCATCAGTGCTAGGTCAGGTGCGAAAATGGACAATATCGGTCCACTCCATCAAGCACCTCCCCCACAAAGGGTCAAAACTTTGAATAATTATAACTCTTATAAAATGTGATGTAAGAGTCCGATTGTCTTTAAATTACGCACATCACAATATTTTTAATAACCCAATGTCTGATGTGAAGAGGAAACATATCAATCCACTCCTTCTGGTACCTTCCCCACAAAGGGTCAAGGTTTAGGATAACCAAAACGATCATAAAATCCGAAATAAACATGCCATTCTCTTCATACTTTACACATCCTTTTACTTCTACTAACACTAAATCTGATGTGAAGATGGGATATATCGGACCTCTCCTTTGAATACCTTCCCCACAAAGGGTATGGAATATCTAAAACGCCCCCAAAAATGCGAAAAATGCATCAGATGCTCTATAAGTTTCGCACATCCCGATATATTAACCATTATAAGATAGAGTGTGAAAATGGGATAAAGCGGTCCTCTCTTTTTGGCACCTTCCCCACAAATAGTCAAATTTTTGAATAGTTATAGCTCTCAATACATGGGGAATATTTAAACGATTTTCTTCAAATCTTGTATATTACAATATCTTTACCAAGAGGAGATCTTATTTGAATATAAAATTTATGGCCCACTCCCGCTGGTACCTTCCCCAGTTTTTAGCATTATGAATAATTATAACGCTAATACATGCGTAATAAATCAGTGATTTTCTTCAAAAATCGTGTACTTGGGGTGTGTTGACCCACACTTTCTGGTGAATTCCAAAGAAAGTTAAGCATTTTCAAAAAGTATATGCACATTATCCAAAGCTGCCACCTACAATGATTATATCAGACTAAGGTCATAAGCGAAATGGACAATATTGTTCTACTCCATCGGTAATAATCAAAAATTTGACAAAATATATTTGAATAAACGGGTAAAGACATCACCTTTTATATAAATCTGTCGGCAAAACCAACTGATACTCTTTAGCTTGTTTTTATTTATGTTTTACACACTTTGCGTAGGTTTTACCACGACATGGGTTTGATATCGAGTTGTAACATCATCGATTATCCTATTTCGAATTTAAAATACATCAAAGATCTAATATTCTTTTAAATATGTAATGTTGCAGATGTAGCTATTGGGTCCTCTATGGCATGCTAAGCAATGAACACAGTGTGGTATTGGTCAATTGTATTGGTGTGACACTGTTTTTGATCTATACCTTAATCTATTATGTTTTCACTGTAAATAAAAATGCCTATGTCAAAATGTTCCTCTTTGTGCTGACCGCATTGTGTGGCATTGCCTTTTACATAAATACGATACCAGAGACGGAGCAGGCTCAAAATTTTATGGGTAAGTAAAACAGACCTATTTCATATTTCAAAAATATTGATTTGATTTATTTTTCTCATTAAAACAGGCATTGTTTGTTGTATTATTACGGTAACCTTCTTTGCTGCCCCCTTAACAAATCTGCTACATGTGATACGAGTTAAAAACTCGGAAAGTATGCCTTTCCCCTTGATAATTATGTCATTTTTAGTATCGGTGCAGTGGCTAATCTATGGTGTCATCATTTCCGATACTTTTATTCAGGTGAGTTGTGATAATATTTTTTCAAATTTCTAAATTTTATAATACATTTCTTCCCTAGTTACCCAATTTCTTGGGCTGCATTCTGTCCCTAATGCAATTGGGCCTATTTGTGTGTTATCCTCCCAAAAGTTTTGCTGGACAAGGCTATAAATTGGTGGATCAATCTGTGGTATTTTAAAGAAAACAACTAACTAATGAATTTTGGTCAGTAATAGAGACTAGCTGAAGAAAAAAAATCAACCAGAAATTCAAGACTTAATGCTTTAATATATACATATGTATTTATATAAATATTTAAAAAAAAAATATGCGAGTAAAAAACCGTTTTAAATGTTAATACTTGTGTATGTTTGCTAATTAAAATCATAACGCTATTGTACAATTGAAAAGAAAAAACAGGCCAAATTAAACTATTTTTAAAAAAACGCTGCCCCTGAATGGACTTCTCTTTGTATAATATATTTATTGCTGAAAAAATCAAACATATTCAATTCACTACTCACCTTATCTTCAGCAGAAATAACAGTCATATTATGGTCACAAAACCAACGAGATTATCCACTTGAAACAATTAGTAATTTATTTCGTTTTTTTTAATAGATATATGTTTTTTTCTTCCTTACTATTTCTCCATTAAGTATAACATACACTTGCTTTTCGTCCGCTACCAACAAACTGTTTAAGTATACGAATAATATTATATTGACTTCTTTGAGAAATGATTTAATAAAAAAAAACCAACAAACTAAAATCGAAAATTTCAAAGCAGTTTTTTTCTTATTCTTATCTTGAAGCACAAGATCTATATGGTTTTTTGTGTGAGAATTTTTATTTTGAGTTATCACAAATCAATGGCTATTTTATTTATTTGCTTTAACAGGTTTGCGTTCTTATTATGACTGACCCTTAAGACCACAAAATGGCAATGAAGATATATATTGCACTGGAATAAACGAAACCTTATTTACTCCCTCTTTAGAATGTAAGCCCCCCCTACCCCCCATTGAATAAGTGTTTTTTGTTTAATATACAATTTAAATTCAATAATCAAGTTCTGTGTGTGGATCAGTGATCCCTCATTCGTTGCGTGTGTATTTTCAATATTGCAATAAACTAATAAAACAACAAATGTAGTGCAATAACAGAAATATTTAACAGTGAGGGGCAAAAGTGTTGATTGTTTGAATTGTAGGAGAATACAAATAATGTATTTATAAAAACCAATTGTTGTATACTTTAAAAGTCTATATACCATTACAGAGTTGCATTTTTTCATTTCCCTCGACGCTAAAGTACATTTCTGAGACTATATGTCAAATTCGATATCGAAAAATTTCGATCGAAAAGTAGAGATGATAAAAAAAGAAAATGTTAGAAATAGATCCCAGATATTTCAATAAAAATCTTCACTATAATCAACATAAAATACGCACATAGAAATTAATTTCAACCGGTTTAGGCATGGTTTAATTATAACAGGTAGCAGCAAATCCCAGCTGATTTGACTCTGTAGTGATACAAGTGTCAAGTTCGATATGACATTTTGTGATTTAATTCCATTTCTATACACTTTTTATGCCCTCCACCATTGTATGGAGGGTATATTATCTTTGTCATTCCGTTTGTAACACCTCGAAATATACATTTTAGACCCCACAAAATATATATATTCTTGATCAGCATAAAATTCTGTCGAGTTAGAGATGTCCGTCCGAATGTCCATCTATCCGTCTGTGGAAATCACTCTAGCTTCCGAACGAAATGAAGTAGATTAATAAAATTAGACTTTAATGTATATTATGTCTGCAGGACTGTTGGTATTGAAAATGGGACATGTAGGTCTACGTCTTCGTATAGACCCCATATAACGGTACCTCCCGATATCCAGAATTTTGATGATTTTAGCGACATTATTCACCGGACTTGTTTCAAATTTGGTATTTGAAGTTCGTAATGGATACTACAGCCTAAGACAGGAAATTGTCTCTGCAGATCTACGTCTTCGTATAGCCCCCATATAACGGTACCTCCCGAAATTCGGTATTTTGATGATTTTAGCTACATTATTCATCGATTTTTTTAAGTTTCGCATTTGAATATTGTGATGGCTTATTACCAATGTTACCTATGCAGGTCCACGTCGTCGTATAGACCCTAAAATAACAGCTACATTCGGTAATTTTAAGATTTTAACAGAATTTTTAACGGATTTTATTGTTTTTGAGAATTTCCAAATTCGTTCCATATGGGGCTATTCAAAGTTCGGCTTTCTAACTTGTTTGATATAAAATTTCACTGCAGGACAATGTGATCTTATTTTTTGCCTAATAATGTAAAAATTCGCAGTTATACTTCGTTAAGGAACAGCGACAATGCATTAGGTAATATAGTCGTATATTTCATGTTTCCTAAAATTGCGAAATGTAGAATACTTTTTGTATGTATAAGATTTGGTTTTAATATATATGTTGGTTTTTGCAATTTTCTAGCGATTGCTTGAAGTGCTGAGAGATTTGGACCTACAGCTAACATTCAGTGGAATGATATGAAAGCCATGGTACTATTAAATAAAGGTAATCTCATTTCAAATTAGCATTCCAAGCTTTGCATTTTCTGTAAATGTCAAATTTCAATGCATAAAAAACAGTTCCCATCTCTGATTTTTTGTATATACAGTGGATTTAAAAATTTGAAAAAAAAATTGTAAACATATGGTCACATGACTTTACCTTCTTAGTTCTACCATGATTAAAGTATTAACATTTAATATTTTAAGTACTATTCTTCTGCATTTTAAATTTAATAATATAAATTCCAAAAATCAACATATTAAAAAGAAATCAAATGCTTTAGAAGAGTGCACTTCACAGATAAAAGCGTCTACATCAGTATTTATCACTGTTTGGTGCGTCTACTTTGCCAGTTTCAAACTTGACCATTTCTTAGAACTTAGAACTTTAAAAATAATGCCCTCAACTGTATATCTTATCATGTTTATTGAACATTTTAATCGATTTGAAAATGACCAAAAGAAACAATTCAACGTCAGTGTATAATTCGGTTAAGTGTATTATTGGTATTTAACTTATGTCGGAATGCCATCTGACATACTTCTTATCATTTTGATCGATACAGCGAAAAATTATGTTAACATCTTATCATTGTTAAACTAATTACACAAGATATGAGCACAAATGAAAATATAGGTACTTATTGTTGTAAAGAAAGTAAGACCAGCCCCTCTTAAAAATATATTAGGGGGATTCTATATTTCGCGCTGGTTTCCGGTCAAAGGTCCAGTTAAAACAAAATTATCAGAGTTTTGTGGTAAAGTTTTTGGTGGAGGTTTGTTCAGTCAAAACTTGGAGACGCAACATTTAAATACTCTTTATATGGCTAAATGTGAAAACGTTCCCATACGTAATTGAGGTTAAATGAAATCAGTTCTGGAGGTGACCAATTCGTTTTCAAGATACCTAAATTGCTTGAGACCCTGGGGCGCATCATGAAATCACCTTATATATCTTTTTGCAACTTGTTTGTTTATTCCATGGTCAAATTAAGAAGGTAAAGTCATCAAGTCAAAATTTCTTTACAAAATTATGTTCTAAAAAAATTAAAATCATATGGTATCATAGCCCTAACTTGATTTTATTGCACCATGAGCTAAGCTATTTGACATGTTCCTGAAAATTTACGTTACAACTCCTTAACGTCGCTGGGGCGTATACGAATACTTACCACTGTTACCTACATTATGTTTGTAACATTGGGATACGGATAACTAACCACATTGAAATTCAAATTCATAAACTATCGAAAAATATCGATATGGTAGATGGTAGGTAGATGCATCAACGCTTGGGAGCATTGATATGTCAAAAAAATTTAAATGTTTTTTCAAATATAAGTAGATTTTTATAGCATGTTTCCATTGGAAACCGAACAACGATGTTCGCTCTCAGAATTAGGTACACGAATTAACCCGTTCATACGGCACGATTCGTAATTCATAGTAAAATAATTCCTTTTTTCAAAAATTTTGTTTGTTGATTTTAATGGGAATTTATACGAAAATACATGAAATTCTCACTAATATGAATAGAAGAAATTATTGTTTTCCTCCCAAAAATTTATTATATCATTAATTTTACCATTTTCATTCACGATTTCAACTTTTTGTGTAAATGTTGACATTTTGAACACATTTTTGTGTTTTTCCATTTTTAAATTCTGCTGGAGAGACACTTGTCAAACATTTTTTCTGCCGATAGAAACATTTTGAAAATGTTGCCTCTTTTGTTTGCGTTTTCTGTGGAAATTTTAACTCGTGGACAAAATGCGTACCTCGAATGAGAGAGAAAACAAAATTTACTTTCTTGTTGTTATTTTTTGGCCAATGATTATTTCTATGGTTTGTGTGTTTTAGCTTCTTGACCTTAGGTTTTATATACAAATTAAAACAAAATTATTTTATTTTGTATTTTATTCCCGACGTTTCGTCGCTGTTTTGGCGACTTCTTCTGGGGAATTCGTCTATTTACTTTCGTTTGAATGTACATACGCCATTCAACATTGTAGTTTTCATTCATAATTTTCAGTCTTCCCGAAAATTTTTAAAATTTCATTAAATTTTTCTATTATTAATTTTTAAATGTCATAATTTATTTTTTCGATAAATGCTCTCATTTGTTAGGGATGGGACATATTTTTTCGTTGTTCTGAGAGTGATTTGATTTGAACAACGTACAAATATGAGTGTTCGCTCAGGAAATTTTGTGTGAAGAATTAGGTAGTTTTTTCATAGTTAAGGGCCAAACAACGAATAGAGAGCGAATCAAGTGCAGTGGAAACGCCACATTATATGTTTTCTTATACTACGTCATTCGGAGGCTATTATAATTCGCATTTTTCAACAATTTTAACAAATTTAAATAATTTTTCATTCAACATTTTCAATTTTAAAATTTGTTTGACAGTTCATTGTACCAGCAGCTGTGTCGACGCGTCTACTTATATTCTTCTACCATGGTTCCATGTTAAAAATAAGCAATTTTAAAATGCGTAGTATCAGCCAAAGTCGATAGATTTTAATACACGATGATTAATTTGGCCAATCTCGGTGAAAATCGAAGCGGATATATATTAAACATCACCGAAAAATAGCGTTTGCCACGAGATACAACATTCCGATTTAAATCAAGTCTGACGATTTTGATTAAAATTGGGTAAGATCTTGGGATTTCAATACAGGAAGGGTCTAAGTTTTATATTTTTTATAACAAAAAAATTCTGTTATAATGCATGTATAAAACTGGAAAAACTATCTCCAATTTAGGCCGTATTTGTAGGTCATAACAGGTTCTTGTTTCGGTGGCAAACCATTGTATGTATAGATCCACGTTTCCCCGGTGGCAAAACTTAGTATATATAGGTCCACGCTTTGGTATAGTCCCCATATAAAGGTAACCCCGATATTTGGTGTTTTGATGATTTTCGCCACATTTTTCGATACCAACCAATATTTGGTATTTTGATAATCCTAGTCACATTTACCCACGAAATCTTTGGTTGCCGCTTTGGTATGGCTCGCATATATCGGCCTCACCCACTTTATGGTATTTTGTAAAGTTTAACAACATTATCCAAACGGCCTTACTGTTATTTGTAGTTTAAAGTGAAACACGTTTGAATTCCAATACTTTTATATACAAAATATGTTCTTTACCCAAAGGTGGAGGGTATTAAAAGTTCGGCCCGGCCGAATTTACTGTTTTTTTTTATTTGTTTTCTAATAGCTTCATGTTGGGGCTTTCTATTTTTTGGTCTGTTCCAAAACTGCAAGCATGTTCAAGTTTTTACTGCGATAACCGATTTTCCCTTTATGATATCGAAGAAAATTGCAAAACTAGTAGATTCTTGTAGGTACTGGAAAAGTGCATTTGTTTTAGAATTTAAATCGTTGCTCATTATCCTAGTGATTCGCCCCCCAAGTTCGAAAATAACCACCTGTAACGGACAATCATATTGGAAATTGTTATCGATTATTCGATATGCTTAGCGCCTCAACAATTAATTCCGCTACACAAAATGGTCAAAATTCGATTTACAGATCTCTATTTCTCCCAGCTTCGCACAGACAGACTTAGATTGCTCTCAGGTTTTAAGTTGGATAAAGCCACAACAGCTTCTAGGAGGCCAATTCAATTTTGTTTTGCTAAAAAATAGTTAATTTTTAGTTTTTCTTTTAAAGAAAGCAAAATGGTCGATTTAACCGGTAGCGCCTCACCATTCCAGCAAAGCATTCCAAATATTGTCTTCTATGTGCCTGCTGTTGTTGTCTTTGGATTAGCAGGTAAGTTACAGAATATTTACGAGTGCCACACATTACTTTCATACCCATTCATTAAACTTTCTAGAATTTATGTTTGATGATGTGGAAAGTCATGAGCATATCGAAGAAAAGCAATAACAAAAACATTAGAAAGCATCCCCCTCCATGCCATACATAATAAATACCAGCAACATTTGTATTGATAAGCGTTTTGTTATCATTTTTTTTTGGTTTCACACAAGATGTGGCCTCAATAGTGAAAAAGTGGAGGCATATGTTTTTTTTCTGTTAGCATCCTCCGTGTGTGAAAGCATCCTGCATGGACGTTTATTTTTTTCTGTAGGTGGTAGTTTGGTACTTGTTTTGTTATTGTTCTTATTTTTTAAAAGTAACGTGTATTTTTATTCATAATTTCAAATTCAGGTCATCGCGTTGCTGAATATATTTAAAAGAGTGTATAGTGTGTCAAGTGCTTAATGTTAATAGCCGTTGTTTGAAATTATTATTGCTAAACACTGGTTGTCAGTAAATTTTAAACACTGAATTAGAATATGACTAAAATCTTATTAATAATTCTTAGATTGATTTTTTCATTTAGGTCCATGTCGTCACTTGAATCACTCACAAAATTTGCATCATGACAAGCTTAAAAAATTAGTTAAACTTTTGCACTGTAACCTATTACGTTTGTTAATGATCGAACTGCATGAAAATCGTTCCCTTTACAAGGATTAGTTTATATTTCTTTTGGGGGATTAGTCAGTATCGAGGCTTCGTTAAACAGCAACAAATTGCCGGTATTCACTTGTAGTCTCGAAACAAGAGAATGATCAATATCTAAACTACCTCTGTAATAAGGAGGAAGCGAATGACGAAGAAATGCAGAACGATAGTGAAATCTCTGGAATAAAGACAGTAAATCAAAGTACATGAATTTCTATGCAACATACCGGCGTATAGTCTCAAAGCTTATTGAGGCCATAAAAACTTAAGGCCTGTATTTTTGAGTATAAGTTTTATGTCTATCGTCGAATTCACCACACTTCATGGGGAATAAAATCGTATCCTACATTAATTTGTAATTTCTAATTACGATTTATTAGAAGAACCAAGGGAAGCCGAGGTATTAAAATAGTACATATGGCATGGTACATAGGGTATACCCATATATAAAAATACCTTTCGATTTGCGATATTCTGAACAATTTCTAACTCAAGCCATTGTAACTCGACTTGACGGTAAATCATTGAGTGGACTAGCTTCTTAAAAAAATATTCTATGAATTTCAATGTGTATAATATTAAAAATAGGTTCACTATTTGTTCGGCGAGTCATTAGATCCTTCTCCCGGATACTTTTGATCCATTGTGTGAAAAAAGGAAAGGGGTTGTACAAATGCATTAGTAGAATGGTGAAAACCTATAGATGATAATGGGATCCGCGTCTGAGAAGAACGAAAGAGTTCTATCCTCCACCTTCCCTATAGCTTATGTCTGTTTTATAACATGGATTATCTGCATAGTAATATCTACCTCTCCTTAATCCTCTCACACAGTGCCTATTCTTAGATCAGACCTACTAATTGATATAGGTATCTATTCTTAGGTATCTTGCAACCGGTACATTGTCTGTTAGCTTTTTCGATGAGAGCCTTTTTGAAGTAGTTGGCATATGTGCTTATCGGTGGTTTGACAGGCATATCAATTGGTAGATTAATTGACTGGCGTCCACCTCAAAGCTAATTCATTAGCCATATCATGTCCCATTATGGTGTTATATGCTTAGACACAACAAAGCTTAATGTATTCAAGTATTTTAAAGAGGACTTTCTTGATATCAAGAAGGCCTCGCGATTTAATGGCATAGCTTTAAGCCTGACTCTCCAATTGCTGCTTCAAATTGTGCCAAAAGATCTAATGGCTGGACGTTTAACATCAGTAGCTCCGATTGTCAGTAAGGACGCGGTTATTGTACGATGGTAAATGTGGACATAAGCGTCCAGGTAGCTTATGCCACCAAACGAGGAACCCATAGGTCCGAACAGGTAGGCCCACTTTGACATCCAATGTACGTCTTGTGGTTTGAGACCTTTTCCGTTTTTTTTTATCGAGGAGCGATTTCCTTCTCTAGTTTAAGCGCTGTCCAGATTCGTTCAAGATTTTTGGCGCTTAAAGATCCAGTAGCACTCCACCCAATATTGGCAGCGAAAAATTATTCTCTTTGCATTTCTTGTGAATAGTACTAGTTATGGTACCAACCAGACACTGTACTAGTGCACCTTGCACTACACGACATTGGGAACTGCCTTTATTCGAAGTTGGTCTAAATTTACTTGTATTTCATTGATCACCAAAAACCCAAGTAGTAGTGAGGGAACTCCTGCCTGCGATGTACATTTGTTGTCGGTTTTTCTAATAGAACACTGTCTCCCAAGCTTAAAATGTTTTCTCTTGTCTTTATCATTATATCAAGGCAACAGGATAGAGGAAATGCGAGAAGCACATTTTGTATTATGGATCAACTCATTTGGAGAAACTTCGTGTATGCCAAGTCTCTACTGACCGACCTTTGTCCTAAGAGTGATGTGATACGCTCATTGTAAATCAATTTAAATTTGAACAAATTTTTAGGCCCAATAATCCTACTGAAGTCTTCATCAGAAAGGAAGAAATACTAATGGGCTTGTGGACTTTTGGGCAATGTGTGACTACGTTACCCAGCCTTGAGAATATAGATCACCGTTACCTATTTCCACTTAAAGATTTGCTGCAAGATTGCCAACACTAATTCAAATACATTTTACGACATTGCCTGTATTATACCAGGGGAAAGTTGCCAGGGTCAAGGGAAAGCTGTGGATCGCCCACAAAAACTGGTTATAGCTTTTTATCCTTTCTTTTTATCCTTTCTATCTGTTAATGATGGGAAAGTGTTAATGACACCTACATCCTTACAACCAGGAAAGAGGGTTTGGGGTTCGTAGCCAGACAGACGAACCGACGGACATAGCAAGATCGACTCCAAATGTCCTGAAACGGATTTGATCCAAAGAGACCTAGGGTCGAAAACCATTATATCGATGAACCACGTTTTAGCCGTACCCTCTCTAGCCATATGATTGAGGGTATAAATATATTACGGAAAACCAAGCTGCGTAGGATAACACAAAGCCGGCCCCACCGATATGTTCGTCTTACGAGTTATTATGTGCATGGCGATGACATTGCTGAGTATTTCTCTTATGCGTCAGTGCAGTCTCCATATGAACTAGGACGATTAGAACTAGGCACTAACTGGGATGACCCTAATATTGGAATTATAAGGCCGAGGACTTTTCACAGCAATTGAATTTTATTGAATGACAAGAAAATTAGAAAATATTTTCAATGCATACACATTTTCTATCAAGGCTAGCTAGAACACAATGTTAAATAAATTACAAAGTATAAATGAACAAAGTATAAAATTGAACGCCAATCCAACACTCCTCCTCGTTCATTTTATATTACACTTCAAACGTAGAAATTCGTGTTTTGATATTGGTAGAGGCTTTGTTAAAATATCCGCTATCATATCCTCAGTCGGACAATATTCACAAATTATTATATTGTTCTTCACCAATTCCTTTGTAAATTTATATTTAATATCCATATGTTTTGTTCTAAATGAAAATTTGTCATCTGTAAGAATTCGAAGACAACTTTGATTATCATTGAAAATAACAGTAGGTTTGGTAGGAGGTTCATTGAAATCTCTGAGCAGTTGTCGCAACCATTTAGTTTCCTTTCCGGCTTCAGACATAGATATGTATTCTGCCTCACAAGTGGAAGTAGCGACGATGGATTGCTTTTGACACGTCCATGATATTGTTCCTCCATTATAAAAAATATGCGACCACTTGTTGACTTTCTTCCAATTTGATCATCAGCCCATGATGCGTCTGCATAACCAATTAATTCCAAATTATCTTTTTGAACATTGCTCAAGTTTAATTTCATGCTTGCAGTGTGCACCAAATATTTTACAACTCGTTTACTTTGTTTCCAATCTTCTTCCGACGGATTTGAAACCTTCTGTGACAAGAAACATACTGATGCAGAAATATCTGGTCTCGAATTAACAGATATATAAAGTAAATGACCAATAAGTTTTCGATATTTTGCATTAGTTTCCAACAAGTTTGAATTGTTTTTCTTTCCGTAATTTATATCCATAGGAGATTTTGACAACTTGCAACTTCCTAGGCCAAACTCATCTGCTAATCTTTTAATATATTGGGATTGACAAATTTCATAATTTCCATATAAATCTTTACTAATTTGAATTCCCAAATAACTTCTTATATCTCCCAAATTCTTCATAACAAAACTGTCAGATAATATTTTTTCTATACATTGTATCTGATCAGTTGTTGAACATGCCAAAATTATGTCATCAACATATATAATAATATAGCATATTTGGTCTAATATATATCCGGAATAAAAACAGGGGTCACTCACGCTTTGTTTTAATTTTGCCTTTGTCAATGTTTCATTCAATAAATTATTCCACGACCTTGAAGCTTGCTTCAACCCATATATGGCCTTCTTTAATAAACAAACATTTTTCTCATTTCCATCTTCAAAACCTTTCGGTTGTACCATGTAGATTGTTTCTTCCAAATTTCCATTGAGAAATGCGGTTTTTGCATCTATATGTTGTACAATCAGATTTCGTTTCGCAGCAACAGAGAGAAGCATTCGAAAAGTTGTATGCATGACGACAGGCGAAAACACTTCATTGTAGTCTACTCCATATTTCTGCGAATATCCTTGGGCAACGAGTCTTGCTTTATAACGAACAAAATCCCCATTGGCATTTCTTTTTAATTTGAAAACCCATTTACTGCCCACCGCTTTCCTCCCTTCAGGTAATGGTACTATGTCCCATGTATTATTAGTTCTCATAGCTTTTATTTCTTCTTGCATAGCATCAAACCATTTGTCCTTATCATCGCCTTTAATAGCTTCATCATACGTTTTCGGTTCTGGTTCGTGATTGGCCATCCAAATTTCATCTATTAATCGTTTAGCTGGAATACCCTTAGTTGATCTTTTGGACACGCGTACTGTTTGCTCCTCATCATTCTCACTCTCCTCCTGAATTTGCACATTACTGATTGCTCCTTCATTTTCTTGATTACTTGAAACAGACCTTGATGTTAGATTTTCATCACTATTGGAAACAGAATCTGAAACTGGTAAATTCTCCTCCTCAATCTGTAATGTGCCTTGTTTCTTTTGTGGGAAATCCATTGAGCAATCTCTTAATTCTACTTCTGTAAATCTTACATCCCGACTTACGACAACCTTGTTTTTAGACGCATCGTAACATCGATAGCCTTTTGAATTTGCATCATATCCGAGAAAAATCATCTGATTTGCCGTTGAATCTAACTTTTGCCGCTTTTCAGATGGTATATGTACGAAACATTTTGAACCAAATATATGAAGATTTGAAACATCTGGCTTCTTACCATACCATAATTCATAAGGAGTTTGTTTTGTTGCTCTCGTTAGCACTCGATTTTGTATGTAGTTTGCTGTTGACACGGCTTCACCCCAGAATGATTTTGGTAAATCAGCGTCAATAAGTAAACATCGACTCATTTCCACAAGTGTGCGGTTCTTCCTTTCAGCCTTACCATTTTGCTGTGGAGAGTAAGGGGTGGTAAATTGAACTTGGATACCTTCCGATTTTAAATAATCTTGTAGACGTTTTCCTGTATATTCACCGCCTCTATCGGAACGGATTACCTTGGGGTTACTGCCAAAAAGAGTATTGCAAAACTTTATGAATTCTCTTATAGTCCCTTCCACTTCAGACTTCTCTTTTAGCAATTGTATCACTGTGAAACTTGAGAAATCATCTATAAAAGTGACAATATAACGTTTTCCATTAGCTGTTGCAGTCTGCATAGGTCCGCATACATCCGTATGGATTAAATCTAGTGGAGCTTTAGATGAACATGTTGACTGTTTTGGAAAAGGCAGCCGAGTCATTTTTCCTTTTATGCACGTTTCACAAGATTCTTTAATATTGCAGTTGACTATTTTCATACCTTCAACTAATCCGTCTGCTTCCATTTTACGAATTGCTTTGGGATCCCTGTGGCCTAATCTGCGATGCCACTGATGAATACAATTTTCATTATGTTGTGTCAAGGTACAAACAGCATCTGGTGTCCTTAAAATATACATTTCTCCACTAACATCTGCAATTCCGACTGTTATATCTCTTTGTGTAATTTCACAAACATTTCCTTTAAATTTGACTTCATATCCATCCTTTGACAGTTGTCTAACTGATAGAATATTCCCAACAAGGGTAGGTACATAAAGAACTTCTTTCATTGAAATTTTTCGTTCAACACCATTATCATTCACTATCTTTAAATCACCATATCCTAATCCTTGAACAAAAATATTTTCGCCATTTGCTAATTGCAATGTACTTTTGTATGTCTCATTTAAGGATCGAAAAAATTCTTTATTGTTCACCACATGCCTTGTAGCACCTGAATCGATTAACCAAGAACCTTTACTTGCACTTCCAAAGTTGAAAAGAAAATCATTCGGCGGTTTTGGCGATTCCTGCTTTTCTTCAATCGCGTGAACCTTATACTTGTTTTTGCTGGTGTCTTGCTTTATTTTCCAATTTTTATATTTTACACAATTTTTCTTTTGGTGACCAGGCTTTTTGCAAAAGAAACACGTCTTATTGGAATTGTCAGCAATTTTCATAACAGCATCATTTGAAACGCCATTAGAATGTAGTCGTCTTTCAAATTCAGCAATGACCCTTTGTTGAACAAATGCGAACGTAATCTCCTCTTCTTTGCGTGATTCGAGTGATGTTATCAACGTATCATAGCTCTCTGGAAGACTACTGAGTAACATAGCAGCACTCCATTTATCCGTCAATGTCTCTTCACCGATATCTCTTAATTTTGTGAATAAATCATTCATGTTATTAATGTGGCTTACCGCATCACCTCCTTCTTCAAGCTTCAATGAGCATATAGAACGCATCAAAAAGACTTTATTCGTTAATGTATTTCGCTCATGATACTCTTTTAAAGCATTCCAAGTCTCTTTTGCTGTTTTAAGGTGCCTTATATGACATAATTGATCGTCCATCACTAAGAGACCGATTGTGCCTCTTGCCTCGTCATCCTTTTCATCCCAATCACTAATTGCTGCCGCATTTATAATATTACCTGCTTCTCCTCGATTTTCACGGGGTCTTGGTCCTTCAATTACTTTCTTCCATAGATTTTGCTTCCTTAGCAATAGTTCCATTCTGAATTTCCAATTTGCATAATTGGAATTGTTCAATTTTGAAAATCTTGGTTTAGCTTCAGCCATATTGCCTTTACTCCTTATTGAATTCTGTTCCTGGAAATATTGATGTCCTTAGTATTTCTTGATAATCCTTGATCCTTTTGTCGATTGTTGAAGCTCTTTAAGGGCCCATAACCTATTGGAATTATAAGGCCGAGGACTTTTCACAGCAATTGAATTTTATTGAATGACAAGAAAATTAGAAAATATTTTCAATGCATACACATTTTCTATCAAGGCTAGCTAGAACACAATGTTAAATAAATTACAAAGTATAAATGAACAAAGTATAAAATTGAACGCCAATCCAACACCTAAAAGTAACAAAGAATTTATTTTTATATTTACATTTAAACACTTTTTGAAGATCAAATTTATTTTTACGAACCTGAGTTTATCGGCTTGCATTTTGTATGTCAAACAAATGGAAAAATAGTATTTTTAACATATTTTTTTAGAACTGAATTGTTATGAATGCTTTTAATTAAAAAAAGCTCGTAAAATTTCAAAAATTAATGCAGTGTACCGACCATTGGAACTTCTGTATTAGACTACTGGCAAGCAATAAAAACTGTTTCTGGAGTTCTAGTTTTATTTTGCAGTTATTTATTCTCCGTTTGTTTTTGCAGCCACATATATATTCTCTTTTTGTGTACTTATGTATGACATTCTTTTATTAAATCATTATACCTACCTGCTACCAGCAGACAATATAGCTAACAAAAGTTATTATATTGAACGCTCTCTTCTTCAACACTCCGCGGTGTATTGTTTTTCTAATTTTCTACATCAGATAACGTTCAATCATAATTTGTTCTATTGCTATTACTTTTTAATAATCTTATCAAAATGTATTAGCTAAGCTTAGACGTGCGCGTATATATAGAATAGCAACAACACTGGACTTTTGTTGGTGCAATTGTTGTTGATTTTTTTCATTTGGTGATAAACAGTACCTGCCCGCCAATCAGTTGTCACCATCCACGCTACCACCACCTTTCTTATCCTCCACCACGTTGTTGGAGCCTTGGCTCTTTTCATATATGTACCTATTTTTGTTTTTATTCAAACATTTTTGCTGACGTTGTCGTATTGTATAGTGCAATTGAAGAAAGAAATAAGAACAAAAAACAGCGTGTTGGTAAAAGAAATTGTCCAAAATTTTGATTTGTTTGATTTTATTTTCAACAACGTGGACATATTGCTTGCGATCCCAAGAATCGGAAAAGACAAATTTAGTCGTTACGTATAGTAGCTAGAGCATAGCGTAGAATTGTGGTATGTGTTCTATTAACTTCCAAAGAATTGAAAAAGAATTTTAAGAAAAAATTGGCATTATAAAAATTTTAAATATTTAAGTTGTGTAGTGCCTAGTTGTTTTTTGTTTATATATCCAATAATAATAATGTTTTTTTATCCATTTTTTGTTAATGGCATTTTAATGTTTGCTAAAAAATAACATTGTTTTTAATTTTTTTGATAAGAATGTTGTTATCAAATAAAAAGTTGCTATAGCCACGTAGGCTTTCAATTGTTGCATGCATACCTTTTATACCAATATAACATAATATTAAAACTAAAAAAATGCTATTTTTAGTCATTTAAATAGCAGTTGGATAAAAAGTGAATAAATCTTGGAAACACCTTATAAGAGAGAAACTAGTATTCTTTTCAAAATTTGCTACCGTTGAGTAGTAACTTTTAACCATTATATATTTGGGGCAGAATGTGGAAATGGATCATCAATGGAGATCTAATATATACATAATTTGGTGTCTTTGGTGGCGTTTCTGAACCGAAAACCAAATCTTCTTAATTAATCCCTTAACCAGACTAATGGCTACAAAGTTTTTGGCCACCTGTTTGGCTGGCTAAGGCGCACAATAACATCAAAGGCTCAAACGTTCCATACTGTAATATTTAGACAATACATTTGAAATTTATGTCTGTGACCTTTCGTATTGAACCCACCACCTGGAACTTACACAGGGTAAGCGACGGGGCCTAGGCCCTTCGAATTAGTAACTTTTCTTATTTTTATGCATTAAAAATGCAAAATACAATTTTATTTTTATCATTTGATAGGGCCAAAACATACGTCATCGAAATGATTTTAGACCCTAGATCTCTTTGAACCAAATCCGTGTAAGGACATTTGGAGTCGATCTAGCGTTGTCCGTACGTCTGTTTCTCTGGCTGGTGCGCACGATAACTATCGAAGGAAGTGTCCGATTTGACCCAAACTTGGTACATCGTAATATTATTGTCAAACTTAAATCGAGTTCGGTGATGGGCAATATCGGTCCACTTCTTCTGGTATCTCACCCACAAAATGTCAACATTTTCAAAGAAAATAATTTGCACAGAAAGAGAAAGGATAATACGGCTTTGCTCCAACTTTGCAAATCCTAGTATTTGCATCAGTGATAGGTCAGGTGCGAAAACGGACAATATCGGTCCACTCCATCAAGTACTTCTCCCATAAAGGGTCAAAATGTTGAATAATTATAACTCTCACAAAATGTGATGTAAATGTCCGATTTTTTACAAATTACACACATCACAATATTTTTATAAACCAAAGGTCTAGTGTGAAGATGGAATATATCGGTTCACTCCTTCTGGCACCTCCCCCACAATTGGTCAACATTTTGAATATATATGAAGCTCATAAAACACGAAATTAAAATGCGATTTCATTCGCACTTGGTACATCTCAATATTTCCATCAGCAGAAAATCCGTTATAAATATGGTAGAGATTGGGTCATTCCTTCTGGTAACTCAACCGCAAAGGGTCAGCGTTTTAAATAACAAAAGCGATCATAAAATCAAAAAAAAAAAAAAAAAAAAAAAAATCCGGTTCTCCTCAAATTACACACATCACAATATTTTTATTAACCCAAGGTCTGGTGTGAAGATGGAATATATCGGTCCATCCCTTCTGGTACCTTTCCCACAAAGGTTCAAAGAAATCGTAATAAGCATCCAACTCTCTTCAAATTTCACGCACCAAATATTTTTGAATGGACGCATAACGATTTATGTTATGGACCACGTCAAAGATAAAACGGATCAAAAACATACGATTTTATCGAACCATTTTGTTTAAAATGTGACTCTATAATGGAAGTTGACGTTGGGACGACATGCCATCTGGCGGGGTGATATTGGCCATCGTAAGAAATACCTCCCAATCTCAAAGTCAAAATCGGTCCCTGGAAGTGGCAAAAGTGCAAAATCAAAATATGTTTATCTACCACCTTCAGGTGGTAGCGGATGGTTCTTGGTCTAAACCCATTCTGGGAATGTTTGTGATGGGAAAGTGATGTTCATATGAAAATTAGAAAGGATAGACGATTTTTGTCTAGACCTGGACAATTTTTTATATTACATCAAGAACAAGATCTACCTGATCCTCTCCACAGCCTTATAAAACTCTTGTGGAATTTTATTCTCAGCATATCTGATTTGAATTGGGGTATACTTCAATCCAGGAATTTTATTCTCTTTAAAGTGAAATATGCTTTAATCCAGAAGTCTTCAGTGCCGAAGACTAATATGGTATACATTCGCTTATATCTCTTTCCTATCCTGACCGTATTTACAAATACTTTCCCATTTCTGAATCTAGCAGCAGCTCCTATTTCAAATTTGTTAATATACAGGGTGATAAAAATAAACTGCAACAAAGTCAAGCGCCATATTTTTACTTTTTTTTTTTAAATTTTATTGAATGATAGCAAAAAAATTCGGAAATAGCATCAAATTTTAGAATAAGTTTAGATTTGTTCGAATTGGTCACCTTTGGCACGAATTATGGGCTTCAAGCGGCCAATTAAATCGTCACACGCTGCCCGAATGTTGCTCTGCGGTGTTTTGGACCATTCCCGGCGAAGCACTTGCTTGAGGTGATCGACACTTTGGTACTTTTTAATGCCAACCTTGCTTCTCAAAATACTCCAGACACAATAGTCCAACAGAGGTTGGTATCCAGAGATTTTGGTGGTCATTGTGCGCTGGAAATGAAGCGAGGAATCTCATTTTGTAACAATTATTGGGCGGCGCGTGCTTAGTGCATGGTGCTGAGTCCTGTTGGAATGTTCAAGGTCTGCGCCCAAAATGTTTGCGTGCCAAAGGCTTTAATACACCCTCCATAATATTTTCGCGATAAAATTCGGTATTTATTCTGATACCACGGTCGATTAATACGAGCGGAGAGCGACCATCGGCTGTTATAGCGGCCCACACCATCACCATGGCCGACGCTTGAGTTCTGGTGGCCAACCGAAGGTGCACATTTTTAGCTGACCTCTTTGGAAAGTAAACACGATCATTTTGTTTGTTTACAAACTGCTGGACAACGAATGTTTTCTCATCGGAGAAAACCAAAAACCAAATTCGGCAGTTCAGCATATTTGGTCAAGCGAAGCAACTTTTTAACTCTTTTGAGTCTATTTTCTTTCTGTTGCGGTGTAAGTTCTTGTACTTTTTGGAATTTCAATGGCTCATTTTTCAATATTTGGCAAATGGAATATTGCGATATGTTCAGCTCACAAGCCATTTTTGCGAGCCACTGCGAAGCGGGTTTCGATCAAGTCGCTTCTTTACTATTCGAACGACCTGTCACTGGAATGACAGCAGTCTGAAGTTGGTTGCAGTTTTTTCATCTCACCCTTTATGGTATACATTCGATTATATCTCCTTCCTATCCTGACCGTATCTACAAATTCCTAAAGTAGTTATTTTCCCATTTCTGATTCTAGCAGCAACTCTTATTTCAAATTTGTTAATATAGAGAAAGTTAAAGGTTCTGGGTCCTGAATATACCGGGTAGATTGACTTCTACAGCTTGCATTAAGATTCGTCATAAGAGATAAGAGTGGCATTTTTAGTGTACGCATCAAATTTTCCTCATGATCTGAGCAAATATCTCGCCATAGATTATCCCTATAGAAGGAAGTCGAAAAAAATATTTTACCTCGCCACTTAAAGTCTATGCATTATCGATGCCTTTAAAATTTACCAAGTTTTTATCCAACTGCTAATCTTATATACAAACATACAAATATAAAATAAATAACATTTCTTGAATTGTAATATCTGTTGAAACTTTCTTATATTTCTCTGTAATGCTGCAAATAAATGAAACTCTAATTATTTTGAACATTAAAAAAATCTACAACAATACTAACAATAAAAAAAGAAAATAATGGAGGAGTTCATTGAACTTTAACACCAATTTTAAACGAGTTTGTACAGAATAAAGTTAAAAAAGAGAAATAACAATTAAAAACTCAGCCAACAACAACACACACACACAAACTATAACATAAAGACACACACACGCAAAAACACATATGTACGTAGCGTCGTAACGTGTTAATTTATTAAAGCCAATTTTGTAAATTCTTTTTCAACAAAATAAAAAAAACGAATTTTCTTTGGAAAACTGCTCTACAAAAACCCACATCAGCAGTTAAATAACTCAACGAACATATCACCTTTTTTCCCATTGACAAATATTGTTCGTTTGCTGGTCATACAACAGAGTAATAGCAGCAAAGAAAGAAACCATGGCCGAAGATCCAATTAATCAACAACAATTTGCCGATGATGTCTTGGCCGCAACCCAAGATGATGGCAGCTTTGCTGGCAATTTGGGTGATCCCAATGGTAACATGAAACTGCCAAGTGTTGATGAAGTCTGGAAATTAATCGAACAAATGGAGGGCATTAGTGATGAGGAACGTGCCAGCATTCGTGAAAATCTGTATAATCCTCAAGAGGGCACCGCCGAGGACTTTATGAAACGTTATGCCGCTCAACCGGCAATGGGCCATACCTCATGGGATTATATTATCTTCTTTACAATGCTTGCCATAATCTTGGCCATTTTTGGTAAGACTTGAGTTTATTTTTTTAAAACAATTTTTGGATTTTGTGGATTAGAAGAGTTCATGTTTTAACAGACTGAATTGAATTTGAAATTTAAATATTAACATTTACATGCTTAAGATCAATCCGAAAAGAAAAATTACATATGCTGGTTAGATGAAGAGACTATGACTTAATTGAAACAACCCTGGCTTCCTCAATTCATTTTTGATTCGAGTAAATAGTTTAATGCTTTAACAGAATTGTGTTGGCATATATGTTTGGGGATTCAGTAGTTGTTGTTGTTTTTTAAAAAACAACGTTTGTGTATAAGTGGAGAAATATGGTAAGTTTTACCGGGCGGCGTAAGGCAGGGAATAATATGGTTCCTGAAAGAGCCACCCATCCGCATTTAAAGTCATTTAAAATTAACTCCTGTGGTAAAAACTTTTTTATCCAAGTGGCGAGATCGTCATATGTTTTAACTATTTTTCATACCCTCCACCATAGTATGGAGGATATATTAAGTTTGTCATTCCGTTTCTAACACCTCGAAATATACAGTTTAGACCCCACAAAGTATATATATTCTTGATCAGCATAAAGTTCTATTCCGATTTAGCGGTGTCCGTCCGTCCGTCCGTGAAAATCGCTCTTGCTTCCAAACGAAATGAAGTAGGTTGATAGAATTTTACTCAAATATATATTATGTTTGCAGGACTTATTGTATTGAAAATGGGCCATGTAGGTCCACGTTTTGGTATGGCTCCCATATAATAGTACCTGCCTATTTTCGGCAGGTCCACGTCTTCGTATAGCCCTCATATAACGGTACCTCCCGATACTCGCTATTTTGATGATTTTAGCGACATTATTTACCGGAATTGTCTTAAATTTGATATTTGGAGTTCTTAGTGGATAATACAGCCTAAGACAGAAAATTGTCTCTGTAGGCCCACGTCTTCGTATAGCCAGCCCCCATATAAGGACAACCCCCGATATTCGGTATTTTTACGATTTTAGCGACATTATTCACGGGAATTGTTTCAAATTTGGTATATGAAGTTAGTAATGGATATTACACACTGGCAGAAAATTGGCCGTGCAGGTCCACATTTTGGTATAGCCCCCACATAATAGTACCACCCAATATTGATGATTTTACCTACATTATTCACCGATTTTTTTTCAAGTTTCGCATTTGAATATTGTAATGGCTTATGACAAAAGCTGCCTATGCAGTTCTACGTCGTCGTATAGACCCTAATATGACGGCTACATTCGGCATTTTAAAGATTTTAACAGAATTTTTAACGGATTTTATTTTTTTTTAATTGCTAAATTCGTTCCAAAGCGTTTTTACTTGTTGTTGTTAATAGATTACAAACAGTTCCTGTTGGGTGCCAATAATAATATAAGGTTTGAGTAAGTTAAAATGTCAGGAAATTATGAAAAGAAAATATGACATCTTTGACAACTCGGTATAAGGCACTGGGTCCTTTCCAGATTATTATTTTTTGTTTTCGAGATTTTGAAAGTGTTACGAAGATAATTCCACTATTTTTTCCAAACGACCATTTTAAAAAAAGAGATTTTTTGCCTCAAAAACAAGTCATCGGCATGTGGCGCAAAAGTAATCGTCCTATCTGAAAATGCTACAAATATAACGATTGGCCCCTATTGTCTTAATCACAGCCAAAAAACATCGGAATGTCTTCCAATTACATATGCATGTACAAGGTGGCGCAAAAGTAAACATCCGATGTTTTTGACATAAGGGGCCAATCGTAAAATTTATAGAATTTTCTGTACTATAAAGATTTTATTTTTATACAATCAGTCATATAGGTATATCTCATTTGATGCAGCCGAAATCTGTCTCATCTCTGTCCGGCAAGTGCGTACGATAACTCTCAAGAGGTGTATCCGATTTGTTCCAAACTAGGTACATAGTAATATTATTATCAAACTAGTACCTCCATCGAAAAAGGTAAAAATTCTCAAAGAAAATAAATTATCATAGCAAGATTTTGTTCGAACTTTGAAACTTTGAACAATATTGGCCCACTCCTTCCAGGACATCATACAAAAAAGTAAAAACTTTGAATAATCGCAACGCTTATAAAATTCGATAGAAGAGTCTGACTGTCTTTAAATTTCACCACTCCTTCTGGTACCTTCCCCACCAAGGGTCAAAATTTTGAATAAGTGGGCAATTTCTGTTCACTCTTTCTAGGACATCACACAAAAAGGTAAATATTTTGAATAATCGCAACGCTTAAAAAACTTTAAAGAAGATTCTGATTGTCCTAAAATTTCACCACTTCTTCAGGTACTTTCCCCACCAAGGGTCAAAATTTTGAATAAATACCCTAAACCCTTATAAAATGCAAAACGAACATCCGATTCTTTTCAAACTGAATATATCTCAATATTTTCTATCAGACCACTTCTTCTTGTATCTCGCCCACAATAGGTCAACATTTTGAATAGCCTGATAAGATGCCAATATTTCTACGAACAAAAGATCTGATGTGAATATGGGATTTATTGGCCCACTCCTTTTGAAAACCTCCCCCTCAGAGAAACTATAAATAATTATATGTTTCATTAAATTCAAAAGAAATGTATCTCAATTTTTCTGTCAACCATATTTCCAATGTTAAGTTGGGATATGCCGGTCCCCTCTATCTGGTGCCTTCCCCACAAAAGTTCAACATTTTTCTAATAAATCACATCTTATATAAAGTGGAAGAAGTAGTCGATATTGCTCAAACCTGCCACGTCCTAATATTCATATTACTGTTAGGTAAGATGCGAAGTGGATAATATTGGTCCACGCCTTCGGATCTCCTCCATAAAGGGGTCAACATTTTAAATAATCTTAACGTAATTCAAAATATGTTTTAATAGACTGACATAGGCACCGAATTGTATCGGAGGAACAAATCTTGGACCAATGGCGAGCAACCCAGTTCTTTGTGTTGGTTCACTTTTCCATGAGGAACCCAGTATACTCCGTCACCAAAGTCAAATGTTTGTAAACTTTATCAATTTATGGTATCAGCAACTTGAATAGTTTCAATACTAATTAGTAGTAGTAAATATCCTAGTGGCGATATATGGGTCACATTATTGTCTTATTTTTTCAATTATTCTGTTCATTTATTTACATACAAATGATTTCTAAACAACCTCATAAAAACAAGTACATACATAAGAAATTCCTGAAATCCTTGACCTAATTTCACTCCTTTCTTCAAATAAAAACTATGTAAATGAGTTGATGGTGTCACGTCGTCGTCCACATTCTTCATCCTAGATATTCCATTAAATAATGGCTGTCTTCCATGAGATAACGAACAAAACCGGATCTAAAACAAAATATAAAAAACAAAGAAGACGTATGAATGAACTATGTACCCAACAACGAAGTTCGTTGGTTGGTTGGTTGGCGGTGATGGTGACACCAATCACAATGGTTATGTCGTTGTTGTTTTATCTGTAAAACGAAATGTCTACAAAATATTTCAATGCCGGCAAAACGCATATATCCCCACAACAATATGGACAACAACAACATCAAAACATTTATGGGATTTAGTATTTATGTACGTTCCTACACAACTATGTACGTGTGTGTGAAAATGGAGAATCTGTGTGCGAGTGCGTTTGAAACATGTGAAAGTGTTCTGTGCTCCCCTAAAGAGGTGGAAGACTTTCTTCTTTTCAACCCCAAACGCCATGATTTGGTGGAAGTAGATTTTCAAATGTTGGCTAGCACGGTGATGTGGTGGTGGTAGTGTGGGTATGTGCATGACCATCAGATACATACAGACATTGCTCCGTACACATGGCTATGTCAACATGTTTACTTTCCACTGTGTTCTACAGCAATTAACAATGAATTGTTGTGTTTGTTTGATGTTTTTTATCATCATCATTAGACGGCCAGAGATAGGGACAGGGAAAGAGAGAGAGAGAGAGAGAGAGTGAGAGTGTGTGTGAGACGTTGTCGTCTGGTCATGACAAGACCCCAAAAAAACGTCAACAGTCGTGCACAGATAGCTTTGGGCTAAGATAGTCAGTTACTTATTGTCGGGCTTTATTCGCAGATCTTTGGTTAACTAATGCCAGCTTTGTATTAACAACTACCTGCTACAACCAACCAACGAACAATCCCGCCGTTCTCAGTTAACCACAAAAGCAACCTTTACATAAACTGACAATAAAAGAGTGTTTTTGGGCTGACGATAAGATTAAAGAGAAATAAAAGCTCATTTTCAATTACCCAACCAACCAAGTCGTCGTAGCTAGTCTGCTGTGCGGTAGTGTGCCAGTGTTTGGCTCAGTCGTTGAGAACCGCCACAGAAGAAGTCATAAGCTTTTTTAGTACGCTGCTCTAAACTGCGAAGAGAAAACATTAGCGGAGTGTTTCAAAAATAAAAATAAAGAAAATCCCAACCACATAAATAAAAAAAATTAAAGTTAAAGAAATAAACGACTGTGATTGTGTGTTCGTTTTTAATTCTCAACAAATAACCCCAAATTTGTGTTAACCAAACTATACCTGCCTTCCAAAACCAAAATGGCCAACAACTATGCCGCCGAAGATAATCTTGTCGAACAATTAAAAAGTTCCGTTAAAGCGATCATGGACAAGACGGGCTCAAGTAAATTTGCCCATGATCTAATGGAAAGAATTCACAGTTTGCAGCAGCGCCTGGAAACCTTATCGAACACAGAGAAAACACAATTCATCGAAGAGATGAGAGATACGTTTCGTGCCACAATTGAAACTGTGGAAAACAAGCTCATGCAACACGCTCACTTCGAAAAGGTCTACACCTATTCAATATATGCAGCCATTATATTCTCAATACTGTTTGTATTTGGTAGGTTCCGAAAATGAATGAAATGATTAGCGTGATGGTGTTGGGGGTTTGCGTGCAAGTTATTCCTAGCATTACTCAATTTCCCGCCTCTTTTTTTTTCTAATAACAGAAATTATTAACAATGTGCAACATGTTTAAGATTATCAAAGTTGTTGTTTTTTTTTTTGTTGTTGAATCAAAGCAAATGTGATAAATGGCTATGAAGGAAAGGGGACGCGTGTGAAATTAAAAAAGTCTTTTAAAAGTGAACTTATTTTTATTGATGGTCAAAAATGACATATTATTGAAAATGGATTTAAAGCCAGTAGGAAAAGGACAAAAGTCGGGCAGACCCGACAATACAACACCTTTCACTAGAGACAAATTTGTGTAAAGTAAAATTTGTGCAAAGTCATTCGCACCAACTACGTTTATAATAGAATTCGTATTATGGCTTTAAAGTGATGTAAACATCAAATCGAATGTAACTAATATATGGGAGCTTTATCTTAATATCAATCGATTTTAAGCTGTATTGACTTAAAGTACGATATATCATTAGGTGTATACGGAAAATCATGAACTGTCAGTTTCGTGTAATTATTTCGATAAATACTGCTCCTGTAATAGAAATTAAGCAATAAATTTAATCAATTATTAGTTTTGTTTGATTTAATATTACCAAATGATGTGCTAGTGATAAATGCAAAAATTTTAAAAATAAATCAACATTTCAATTCCATTTGCTACAACTTGCTGGACAAATATCGTCCAGTAAATAAATTTTCAAAAATAATATTTTCTGCGCAGAAAGTGAAAAAATAATCCGATTTTGCTCCAACTTTGCCAATCCTAATATTTGCATCAGTGCTAGGTCAGGTGCGAGTACCTCCCCCACAAAGGGTCAACATTTTGAATAATTATAACGCTTATAAAATGTGATGTAAGAGTCCGATTGTCTTCAAATTTCACACATTCCAATATTTTGATTAACCCAGAGTCTAGTGTGAAGATGGAATCTATCGGTCCACTCCTTCTGGAACCTTTCCCACAAAGGGTCAACATTTTGAATATCCGTGAAGCTCATAAAACGCCAAATTAGTATTAGATTTCATTCAGACTTCGAACATCTCAATATTTCTCTCAACACAAGATCTGTTATAAAGATGATGGTAGTGGTCGGACATTTCCTTCTATTACTTTCCCACAAGGGGTCAAAGTTTTGAAAAACCAAAACGATCATAAAATCTGAAAAAAGTATCCGGTTCTCTTTATATTTCAGACAACCCATTATTTCTACTAACACTAGATCTGATGCGAGGATGGAATGTATCGGACCACTCCTTCTGGTACCTCTTCCACAAAGGGTCAAAATTAACATCCGATTCCATTCAGACTTGGTACATCTGAATATCTCAGACCATTTCTTCTGGTACCTCCCCCACAAAGGGTTCCAGATGCTGAAAAACAAAATGATCAAAGGAAGCGGAATATGCATCCAAATCTTGCCAAATTTCACAAATATAATCATTTTTGCTAACACAAGATCTGTTGTGAAGATGATATAAATCTGCGAACCACTTCTGATACCTCACCCAAACATGTCAGCGATTCCATACAATATGGAATTTTTGATTTTCTATGAAATTAGAACTAAAAGATAGATTTTCTTGAAATTTTGCCCATGCCAATATTTTTTATCTGTACTACAACCTGGTACCTCACACACATTTTAACATTTTCTTAAAAATTATGACATATCTCATATAAAGTGAAGGAAGTAGTCGATATAGCCCAAATTTCACACGTCGCAATATTTATATCATATTTATTTAGGTCCGATACAAAATGCACAATGTTGGACCTCCATTTGAATGATCATAACAGGAGTCAAAATATGTTTAAATAATCGAACATTGGCTGAGGGTATACATCTGTCGGCTGATTCTTTTTAACTTGTTGTTATTTGTTTTGATATTCAATTTGAAAATTTTTAACAATTTCAGGCAGTAAATTAAATAATTGAATTAGTTCTCTTTCAATATTTATTATACCATCAAATACCTATCTATACCATTTACCTACACTATGGTAAGGTATTTCAATTTCTTTTTGGATTTGTTTGTAACATAGAGAACGAAACGATATAGAGTCATAGTTCCTTTTGACGATCTCCATGGAATTATATTCAGAGTCGATTTAGGCATGTCAGTTTGTCCATGTATTCCTGTAAACATAGTACAGGTCGCCTTTATTGTCTGATTTAGATTAAAAGAAGGGGTGCAGGGTATCATAAAGTCGGCACAGCCCGGCTCTTGACATTTTTTACAAGTTTTACTTTAAAATTTTTGTTTAAATGCATTACCATAGCAACAACTTAAGTCGCGTGTGTATAAATTAAAAAAAAATTAGATGTTAATTTTGCCATAACTTAACATAACATAACTTTTGCCTTTTTGAAGCGAAACCTATTTTAATGATTCTGTATTATCACCCCTTGTGAGGGAGGTCACCAAAGGAGTGGTGCGATTCATCCCATTATCCCAAAAAATTGACCCTGTTTGAGGGAGGTACTTGAAGGAAAGGCCCAATCCTTGTATTGTCTATTTTCGCACCATACCTAGCTCTGTCACAAATATTGGGATAACAATTGTTTTCTTTTATCTTTCTATGATTTAAATTTTTTCTTTGAAAATGTTGACTTTTTGTTGTGAGTGGTACCGGAAAGTGTGTTTCAATATAGCACATTTTTGAAATCGATCTATGTTTGATAATAATATTATGATGTACAAGGTTTGGACAAAATCGGATCTGATTTCCTGCCGTTATTTCTATGAGCACGTTTTGCCCGTATCAAAAAGTATACAAAGTCATATGACTGAGTGTATTAAAAATTACTTTTGTCATTAAAAAAGGGGTTAAAAACCCGCAAAATGAAAAGTAAAGTGTGTAAAGTTAGAATGATCCGAAGTTTTAGAGCCTGCTGAAAATGTGGTCTGGATTTTCAAAATTTTAATAATTGAATATCCGGATAAGTCCAAAACCTAGCTTTCAGAAAAAATTAAAAACAATTAAGAATATATTGTTATTATTATTAAAGTAATAATTACGGAACAGTATTGGCATGATTGTTCGGGATACCGTAGTATTTTGTTGTTGCTTAATCCCATTATTGTTTTTTTTCCTAAAATATATTAAACCAATTGGGATATCAAAATTCAAATTACAGCTATTCCGGCTGAAAAATGTGGTAGTGCCAAATTACCGAAAATCGGGAGTTACCGCTATTTGAAGGTCATATCTGAAAGTACACCTTTATTTTTATTCTATACTGAACCTACGTTCTAAAAGAAATGTTTGTATCATTGCCAAATTCAATACTGAATCTATCCAGCAAGTATAAATATTACAAATCTTGTTACCAACCCATTATTTTAATATGGACATGCAGCACGAAATAAGTGTCCACTAAATTCGACAATTAAGTATTTTATATACGACTTTTAGTGGCCAAAATCGTCAAATAAGTAATTGGTTAATCGAATTTTATTGGCCTAAACATAACAACTCATTTCGTACGACATGCCCTTGTTGCATTAATGTGTTGGTAACAAGATTTGTAATGACTATTTTTGCTGGGCAATACCTTGAACTATATAAAACCGGAGGGAATTATTACATTAAATACTGCTCCTATTATGAAACTTTTTGTTATGTGACCTTTTTTGTGGCGAATCGATGTAAAATTCTTTAAATTAGATGGTCTGTGGGTGAAAATTATGATAATTAGTGCTAAAATTTAACCAAATTGATTATAAAATTAACACAGGGACCGTTGAAAGGCGGTTTTGATAAAACAAGGGCTGTTGTATTTTACTTTCAAATCCAAATTCAAAATGTTAGCCACTTAAGTCGATCTGTCCAAAAGTAAGAGTGATTACCACAGACGGACTTCTGACAAAGGTTCAACCCTACAGAAAAATGCCTTTCGTACTTTGTATCAATTTAAAATTGATTCCCTATTGAGAAAATTGTCTTGTCAACTCACAATTTAATTGGTTATTTTATTTCTTAATTCATTTATCACAGTTTTATGGATATTGTTATTGTCTATGGGGAGCTTTCAGAAAACATTTTAAAGATATTTAAAGAATATATTGTTATTATTACTTTACTATTGCTATTTGTACTCAATTAATTCCCTCCATTTTTTCCCTCTCTCTCGTTACAGCTCTCTTCGGTTATAAATTATACAAATCGTTGATGTCCAAGGAATTGAAAAAGCAAGAGAAGCTTAAACAAAAACAAAGCAAGAAAAGTAAAAAGGTCAACTAAAACTAATTACTGACATGCTACACATACGCGCACACAGGCACACACATGGCAACACAAATACCACATCTGGCAAAGACAAATAAAAACCCCCAAGAATGAGAGAGTCATGTTCTCTCTCTCAATCTTTTTTGTAAGACGTTATTTAATTGAACAAGATGCTGTTAAGGGTTTTTTGAAATACCTCTTTTTTTGGGTATTTTTAAAACCATAGATCTATTCCTTAAGTTTTTTTTCTATTGTAATTAGTAACTAATTACTTAAAGGCTCACTTACATATGTTTTTTAATTATAGCGAAATATATTTAATATATTGCAGTTTGTTTACGTAAAGATGTGTCAATGTTTTAAATGAGAATGTACTTACACGGATGCTGTACATTTACCTCAGATTGGTTTTCTTTTTTTGTTTGTTTTTTTTTTCAATGTCTTTTTTAAAATAACTTTTTTAAATCATGAGCTAAAGAAAATAATGGACAAGAAAATATAGACAAATAAAAGTAAAGTTTTAATTGACATTTTTAAATGCAAAGTTGTTTTACTCGATCAATAAGAAGAAAAAATAGGTTCTTCAATGATCCTATGGTGTAGGTAACAGTATATGTGGAACAATAAATAAATGTTTCGATTATTCTTCTGTTAAGATTATTAAAATTGTTGACCTTCTATGGAGTACGCTCCGAATGAATGTACCAACATTGTCCATTCCGTTCGGACCTAAATAAATATGACTGCTTTGGACAATATTCCTCCTCTTTATATTAGTTGTGTGATCATTTTTAGAAAATTGTATAATGTGTATCTGTAACTGTCGACCAAAGTTTTTCATTTTCATACTTCATCTAATATAGATAAAAATATTGGTATGGGAAAAACTACAGGAAAATCGAACATTTATATCCAATTTTATGCGAAAACACAAATTCTATATACATCTCATGTTTTTGGTTGAGAGAAATATTTGGATATAACAAGTTGTAAAGAATCCCTTACTTCTTTCGCAAGTTATGACATATTAAAGTTTTGAAAATTACAACCCTTTGTGGGTGACGTACCGGAAGGGGTTAGCAGACACATATAATCTTCACAACAGGTCTTGTGTTTGCAAAAATGTTTGTATGTGTACAATTTGAAGAGAGTTGGATGCTTATTTCGCTTTCTTTGAGCCTTTTGTTTTTCAAAATCTTGAAAGCTATGTTGGGGAGGTAGCAGGAGAAATGATCCGATCTCTACCATCTTTATAACAGATCTTATGTTGATGAAAATATTGAGATGTACCAAGTCTGAATGGAATCGGATGACAATTTCGGGTTTTATGAGCTTCGTGAATATTCAAAATTTTGACCCTTTGTGGGAGAGTTAGCAGAAGAAGTGGATCGTAATGTTCCATCCTCTCACTATATTCCTAATAAAAATATTGTGATGTGTGTAATTTGAAGAGAATCGGGTGCTTATTTCGGATTTTATGATCGTTTTGGTTATTTAAAATGTTGACCCTTTGTGGAGAAGGTACCAGAATGAATGGTCCGATCTCTACCATCTTTATAACAGATCTTGTGTTGATAGAAATATTGAGATGTGCCAAGTCTGAATGGAATCGGATGACAATTTCAGGTTTTATGAGCTTCGTGTATATTCAAAATTTTGACCCTTTGTGTGGGAGGTATCTTCACAGAAGATATGATGTGGGTAGAAATAATGAGATGTGTGAAATATAAAGAGAACCGGATGCTTATTTTGGATTTTATGGTCGTTTGGGTTATGCAACCAAAAGGAATGGTCCGACTTCTACCATCTTCATTACAGATCTTATGGTGGTGGAAATATTGAGATGTTCAAAATTTTGACCCTTTGTGGGGGAGGTACCAGAAGGAGTGGACCGATATATTCCATCTTCCCAGCAGATTTTGGGTTAATAAAAATATTGTGATGTGTGTAATTTGAAGACATTCGGACTCTTACATCACTTTTTATAAGAGTTAAATTATTAAAAATGTTGAACCTTTGTGATGGTGGTACTTGACCGATATTGTCCATTTTCGCACGTGACCTAGAACTGATTAAAATATTATGATTTGCAGTGCTCTTTCAGTGCAGTAAAATATTTTTTTGAAAATTTCGTGCTATTGTGGGGGAGGTACGAGAAGGAGTGGACCGATATTGCCCATCTCCGAACTCGATCTAAGTTTGATAATAACATTACGATGAACTAAGTTTGGACAAAATTGGATGCTGTCTTCGAGAGTTATCGTACGCAATAGCCAGCCAGACAGTTTGAATATGGGATCACATCACAAAGAATCAACATTTCTCACAATATTTCAACCAACTCTACATCTAATATAAATAATGAATATGACAGATCACTGATTCTGATAATGATTTCATTTTGTTCGCGCCTAAAGTCGGTTTTGTTTTCAAAAGAAGGCAATTTTTCAGCATACACCAGGTTATAATACCGAAAGCGCAACACCTTGAATGTTTTAAATACAAGAGACGGCTGCAAAAATATCACGCAAAACAGTAATTTTTTCAAAAGTCATTAACTGTTATTATTTGCTTGTTAATATAGAAAAAAAATTCTTTTAAATAAACAGCAATAATTACTTTTAAGATTTTTAATAATATGCACAATAATTCTATACCATATATTACTCAGTTTTTGCATGGAAACTTAATATTCCTACAACAACTATATACAAAATTAATTTCCTCCATAAAAAAATTACTGAACATTTTTCACTCATTCGCTTCATAATCCATTAAATCCTCTTCTTCGAAGGCCTTAAGTATTTCCTCTTCATCGTCTTGTTCTTCTTCGTCGGGTGTTCTATTATCATCATCCTGGCTTTCCAGATCATTCGACATAGCATCCTGGCTTTCGTTATTAACAAGTTCGCCCAAAATAAACTCTACCTCACCGCTGTTATTTTCCACCACAACTATTTCCCGTTTCTTGCGTTTGCTTCCTCCACTGCAGCTGCTGCTACTGGTCTCAGTGGCTTTTCGTTTTTTCTTTTCTTGGAACCTAGATTTTTTGCCACTATCCTCTGTCCATGTCGCCGATGAATGCTCCTCTTCAATGTGTTTTTTCAATAGAAAATAATTAATAAACGATGCCGCACAGCCATCATCACAATTTTCATAGCAAATAAAACTTGAACGAAAGAGAGAAAAAATAAACATGAATATAAAATAATTGATGTAATTAATAGCTTGTAGTGATTTTTGTTTTTCTTCACTTACTCCTTGTCATCTTTGTGCCGTTTCATGTGCAAGACCAGTAGTTGTTTGCGTGCAAATCCCTTGCCACAAAGTTCACATTGAAACTGAAGACTGTCAGTGTGTTTAGCTGCATGATGCAAATCCAAAGATTTTGGATAGGTCGTAACAAAATTACATAGTTTGCATTTATAGGTGGTGCTTGGATGAACCTGAAAAATTTATATTTGCTTTAAAATTTAAATTCAACCCTTTGTGGGTGAGGTACAAGAAGGGGTTCGCAGATATATATCATCTTGACAACAGATCTTGTGGTAGCACAAATGTTTGTGTGTGTAAAATTGGGAGAGATTTGGATGCTTATTTCGTTTTCTTTGAGCGTTTTGTATTTCAATATCTTGAACCCCATGTGGGGAAGGTACCAGAAGAAATGGTGCGATCTCTACGATATGAAAATATTGAGATGTGCCAAGTCTGAATCGGCATGTTAATTTCCCGTTTTATGAGCTTCACGGGTATTCAAAAATTTGACCCTTTGTGTGGGAGGTACCAGAAGCAGTGGACCGATATATCCCATCTTCGCACCAGACGTTGGTTTAATAAATATATAGTGTTGTGTGAAATATGAAGAAAACCGAATGCTTATTTCAGATTTTAGAATCAATTTCCTTATTCGAAACTTTGACCCTTTGTGGGGGAGGTACCAGAAGGAATGGTCCGATCTTTATCATCTTTACAACAGATCTTGTGTTGATGAAAATATTGAGGTGTATCAAGTCTGAATGGAATCGGATGTTAATTTTGTGTTTTATGAGCTTCATGGATATTTAAAATGTTAATCCTTTGTGGGGCATATATCAGAAGGAGTGGACCAACATATCCCATTTTCACACCAGACCTTGGGTTAATAAAAATATTGCGATGTATGTTATTTGAAAAGAACCGGAAGTTTATTTTGGATTATATGATCGTTTTGGTTATTCAGAATTTTGACCCTTTGTGGGAGAGGTACCACAAGGAATGATCCGATCTCTATCATCTTTACAATAGATCTTGTGTTGATAGAAAGATTGTGATGTGCCAATCGGATGTTAATTTCGCGTTTTATGAGCTTTATGGATATTCCAAATTTTGACCCTTTGTGGGGGAGGTACCAGAAGAAGTGGAATATGTCCATCTTCACACCAGATCTTGGTTTGATAAAAATATTGTGATGTGTATGTAATTTAAAGACAAGCGAACACTTACATACCATTTTATAAGAGTTTTAACTATTCAAAATTTTGACCCTTTGTGGGGGAGGTACTGGATGGAGTTGGCGGATATTGTCCATTTTCGCACATGTTCTAGCACTGATGCAAATATTAGGATTTGCAAAGTTCTCTTTCTATGCAGTAAATTATTTTCTTTGAAAAAGTTGACATTTTGGGGGGGGGGGGGAGGTACCAGAGGATGTGGACCAATATTGCCTATCTCCGAACTCGATTAAAGTTTGATAATTATATTCCGATGTTATAAGTTTGGACCAAATCGGATACTCCCTTCAAGAGTTATCGTGAGCACCTGCCAGACAGACGGACGGATGGAGATCACTGGATCGACTCCAAATGTCCTGAAACGAAATTTGGTCCAAAAAGAAATAGGGTCTAAAACCGTTATTTTGATGAGCCACGTTTTGACCGTATCAAATGATATATACCCTCTCTAGATATATGGCTGAGGGTATAAAAAATTGCTTTACAAAGATGAGATTATTTTTTTCGAAAGCATAGAGGACTTCTTTCTTGTGAACAACTGTGACTAAAGGGCGGGATTCTTGTGGATAAAATACGGCTGGAATTTGATGGTATTCTCACCTACATGTAAGACATATAATGAATGCTTTTTAGAGACTTTTATCTCAGGAAAGTCTCTTATTGTTTATAAACAAAATACCATCTGAAAATGTTGGCTGGGTACGATTTTTGTATGTTTATGTAACACAAAATGCAGCTTTAAATCGAACGAAAGGACTTGTCTCTAAATCGCTAAGACTTATTTTGATAACAAAAAAAAAAAAGATAGGTAATACGGTACAATTTCTGAGTCTTGGGAGAACGAATCTATTAAGGGCTATATTTGGTGGATACTCGAGCTATGCATTGCTTAATTTGCTACCGAAGCATTGTAATAATATGGGTAATGGGATAGAAGGATGGGGGTAATAATTTGTCAAGTCAAACAGTCTGGTATCCTGCTCCTTAATTTAGGTTTTAGAAATGTTTAACCTAATAGGTCCTCCTTGGGTCTTACTGAGTTGCAATACTTTTTTTAAAATGCAAGTAATAAACTCGAAAATACTCTATTTCCTCCTTGTGTTTTCTAAGTATGGTTATATGGTTTCCCTCACATTTGTAGATCATCTATATTTTATAGACATCTTAAGGCGTCATTGAATGACAACACCATGTATTCACTGATACACATCGAAAATGTGTGTCACCTTTTTGCAAAATAAAAAGAAAAAACTAATCAATTGGACACACACACCCGCACACACAAATTAATCGAACGTAATAAAACCTAGAAATTCGGATCTTAGTTATTGATAGTTATAAACTAATTATGATAAAGAACTCAATTAAAGCTTATCGATAGTCACCCCGTTCTTTACTCACATTTTTCTCATGAGCTTTCAGTTCACTCTGATAGTAGTAGCCCTTTTCACAATGACTGCAAAAGTAACGCTTCATATTTTCATGGACTAGCTGTTCGTGTGATATCAAATTACGTTGATTTTTAAATACTTTATCGCATTTGCTGCATTGCACGGTAATATGCATGCGCATCATGTGGTGCTTTAAGTCCTTTTCACTTTTGTAGGATTTTTGGCAATGTTGGCATTTGATGTTGTCTGAAATCGAGCAAAAGGATAATTAAATTGTGTCGCAGTTGTTGTAACTTTATAACGACTTACTATTATTGTGAACCCTTGCAATGTGTACGGCCAAGGACATTTTTGTTTCGCACACCTTCTCACAAAATTGACACGGAAACTTACTGGGTGCATCTGTAGTCTTATGCCTTTTCTTGTGATAATACAACGATGACCACAAGGGATAGGCATCCATACAATCCCCAATATTACACATATAAAATCTTGCAATTGGAAAGTCATTAAGCCATTCATCATAATCTTTATGATTGGTCATATGATTACGCATATGTTTTAGGGTCTTGAACGTTTTGCGACATATCGGACAGCAATAGAGATTATCGTCATGGCTTGGCGTGTTGCGATGTTTTTGTAAATGCTTCGGCGAAAAAAAGTCCAATGAACAACATTCGCAGGTGTAGGCAATAGAGATTATCTTTTCGATATATTCACCGCCCGTATCGACCGGTGAGGTTTCTTCGTTTTCAATGTGATTCTGAAAAGAGTATTTTTATTAGACAAATATATTTTTTAGGTTACTAAAGGAGTCCAATTTTCATAACTGAAAAACTGAGCTCAGTGTTGAGATTTATCTCTTGGAATCCTCCATACTTTTTAATGAATTTGTCTGTATTTAAAAACCTATTTAACCTACCTGTATAAATTCCTCATTATTTGACAATACACCACAAGCCAAACATATAAACGATGTAATTTTCGCTTCTGGCATATGAGCCTTAATGTGACTGCGATAACTGGCTTGATTAACAAATATCTTATAGCAATGATCACATTGTAAGGGTTTCATTTGATGATTGTGATAAATATCCTGGAAAATATTTAAATACAATTATAGAAATCATTTAATTCCATAAAACATCAAAGCTTACCATATGACTAGTCAAACTACTTCTATTTGTATACTTCTTGGGACAGTGAGGACATTCAAAAATATATTTGTTTTCATGACTCAGGACATGCTGTCCAAAAACATCTTTATCTTGGAAGAAGCGATCACATCTACGACAAGAAAGAGATTTATTTTTTATTTTATGAAATATTTTTTCTTGAATGGATTTCAACTCACTTTATACAAGCCATAGATGCTTCCGTTTCATGACCATAACTAACATGTTCAAAGAAATCATCAATGTTATTGAAAAGGGAACTGCAAAGCACACAAACTTTGGGACGATGTTTGCTCAAGTGGAATTGCATGTGGAAAACAAATCTGTAATAATTCAAGAAACCGATGATTAGAAAGTTATTAATTTAAAGTAATTAATTTTAAATGGAGTATAAAAAGTGAGTATATTCCCATTCCTTTCCATTAAAGGAAACATGTAACCAAGTGTCCTTTAGCATATAATGGACACAGTGTAAGGTAAGTATAAAAAGCACAGATAGAATTGTTGTTAGTAGACTAACCTTTTCAACGATTGAAAATGTAGATTACACATCTGACAAAAGTTCTTCATGCCCGGCTTTCTTTTAATGTCACTGCAGGAATGTTTATTAAAGTCGGCTATATTTGAGAACGGTTTCCGGCAATCTGGACAACGGCCATAGATTCGTAAACTATAAGAAAGTATAATAATTCACATCAACCGACATATAAAATTTAACTTTAAAACCCATTACCTTTCAATATTTTTGTAATGTCTAATGATCAAATGTCGTGCCAGTGTTTTCAAATTACTCACAACTTCATTACAATCAGCTTTAATACAACTGAAATTTTGTTCTTCCTCCACTAGCTCAGTGATACATGAATGTTGTAGTAGCTCTTGAAATGTGGCATATTTACAGAGGCATAGCTGCAAAGAAAATTGGAAATTTCAAGTCCAAATCATTGAAAATTAAGGTTAAATTTTAAATTTCGCTTACTTTACACTCCACTTCCCATTCTACTTGCAGGTCATCGAAGTTCGTAGCAATGACGTTATCCAGATACTCAGTTATATCAACTTTGTCGTAATCTACAGAGGTAATAATTTCTGAAAATGGAAGATTTTTAATTAAAACATTAAAAAATAAGGAATTTATGCTCGACCAGTCCAAAACATATAACAAATACCCTTCACTATTACAAGAACTTGAAACTACGTCGAAAAAGGTATACTTTTTTATTAAGGCTCTGGGCATTTCAAATTTGTATTACCTATAGGGGCCAATATCGGTAATAAGAATTAGAAATGCCCAGAGCTCTAAACAGATAATTTTTTTATCTGCTTCAATATCTCGTGAGAAATTATTGGACTGATTCGTTCGCAAGGGTTAGTTCTGCCTCCAAAGAGCAAAAATAAATTTGGATATATATTTTTTTGAAAGATGTAAACGTGGGTTTGTTAGCTTTAGATTTTTGGAATATTCGAATAAGAAACTATTATAGATTTTAGAGAATGTTCAATGGACAGATTTTTGGAAAGTTCCAAACGTGAGCTCTTTATATATTTTTTAGGAAGACTTAAACGAAGCGGTGTATCATTGATTTTTGACAAGATCCCATTATAAACTTTTGAGAATATTCAAACGTTGACTTATTTTGAATTTTTGGAATGAACAAAAGGTGGACCGTTTATACATTTTCGGAAAGATCCAAATGTGGACTTTTTTTGAATTTTCAATAAGATCCAAACGGACAAATTTAGATTTTTAGGACAATCTCAGGAGTAGTACAAATGTCTATCTATTTTTAATTTCTAGTACAAGCTAAGGAACACAGCGAAGGAGAATCTTTAACAAATTTCTTGGAGGAACCAGCAATTTTTATACCCTCAGCCATATGGCTAGGGAGGGCATATATCATTTGATACGGCCAAAAGGTGCCTCATCGGAATAAGGGTTTTTGACCCTAGGTCTCTATGAACAAAATCCGTTTCAGGACATTTCGGAGTCGATCTAGCGATGTTCGTTCGTCCGTCTGTCTGGCTGACTCGTGCGCACGATAACTCTCGAAGGGAGTATCCGATTTGGAAGAAATTTGGTACATCGTAATATTATTATCAAACTTTGATCGAGTTCAGAGATGGGCAGTATCGGTCCACTTCTTCTGGTGCGTGCCAACAAAAGGTCGACATTTTCAAAAATTTTACTGCACCAAAAGGAAAGGATAAGCCGATTTTGCTTCAACTTTGCAAATCCTAATATTTGCATCAGTGCTAGGTCAGGTGTGAAAATGGACAACATCGGTTCACTCCATCAAGTACCTCCCCCACAAAGGGTTAACATTTTGAATATCCCTGAAGCTAATAAAAGGCGAAATTAACATCTGATTCCATTCAGACTAGGCACATCTAAATATTTCTATCAATTCAAGATTTGTTAAAACGATGGTAGAGATCGGATCATTCCTTCTAGTACCTCCACCACAAAGGGTCAAAGTTTTGAATAACCAAAACGATCATTAAATCCGAAATAAGCATCTGTTTCTCTTTATATTTCACACATCTCATTATTTCTACTAACACAAGACCTGCCATGAAGATGGGGTATATCGGCCCACACCTTCTAGTACCTCCCCTACAAAATGCCAACATTTTGAATAATTATAACTCTTATAAAATGTGATGTAAGTGTAAGATTGCTTTCAAATTACACACATCGCAATATTTTTATTAATCCAAGGTCTGGTTTTAAGATGGAATATATCGGTCCACTCCTTCTGGCACCTCCCCTACAAAGGTTCAAAATTTTGAATATTCACGGAGCTCATAAAACATGACATTAACATCCGATTCCATCTCAATCCGACACATCTCAATATTTCCATCAACACAAGTTCTGTTATAAAGATGATAGAGATCGGACAATTTCTTCTTGTACCTTCCCCACATAGGGCTCAAGATTTTGAAAAACAAACCGATCAAAGAAAGCGAAATAAGCATCCAATTTTTAATACTTTTATCTGTCATAACTTGCGAAACAAGTCAGCGCTTCTTTATAACATACTATATCTAAATATTGCTTTCAAACAGAAATCTGAGAGGAATATGCAGTTCGCAATATTTATATCATATTTACTTAGGTCCGGTACGAAATTGACAATATTGGTACATTCCTTCGGAACCTACTCCATAGAGGGTCAACAATTTGAATAATCATAACAGAAGTCAAAATATATTTAAATAATCGAACATTGGCTGAGAAAGGAACACAACGGAGGAAAATCTTGAACAGATTTCTTTGAGGAACCAATAATTATTAATTTAAATTTTGTGAAGTTTTAATGAAAATAAAAAAAAATCCGTTTATAACGCCACCTAATATTTTTTGGGTATAAATTGTTTCGAATTATGGATATTAACTTGTAGCCGTTGTGGTCTGCAGTTTTAAGCCAGTCATGCATTAAAACCAAATTAAAATACTGTTCAATATTACCTTCAACATAGTAATTCTCATCCTGAATGTTTTCATTTGATTCAGTAGCATCCAAAGAATACTCTTCATTTTCAACGAAATCTGTGGTGTCCACATTATTGTCATTAGAGATTTCATCAGTTGCCTGGATTTCCAATGTTTGATCTTCAAATTCACTTTGTTGATCCTCTTCATAAACATTTGTCGATTCATTATCATTTCCGTTTTCCAACTCTATCAAGTCAGCAGCGGGCTCATCAAATTCCACAGCATCATCTTGTACATAGATTAAGGTATCATCAGTTATGTCTTCAACAGCACTTTCTTCTTCACAAGTATTTTCATCAACCCCAGGATTTTCTTCTTCCCCAGAATTCTCATCTTTATCGTTTTGACAGAAAATTTCTTCGACATATGCATCGGATCCTTCATCTTCTGTATTATGTTCCTCATAAACCATCATTTCCGCCGCTTCCTGCTGTTTTTCATCATTGTCAACAGCTAAAAAATAATTACTGCCAGAATCGTCTGGGTATTCAGGGTCCTCTTCAATAACGGACGATTTAGTGTTAGCTTTGAAAACAACAGTGTTCTGTTCGGAAGTTGGAGATGATTCGACGTAAGTTTCCTCGTTGTAGTCATCATTTTCTTCCATGTCGTTTGACTCTTCTATGGCTTCGAACCCGTTATTATTCTCTGATGGAAGTTGTTGCAAGTGAGAATCTACGTCATCTTCCTCGCTAATTGGTTTTGCATTAACACGGAGAACACTATGCGATTCCGATGAAACCAGATTGTGGAAACTCCCATCATTACTCAATTCTGTTTCAAAGTTGGTTGCCAATTCTGAAATTTCTTCGGATTCATGATCTATGGCTTTATGTTCTTCATTATTTTGGTAAGCAAGGACCTCAGCTAAAGATTCCGTTTGATCACTATCTTCATATACATTTTCGTCGAAGGTCACCGTTGACTGTAACTGATGTACATTGTTGTAAATATCTTCCACCTCCTTGGTATCAGTTTCCAATGTGCGCGTAGATGGTGTACTGTCCACATAGCAGTGTTCTTTTTCTTCTTCTCCATTATTAATGTCTGTTTCGAGCAAGGTTGTTACCTTTGGTCCCTCATCACATTTGCCTTCTATATCAGCTGCTTGTTGATCTGCATCCTGGAGTCCTTTATTAACTACAAAAGAGGGTGGTAACTCCCTAGTTTCAGCTTTAATGTAAGCATTTTCTTTATTAGAAGTTTTCCCGCTAGCATCCGCATTTTCTCTTTCCTCCTTGATTGAACATATCGGCACCGTCAACTCTTCTTTGTTCTTTGTATTTCCATCATTTGCAGCCGCCTTTAACTCTTTGCTATGCTCTTCCACATCATATAGTTCTATTAAACGATTCAGGCATTCATCGCAAATTTCCTGCTTGTGGCCCTTCTCAGAGGAAATGGAGATTCCAAAGTATTTTAGAATCAAATCACTTAATTGTATATCCTCCAAATCAGCTTCGAAAATGTTGTGAAAATCCGTAGTTTTCTCTTGGGTCTTGCAAGATAAGCAAATGCTGGCAGTTGTTGTAACACCAACCGACGACATCGTTTCAAATGCGAAATTTAAAGTTTTTCTTCACTTTACTTAAAAACTATTTATTTTACACAATTATTGTAATTTTTGTTCATAAAAAGCCTTAATTATTCATTTTCTATAATTTATGTTTATTTTCCTTTCACGGCTTCACACAACAGCGGGCAATGTGTTTACAATTACCAGCACGAATGTGTCCATATCAATGCACGCCTAAATGATAACGTAAAGGTTTAACGTATACGCATTGATTTGTTGGACCACGGAAATATTAAACAATTTTTAAATTCTTATAAATTCAATTTCAATCACATTAAAGCGATTAATTATGTTAAATAAAAATAAAAAAATATATTCAATAACAGAAACACACTATTATATTGCTTTACGACAACTATTATATTTCTTTACGCGCCAAGTTGGAGCGACCTTTAGAAAATGCGTGCGCTACACAAAATTAAAGCTGATTCAGGTTGTATGATTACGAATGTCACATTTTAGATTTATTTACAACATGGGCTTTGAATAGCTTACACAGTGAGTCCATATGACAGTATATAAATATGACTAAAGGTGCAAGTACATAACAAGCTTCAAGACATGGCTAGGCATATTAATGTCAAATTATAATGGAAAACGACGGCTGGATTTTGGTGCGGCTCTGTAATCCCTTTATGAAATGTCACAAAATATGCCTAGCCATGACTTCAAGCTCTTTATGTACTTGCACCCTAATTGTGAAAATCATTGAAAGCAATTATAATTATTGTTGTTTTCAGAGAAGCAAAGTAATTTATATCGTGATTTTTTACTTGTTTTTAGCGTTTGTGGGTGAAAATATGTACATCTTTTTAAAGTGGGGAGATGCAGAAAGGTTTTGATATTCAAATTGGTAATGTTTTCTTTAGTTCTCTCTCATCATAGACATTGATTTATACCAAGGCCTTTTTTATAAGGTCAAAAAGGAGGAGAATTCATATATAAGTCTTCTTACGCTGTCAACATTTATTGCACGAAAGCTTATGAATACAGTTCAAAGTGTTCACAAATGTTACACATAAAGTTTATAAAGCTAAATGAGGAAGAACAAGCAGATAAGTTCGGCAGGGCCAAACTTTTTCGGAATGAACTTGACAAATTATAAAAAAAATATCCGTCGAAAAATACCGCCTCAATGAAAACATTTACATGGCGGCATGGGGCCGACGCAAATCGGAGGTTGTAATGAAATGTATTTATTTCATTAAAATATATAATATTTTTTCATTAAAAGATTTTCAATTTCAAAATCGGTTTGATAGTTCATTGTCCCAGCAGCTGTGTCGATGCGACTACCTGTATTCTTCTACCATACTGTGTACACTCGTGTGTGAATTGTTAAATAAAACATTGTAGGACTTGCAGTCTAAATGAACCTTAGTTTTTATTGGTGCATAAAAAAGCCTACACGGGTCAAGTTACACCCGAATTTCATAACAATATGATCTTAAAAATAAAAAAGTAATTTAACGGTCTTACTAAGGTGAGGTAAAGTCATATGGTAAGGTACATGTCAAGCAAGGTAAATATCATATGTTTATGTGGTTATGCTTATTTGAAATGACTTTACCTTCCTGATTTTACCGTGGGTCTTAAGGTGAGAGTACATAAAATGATTTTCCGACTGGCTTCTTTGTAGAAGAACAAAAGAGTTTTTGGTTGACTTAGTTCGATTTTAGCCCTACGCTCCTTTGTTCTTTTCCGATGAAGCCAGCCGATGACTTAAGCCAGTCAAAAAAGCGCTTTATGTATTCTAACCTTTATACTACCTAGAAAAGCCAGTAATGAATCTGATACAGTAACGATCGTAATTCTTTTGTGTTTTTGTATAACACCAAACAAATTTCAATAAAGTTAATAATCAAATTTTTAATCTTAAATTTAATAATTTTATAATAAAATCCACATTCAATAACAATTTCAAATTAATATCGGTTTACACATGTTACAATAAAAAGGTAAGGTAGAGCTACCAGCTGATTACAATTTTTTTCTGAGTGTGCCCAACTTCTGCAAATTTTGTGTATGTATTTATTGTTTTAAACAAAAAAACAAAATATTTTCAAAATCAATGATTGGAAAAAACGTGGGGCCCGCATTGAAGATATTAACTAGTTTTGCCATGGAATTTATAGATTCGACACATTGGCTCATATTTTTGAAAGAAAATCCAGGTACTTTCATTCATCTTTCGCTTTATTTAAGTTATTTTAAAAATGAGAAAAAAATGTGAAATAAGTGAAAACCACTTGTTGCATATAATTTTGAATAATTCTGATAGGAAGCGGGCATAGCCTCAGAGCTGTGTTTATGTACTTTTAAGAAGCTGTTATACCTCCTTATTGTACCATGGGTTTACATCAATAACACATTCCTACTTGAATATAAGCTAAACCTTGATCTAATAAACTTTCTTTTATGAAGCTTATTCTATTTTCTTTTTCTTTGCATTTAACTATTGATCCTCTTGAGCAATGCGTAATAGCTGTAGGAACAGTTGACAATCTGCAAGAGAAATCAAAAAATGCATAATGTGGCGTTTCCACTGCACTTGATTCGCTCTCTATTCGTTGTTTGACCCTTAACTATGAAAAAACTACTTAATTCTTCACACAAAATTTCCTGAGCGAACACTCACATTTGTACATTGTTCAAATCAAATCACTCTCAGAACAACGAACAAATGTGTCCCATCCCTAACAAATGAGAGCATTTATCGAAAAAATTAATTATGACATTTAAAAATTGAAAATAGAAAAATTTAATGAAATTTTGAAAAATTTTGGGAAGACTGAAATTTATGAATGAAAACTACAATGTAGAATAGCGTATGTACATTCAAACGAAAGTAAATTTTGTTTTCTCTCTCATCCGAGGTACGCATTTTGTCCACGAGTTGAAATTTTCACAGAAAACTGTAAACAAAAGAGGCAATATTTTCAAAATGTTTGTATCGGCAGAAAAAATGTTTGACAAGTGTCTCTCCAGCAGAATTTAAAAATAGAAAAATACAAAAATATGTTCAAAATGTCAACATTTACACAAAAAGTTGGAAACGTGAATGAAAATTATAAAATTAATGTTTTAATAAATCTTTGGGAGAAAAATAATCATTTCTTCTATCCATATTAGTGAGAATTTAATGTATTTTAGTATAAATTCCCATTAAAATCAACAAACAAAATTTGGAAAAAAAGGAATTATTTTACTATGAATTACGAATCGTGCCGTATGAACGGGTTAATTCGTGTACCTAATTCTGAGAGCAAACAACGTTGTTCGGTTTCCAATGGAAACATGCTATAACATTTATTTTCGAATCCTCAATTCCAAACTTCTCTCCAAACTTACCGAAGTGAATGCTGCCAAATTAAAAGTGTAGGTGGGATTAATCGATTTAATGCGTATCGGTATATCGAATCGGGTCATCATTAGCAACGTCAATTTACGATTCGATGCACTCCAGTTGGCCCATTTCGAACAGTACAAATGGTAGGGAACTTCTTCACTCTTCGATGTTACCTCACTGGGGAAATAGAGGAGGATGTAAATTTGCGACAGCATGCACAGCTGGTAGATGAGGAATTTAATGAAGTTGGCAAAATCGGAAAGCTGTTGAAAGTAGGCAAGATGTGCATATGACATAAGAATTAAAAATATTGCTCTAAAAAGTAAATAATATTCATAAATTTTACTCGGTGTAGTGTCGTTATGTTCGTCAAATCTTTAAATTTCCGAGTTTTCAAATTACAGGGTGAGATGAAAAAACTGCAACCTACATCAGACTGCTGTCATTTCTAAGCCACTCGTCTGACAGCTCTTAAAATTATTCCAGTGACAGCTCATTATATTGTTTACAAGCGTACAAAAGCATTTTGGTGAGAATTTTCCAGAAAAGAAGTTATTCGTGATAGAACTCAAGGGTGATAGTGTGATTTCTTTATATTTGGCTGGAAAACCACAAGTGGCTATCGATAGAGCACTCCAGCATTTAAATGTGAATAAGAAAGCAGCAACATCGGCAGAAATGGTTCGAAAAGTAAAGAAGCGACTTGATCGAAGCCCGCATTACATTGGCCGAAAAAAATGGCTCGTGAGCTGAACCTATCGCTATATTCCATTCCGCAAATATTGAAAAATTAGATTGGGGTAAAGCCATTGAAATTCCAAAAAGTGCAAGAACTTACACTACAACAGAAAGAAAGTGGTGAACTGCCGAATTTGGTTTTAACGATGAGAAAACATTCGTTGTCTAGCAGTTTGTAAACAAACAAAATGATCGTGTTTACTTTCCAAAGAGGTCAGCTGAAAATGTACACTTCGGTTGACCACCAGAACTCAAGCACCGGCCATGGTAATGGTGTGGGCCGCCATAACAGACGATGGTCGGAGTATTTTGAAAAGCAAGGTTGGTACTAAAAAATACCAAAGTTTCGATCACCTTAAGCAAGCGCGGGAATGGGCGAAGTTACCGCAGAGCAACATTCGGACAGCGTGTGACGGTTTCATTGGCCATTTAAAGGCCGTAAATCGTGTCAAAGGTGACCAATTCGAACAAATCTAAACTTATTCTAAAATTCCGACATTTTTTGCTTACATTATATACAATTATAGCGTTTGACTTTGTTGCAGTTTTTTTATCACACCCTGTATATTCTTCATCAGCATAAAATTCTATGTCGACTTAACGTTGTTCGTCCGTCTGTGGAAAACACTATAGCTTCCGAAAAAATTGAAATAGGTTGGTAAAATTTTACTCAAATGTGTGATTGGTCTGCAGGACTATTGGTACTGAAAATGCGTCATATAGGTCCACGTTTAGGCATAGCCCCCATATAACTGCACTTACTTATATTAGGTATTTTGATGATTTTAGCGACCGGAATTGTTTCAAATTTGGTAATTGAAGTTCGTAATGGATACTACAGCCGAAGACAGAAAATTGTCTGTGCAGGTCCACGTCTTAGTATAGCCCCTATATAACGGTACCTCCCTATATTCGGTATTTTTACGATTTTAGCGACATTTTTCACCGGAATTGTCACAAATTTGGTATTTGAAGTGCGTAATGGATACTGCAGCCTAAGACAGAAAATTTTCAATGCAGGTCCAGGTCTTCGTATACACCCATGTAACGGTACCGCCCTATATTCAGCATTTCGATGATTTTAGCTACATTATTAATCGGAATCGTTTCAAATTTCGTATTTGCAGTTCGTAACGTGTTCTAAAGACTGTGACATAAAATTTTCAATGCAGGTTCAAGTCTTCCGATAGCCTCCATATGACAGTACCTACCTATATTCGGTATTTTTATGATTTTAGCGAAAATTTTTACCCGAATTGTTTTAAGTTTCATATTCGAAGTTTGTAATGGGCAACACAGCATATGCCTAAGAATTTCGTATGCAGGTTCAGGTCTTCCTATAGCCCCAATATAACGATACCTCCCTATATTCAGTATTTTGATGATTTTGGCAAAATTATTCTCCGGAATTGTTTCAAATTTCGTATTTGCAGTTCGTAACGGGGGCACTTCGAAATGGGTATTTCAGCCTGTGACATAAAATTATCTATACAGGTATAGGTCTTCGTATAGCCCCCATAAAATGGTACTTCCCTATATTCGGTATTTTGATGATTTTCGCGACCGAAAAAACCGAGTCGTTTCCCTTTCCACTGTTGATCTGTTCCTGAACTACGAAAATATAAAAGTCTTAACTACGATAACCGATTTTTCCTTTATGATATCGAAACTGTTTGCAAAACTAGTAGATTCTTGCACTATCTGAAACAGAACATGTGTTATACAAAAGTGAAAAATACTTACAAAAGACATGGCATAGAAATTCGCCACCAGCACCAATACCGAACATGCAATTTGTACGGAAATGGGAAAACTTATAAGATCTTCAGCAATTTTGACAATATGAATAATATCACCATAATATTTGACGCAATTTTTCAACTGAGCCGTAATCTCTTCATCACTAGTCTCCGAATCCATGCCCAAATGTTTCAAACGATCACAGAGTATATCCAATTGACCCTTGGCGTGAATCATAAATGAGGCCGATATCGAGTCAAAGGCAATGTTTGTATAACAACAAACCGATACGGCCAAATATTGATAGATATACACCAGAACAAAACGGAGTTTGGTGTCCGTGTTAATTGGATTATATATCGACATTGGCAATTGAGTTGTGTCGATAATGTACTGAGTGAAAAGCAAAGCGTTCAGGGCACACAACGATATGGTCGTATAAAAATTACGCACAGTTCGTGCCAAGCGTTGAGATTCCCGAAATAGTTGAAGTTCCCTGCTATTGGTGGGACGAAATTTCGCTTCATGCATAGCTTCGATTAACTCCGCATAGAGATTATTTTTTATTTTAATTGCCAAGAATTTTGCCAACACTCCCATGGCTGTGGCAAATATATAGAACACTTTGATGACTTCATTCAAATCGGTGATATTCGAAATGAATTGAATCAAACAACTTATGTCGAACGATAGAACCCAGCCGATGAGAATATAATAGAAATAAATACGATGCAGTAGACGAAAACGATCCGACACCGTATCCGAAAGTTTCAGCTGAGCAAAGATGCGAAAGATGAAAGATTGTTTTTTATAAAAAGTTTTCATAGCCTCACGATGTTCGAGGGAGTTCATTTTTTGTTTGTTCTCTTCGCGAATAATAATTTGGCTATTTTCTGTTGCTATTTACCGAATGTGAGAAATCAAAGGCAATGTGGGGGGTTTTTATATGTAAGCATATGAGTTACTTCATAGTCTAATAAGGTGGCCGAATAAAATTATTAATGAAGGATCTGAAGGATAACAAAAGTTGCATAATACAAAAAATATGGATATTTTAAAGATTAGATGATTCCGTTCTGCATAAATCCTCTAACTGGGAGATGAATATGTAAGAATTTAAATCTAATATAAATTATACTAAAATCAATTAAATATATATACCATGGGTTTATGTTACAGAAGGTAGAACAAAGCTACCCTACTACCCCCTATTCTGCGTGTATTGTTTCAAATAAAAATAATATCGGTTTGTTGTTATACAAACATTGCCTTTGACTCGATATCGGCCTCGTTTATGATTCACGCCAAGGTTCAATTGGATATACTCTGCGATCGTTTGGAACATTTGGGCATGGATTCGGAGACTACCGATGAAGAGATTACCATGCAGTTGAAAAATTGCGTTAAATATTATGGTGATATTATTCATATTGTCAAAATTGCCGAGGATCTTATAAGTTTTCCCATTGCCGTACAAATTGCCTGTTCGGTATTGGTACTGGTGGCGAATTTCTATGCTATGTCTTTTGTAAGTAATTTCCCCTTTTTCACCTTTGTATGACACATGTTCTGTTCCAGAACCTGCAAGAATCTGCAAATACGAAATTTAAAACAATTCCGGTCAACAATGTCGCTAAAATCATCAAAATGCCGAATATAGTCCTGCAGACCAAACATACATCTCACTACAATTTTATTAACCTACTTCAATTCTTTCGGAAGCTAGAGTGATTCCCACAGACGGACGGACATCTTTAAATTGACATAAAATTTAGAAAGGAGTTCAAAGTCTTTTTGTAAAAGTACCTCCCTCTGTATGTCGGTACGAAAGTGAATGTGAAAAAAACACGATTCCGAATACAAAGGGTGTTTATACCCTACACCACATAGTGGTAAGGGTATTATGTCTTTGTGCATTTGTTTGTAACATGGAGAAGGAAACGAGATAGACCCATAGTTACTTTTGAGAACCTTCATAGAATCACTTTCTGAGTCGATTTATGCATGTCCGTCCGTCTGTCCGTCCGTCCGTCCGTCCGTCCGTCTGTCCATGTATTTTTGTGAATTGAGATGAAATTTTCCAAACAATATTTTTTTGGCCCAAGGACGAACCCTATTGAAATTGGTGAGAATCGGATCAAATTTAGATATAGCTCCCATATATATCTTCATCCGATTTCGGGTTAAATGAGCACCAAATGTCCACTATCAGTCCAAATTACCTGAATTTTGGCACACCCAACCGGGTTCGGCCTAGAAGCAAGTATATCAAATTTGGAGAAAATCGGTTCAGATATAGCTATAGCTCCCATATATATCTTTCATCCGATTTGATCTTTAAGTCCCTCACATTCCTACTATGCACTCCACAACCGTGATATTTGGTACCAGGTATTAGATGGAGCACAGAAATAGCTGTTTTAAATTTTATCGAAATCGGTTCAGATTTGGATATAGCTCCCATATATATCTTCATCCGATTTCGGGTTAATTGACCACCAAATGGCCAATATCAGCCCAAATGGCCCGAATTTTGGCACATGTGACCGAGATTAGCCTTAAAGTAAATACAACAAATTTGGAGAAAATCGGTTCAGATTTGGATATAGCTCCCATATATCTTCATCCAATTTCGGGTTAATTGTGCTCCAAATGGCCGATATAAGCCCAAATGGACTGAATTTTAGTACATCGGACCAAATTCAGCCTAGAAGTAAGTATATCAAATTTAGTGAAAATCGGTTCAGATATAGATATAGCAAGCATATATATGTTTCATCCGATTTAGTGTTTTAGTCCCTTACATTCGTAATGTTCACTCCACAACCGTGATATTTGGTACCAGATATAAGGTACAGCCCAGAAATAGCTGTTTGTAATTTTATCGAAATCGGTTCAGATTTGGATATAGCTCCCATATATATCTTCATCCGATTTCGGGTTAATTGTGCACCAAATGGCCGAAATAAGTCCAAATGGACTGAATTTTAGTACATCGGACCAAATTCAGCCTAGAAGCAAGTATATCAAATTTAGTGAAAATCGGTTCAGATACAGATATAGCAACCATATATATGTTTCATCCGATTTAGTGTTTTAGTCCCTTACATTCGTAATGTTCACTCCACAACCGTGATATTTGGTACCAGGTATTAGATGGAGCACAGGAATAGCTGTTTTAAATTTTATCGAAATCGGTTCAGATTTGGATATAGCTCCCATATATATCTTCATCCGATTTCGGGTTATTGACCACCAAATGGCCGTAATAGCATCAATTTTGGCAAATCCGACCGAAACCAGCTTAGAAGCAAGTACACCAATTTTAGTAAAAATCGGTTCAGATATAGCTATAGCTCCCATATATATGTTTCATCCGATTTCGTCTTTAAATCCCTCACATTCGTAATATGCACTCCACAGAAATGATATTTGGTACCAGTTATCAGATAAAGCCCAAAAAAAGTTGATTTTAATTTTATTAAAATCTGTTCCGATTTGGATATGCCTCCCATATATATCTTCATCCGATTTCGTGTTAATTGACCATCAAATGGCCAATATCAGCCCAAATGGCATGAATTTTGGCAAATCCGACCGAAACCAGCCTATAAGCAAGTATACACATTTTAGTAAAAATCGGTTCAGATATAGCTCTAGCTCCATATATATGTTTCATCCGATTTGCTCTTTAAGTCCCTTACATTCGTAATATACTCTTCACAGGAATGATATTTGGTACCAGATATCAGATAAAGCCCAAAAATAGTCGATTTTGATTTTATAAAAATCTGTTCAGATTGGGATATAGTATAGCATAGCATACTCTTCACAGGAATGATATTTGGTACCAGATATCAGATAAAGCCCAAAAGTAGTCGCTTTTAATTTTCTCAAAATCTTTTCAGATTAGGATATAGCACCCATATGTATCTTCATTCGATTTCGAGTTAATTGTGCAACAAATGGCCAATATCAAGCGAAATGGCATGAATTTTGGCATATCTGGCCAAATTCAGCCTAGAAGCAAGGACACCAATTTTAGTAAAAGTCGTTTCAGATATAGCTATAGCTCCCAAATATATCTTCATCCGATTTCGGATTAAATGTGCAGCAAATGGCTAATATTGGTACATCAAATTTAGTGAAAATCGGTCGGATACAGCTATAGCTCCTATATATACCTTTCATCCGATTTGTACTTTAAGTCCCTCAAATTCGAAAAATGTACGATACAAGAATAATATTTGGTATCAGATGCAGCCAAGAAATATCTTCTTTTTCAGTTTTACAAATATCGGTTCAGATTTGGATATACCTCCTATATATATATATTCATCCAATTTCGTGTTGATTGCGCACCAAATGTCCAATATCAGCCCAAATGTCCTGGGTTTTGGCAAATCTGACCGAATTCAGCCTAGAATCAAATACATCAAACTTGGTGAAAATCGGTTCAGATGTAGCTATAGTTCGTAAAATGCACGATAGAATTAGATAGATTTTGATTTTGTACCAAATATCTCATAGAGCTCTGAAATGCCCTGTATAAACCTTTTTCGAGAGCTCTACTAAATATGCATAGTAGTGTAGGGTATCATATAGTCGGGCCCGCCCGACTTTTGGGCTTTCCTTACTGGTTTTTTATTGAGGTAGCTTCGAAGTGAAATAAAACGCAAGAAAATCGTTTTAATGTACATCAATTTTGCTTTAATGGATGGATAATTTTATGCCGAGCGACTTCACATATCCCCAAAGAAAATAATCCAATGGTGTCAAATCACACGATCTTGGTGGCCAATTAATAGGTCCACTCCGCGAAATTATGCGCTCATCGAATGTTTCCTTCAATAATTCGATTGTGACGTGCGCTGTGTGGCATGTAGCGTCGTCTTGTTGGAACCACAACTCATCCACATTCATGCCATCCAATTCGGGAACAAAATAGTAGGTTATCATGGCTCTATACCGGTCTCCATTAATGGTAACTGACTCTCCAGCATTATTTCGGAAGAAGTATGGCCCAATGACCCCACCAGCCCAAAGAGCACACCAAACAGTCAGTTTTTGTGGATGTAATGACATCTCAAGGGTCTCATGTGGATTCTCTTCACTCCAAATGCGGCAATTTTGCTTGCTGGCGTAGCCATTAAACCAAAAATGAGCCTCATCACTGAAAAAAAAATTTGTGATGAAAATCAGGTTCGAGATGAATCTCATTTTCGGCCCATACACCAAAATCACGATACATTGCATGGTCTCGCGGCTTTAATCTAGCCAAGATCTTTGCTCAAAATCTTCCATAAAGTTGATGGACAAAGCTGCAATTGCTGTGCATGGTGGCGAATCGATTCATTCGGGCTCAGCTTCAACACTTTGCTCTACAGCGGCAATTGTTTTTTCGGTGCGCACTGTCCGACGTCTCTGCGGATGCGTATTATCACATAGAGTAAACGCAGTCCGTAAACGATCCATGGTTAATTGCTCTAATGGACGATTATGTCGACCATAAAATGGACGGAGCTTGCGGTGAACTTCGCGAACTGAACCATTACTTTCGAAATAAATTTTGCACGATTCGCAAGCGTTGTTCTTTTGTCAACCTGTTCATGATGAAAGTGGCAAACCAAACTAAATATTAATCACTTGACAGCTGACAAAATGGCCGCCAGTTAAAAAAGTGATGCCAATTTAATGTTCTATATAAAAAACGCCCTTTATTTTAAGAGATTGTCAATAGAGATGATGAACGCTAAAAAAACTTTTATCGTTAGTCCTATCATATCCATATCTCAAGTACGGTACATTGAATTAGAAATAATACTCAATTGGAGATTTCATTGGATGTTAGTTAATTGTTATTTTATCGTTAGTCCTATCATATCCATATCTCAAGTACGGTACATTGAATTAGAAATAATACTCAATTGGAGATTTCATCGGATGTTAGTTAATTGGGTAAGAACTGATTTACCGTTTTTATACCCTCCACCATAGTATGGAGGGTATATTAAGTTTGTCATTCCGTTTGTAACACCTCGAAATATACATTTTAGACCCCACAAAGTATATATATTCTTGATCAGCGTAAAATTCTAAGACGATTTTGCCATGTCCGTCCGTTTGTCCGTCTGTGGAAATCACTCTAGCTTCCGAACGAAATGAAGTAGGTTGATAAAATTGTACTCAAATGTGTACTATGTCTGCAGGACTTTTGGTATTGAAAATGGGCCATGTAGGTCCACGTCTTCGTACAGCCCCCATATAACGGTACCTCCCGATATGCGGTATTTTGATGATTCTAGCGTCATTTTTACAGGAATTGTTTTAAAATAAATATTTAAAGTTCGTAATAGATGCTACGGCTTAAGACAGAAAATGGGTCATGTAGTTCTACGTCTTCGTATAGCCCCCATATAACGGTACCTCCCGATATTCGGTATTTTGATGATTTTAGCGACATTATTTACCGGAATTGTTTCACATTTTGTATTTAAAGTTCGTAATGGATGCTACAGCCTATCACTGAAAATTGTCTGTGCAAGTCCACGTCTTCGTATAGCCCCCATATAACGGTACCCCCCGATATTCGGTATTTTCATGATTTTAGCGACATTATTTACCGGAATTGTTTCAAATTTCGCATTTGAAGTTCGTGAAGTTCGATATTACAGCCTATGACTGAAAATTGTCTGTGCAGATCCACGTTTTATAACCACAAAGGTACCTCGCTATATTCGGTATTTTGATAATTCTAGCTACATTGTAAACAGTTTTTTTTTTCAAGTTTCGCATTTGAATATTGTAGTAGCTTGTGACAAAAGCTGCCTATGCAGGTCCACGTCGTCGTATAGACTCTAATATACGGCTACATTTGGTTGTTTCAAGATTTTAACAGAATTTTTAATTGATTTTATTTTTTTGAAAATTGTTAAATTTGTACCAAATGGTGGAGGGTATTCAAAGTTCGGCCCGGCCGAACTTACAGCTTTTTTTACTTGTTTTTTGAAAGTTTAACAATAAGTCCCAATGCTTCTGAACACAGGGTGACATCTACGTTATTCAGCAGATCTACTTCAAGTACAGGATAATACATATGAATCATGTTAAAATGAGACAAGTAAGCGCATCATCACCGAGTTTTGAAGTTTTTTTTTTTGTCATAGGCTGTAGTTCTGATTCCGAACTTCAAATACGAAATTTGAAACAATTCCCGGTTAAACGGAAACAATTCCGGTCTATAGACTGACTATAGAATTATTAAAATAGCGAAAACGTAGACCGACATGCTCATTTACGAACTTAAACAAGTAAAAAAGCAGCTAAGTTCGGACTTTTAATGCCCTCTACCATTTCGAAGGAACTTGAAAAACTTCAAAAACAATTCCTACATATTGGTGACATATTGCACCAAACAAAATTCTAATAATGAAATATGTTTCTCATTTATAACCAGAATTCAATAAAAAACGCTCTTGAAAAAGTTGGAAACAAGCCAACGAAACGTTGAGCAGAATATGAATTAAATTCGTTTATTTTCATTTAATTAACTTGACCATAAAAGCCCAATAAACCCATATTGAATAATCTCTACATTGGTCAACAAAATACACTTCTGAAATGAAAATCTTTATATGGGGACTATACGAAGACGTGGACCTGCATACAAATTTTTTTGTCATAGGCTGTAGTATCCATTACGAATTTCAAATACGAAATTTTTAATAATTCCGGTAAATAATGATTAAATAAAGATTAAATTTTGAATCAAAATTGAAATATAAGCGCATTCAATCGGGTCAACTTGTATTCCATAAAAGTTGGTTGTAACTCACATATGGTCACCCAATACTCATTGTTTTTGTATAATTATAATAATAATGAGGGCAATATTATGCCAGCAAATAATAAGCAGAGGATAATTTACTAAGTTAAAAATATATTAATATTGCACAATTATTGTTGTTCTCAGGGTTATAATTTATGCAGGAATAGTTTCCACAATGCCAAATGTCTTTCTAACAGGAAAAATTGGTAATCTGAAATGATAAAAAATGAAAAACTGTTAAATATATAGAATTCTATTGCACACATACATACATAAATTCATTCATAACTAATCCCTGAAATATGTAGATTCTGCAACCAAATAAAATTTGACTTGAGGCCCAAGCATAATCTCCTTTATCAAAATCCTCATTGAGCATTTGTGGAAGCAGTCGCTCGCGATAAGAAAGATGCTTGTCTGCAAAAGTACACAGGCCAGTGAAATTTCGAAACTGTATTGGAGACTGGACTGAGACTTTGGTTCGAAGGCTGTGTTCGGTACAAGGGCTTTTCCTTTTAAACCTCACAATATTTTGCATTTGAATAAAATTCGGCTATTTGATTTTTAATTTTTGCTCAAGTCGATAGATTAATAGCCTTTGCTTTGAGATCCACCATGCAGCCAGACATGCTGAATGAAATATTTCTCCCCAACTAAATGTATTTGACTTTCTTCTCTGCGAACCGCTGTCTACAATTACATTCAATAAGGATATATCTTCTGTTCAATTAACCCAGTGGCCTTTAAAATCATAGTCCATTAACGCATAATTAATTATCTGACAATTGGCACTACCCATAATTACTAACGAGTAGCCACGGATATAGGAAATTTTACAATGATAATTAGTTAAGTATGTATTTAGGTATGCACACATGCAGCTGCGATAAAATCGTAGAGGTTACAGAATAGTAGAAACATAGTCAAAACTAATATCAAGATTTCGACTTATGCCTTATACTGAAGGCCATAACTACTTAAATACTAATTTTTTGGGGTTTTTAGCTTTAAATTTCAGTTTTATTAAGAGGAAGAACAGACTATTTTAAAACGGCCATAACTCCTTAAATATTAACATTTCGGGGTTTTTAGCATCATTTTAATCGCAGTTATAGAAAGAGGAAAAATAGGCTATTTTAAACGCTCATAACTCCGTAAATATTAACATTTCGGGGTTTTTAGCATCATTTTAACTGCAGTTATTGAAAGAGGAAAAATAGGCTATTTTAAAACGCTCATAACTCCGTAAATATTAACATTTCGGGGTTTTTAGCATCATTTTAATCGCAGTTATTGAAAGAGGAAAAATAGGCTATTTTAAAACGCTCATAACTCCGTAAATATTAACATTTCGGGGTTTTTAGCATCATTTTAACTGCAGTTATTGAAAGAGGAAAAATAGGCTATTTTAAAACGCTCATAACTCCGTAAATATTAACATTTCGGGGTTTTTAGCATCATTTTAATCGCAGTTATTGAAAGAGGAAAAATAGGCTATTTTAAAACGCTCATAACTCCGTAAATATTAACATTTCGGGGTTTTTAGCATCATTTTAACTGCAGTTATTGAAAGAGGAAAAATAGGCTATTTTAAAACGCTCATAACTCCGTAAATATTAACATTTCGGGGTTTTTAGCATCATTTTAACTGCAGTTATTGAAAGAGGAAAAATAGGCTATTTTAAAACGCTCATAACTCCGTAAATATTAACATTTCGGGGTTTTTAGCATCATTTTAATCGCAGTTATTGAAAGAGGAAAAATAGGCTATTTTAAAACGCTCATAACTCCGTAAATATTAACATTTCGGGGTTTTTAGCATCATTTTAACTGCAGTTATTGAAAGAGGAAAAATAGGCTATTTTAAAACGCTCATAACTCCGTAAATATTAACATTTCGGGGTTTTTAGCATCATTTTAATCGCAGTTATTGAAAGAGGAAAAATAGACTATTTTAAAACGCTCATAACTCCGTAAATATTAACATTTCGGGGTTTTTAGCATCATTTTAACTGCAGTTATTGAAAGAGGAAAAATAGGCTATTTTAAAACGCTCATAACTCCGTAAATATTAACATTTCGGGGTTTTAGCATCATTTTAACTGCAGTTATTGAAAGAGGAAAAATAGGCTATTTTAAAACGCTCATAACTCCGTAAATATTAACATTTCGGGGTTTTAGCATCATTTTAACTGCAGTTATTGAAAGAGGAAAAATAGGCTATTTTAAAACGCTCATAACTCCGTAAATATTAACATTTCGGGGTTTTTAGCATCATTTTAACTGCAGTTATTGAAAGAGGAAAAATAGGCTATTTTAAAACGCTCATAACTCCGTAAATATTAACATTTCGGGGTTTTTAGCATCATTTTAATCGCAGTTATTGAAAGAGGAAAAATAGGCTATTTTAAAACGCTCATAACTCCGTAAATATTAACATTTCGGGGTTTTTAGCATCATTTTAACTGCAGTTATTGAAAGAGGAAAAATAGGCTATTTTAAAACGCTCATAACTCCGTAAATATTAACATTTCGGGGTTTTAGCATCATTTTAACTGCAGTTATTGAAAGAGGAAAAATAGGCTATTTTAAAACGCTCATAACTCCGTAAATATTAACATTTCGGGGTTTTTAGCATCATTTTAATCGCAGTTATTGAAAGAGGAAAAATAGGCTATTTTAAAACGCTCATAACTCCGTAAATATTAACATTTCGGGGTTTTTAGCATCATTTTAACTGCAGTTATTGAAAGAGGAAAAATAGGCTATTTTAAAACGCTCATAACTCCGTAAATATTAACATTTCGGGGTTTTAGCATCATTTTAACTGCAGTTATTGAAAGAGGAAAAATAGGCTATTTTAAAACGCTCATAACTCCGTAAATATTAACATTTCGGGGTTTTAGCATCATTTTAACTGCAGTTATTGAAAGAGGAAAAATAGGCTATTTTAAAACGCTCATAACTCCGTAAATATTAACATTTCGGGGTTTTTAGCATCATTTTAACTGCAGTTATTGAAAGAGGAAAAATAGGCTATTTTAAAACGCTCATAACTCCGTAAATATTAACATTTCGGGGTTTTTAGCATCATTTTAATCGCAGTTATTGAAAGAGGAAAAATAGGCTATTTTAAAACGCTCATAACTCCGTAAATATTAACATTTCGGGGTTTTTAGCATCATTTTAACTGCAGTTATTGAAAGAGGAAAAATAGGCTATTTTAAAACGCTCATAACTCCGTAAATATTAACATTTCGGGGTTTTTAGCATCATTTTAACTGCAGTTATTGAAAGAGGAAAAATAGGCTATTTTAAAACGCTCATAACTCCGTAAATATTAACATTTCGGGGTTTTTAGCAGCATCATTTTAACTGCAATTATTGAAAGAGGAAAAATAGGCTATTTTAAAACGCTCATAACTCCGTAAATATTAACATTTCGGGGTTTTAGCATCATTTTAACTGCAGTTATTGAAAGAGGAAAAATAGGCTATTTTAAAATGCTCATAACTCCGTAAATATTAACATTTCGGGGTTTTTAGCATCATTTTAATCGCAGTTATTGAAAGAGGAAAAATAGGCTATTTTAAAACGCTCATAACTCCGTAAATATTAACATTTCGGGGTTTTTAGCATCATTTTAATCGCAGTTATTGAAAGAGGAAAAATAGGCTATTTTAAAACGCTCATAACTCCGTAAATATTAACATTTCGGGGTTTTTAGCATCATTTTAACTGCAGTTATTGAAAGAGGAAAAATAGGCTATTTTAAAACGCTCATAACTCCGTAAATATTAACATTTCGGGGTTTTAGCATCATTTTAACTGCAGTTATTGAAAGAGGAAAAATAGGCTATTTTAAAACGCTCATAACTCCGTAAATATTAACATTTCGGGGTTTTTAGCATCATTTTAATCGCAGTTATTGAAAGAGGAAAAATAGGCTATTTTAAAACGCTCATAACTCCGTAAATATTAACATTTCGGGGTTTTTAGCATCATTTTAACTGCAGTTATTGAAAGAGGAAAAATAGGCTATTTTAAAACGCTCATAACTCCGTAAATATTAACATTTCGGGGTTTTAGCATCATTTTAACTGCAGTTATTGAAAGAGGAAAAATAGGCTATTTTAAAACGCTCATAACTCCGTAAATATTAACATTTCGGGGTTTTTAGCATCATTTTAATCGCAGTTATTGAAAGAGGAAAAATAGGCTATTTTAAAACGCTCATAACTCCGTAAATATTAACATTTCGGGGTTTTTAGCATCATTTTAACTGCAGTTATTGAAAGAGGAAAAATAGGCTATTTTAAAACGCTCATAACTCCGTAAATATTAACATTTCGGGGTTTTTAGCATCATTTTAATCGCAGTTATTGAAAGAGGAAAAATAGACTATTTTAAAACGCTCATAACTCCGTAAATATTAACATTTCGGGGTTTTTAGCATCATTTTAACTGCAGTTATTGAAAGAGGAAAAATAGGCTATTTTAAAACGCTCATAACTCCGTAAATATTAACATTTCGGGGTTTTTAGCATCATTTTAACTGCAGTTATTGAAAGAGGAAAAATAGGCTATTTTAAAACGCTCATAACTCCGTAAATATTAACATTTCGGGGTTTTTAGCATCATTTTAACTGCAGTTATTGAAAGAGGAAAAATAGTCTATTTTAAAACGCTCATAACTCCGTAAATATTAACATTTCGGGGTTTTTAGCATCATTTTAACTGCAGTTATTGAAAGAGGAAAAATAGGCTATTTTAAAACGCTCATAACTCCGTAAATATTAACATTTCGGGGTTTTTAGCATCATTTTAACTGCAGTTATTGAAAGAGGAAAAATAGGCTATTTTAAAACGCTCATAACTCCGTAAATATTAACATTTCGGGGTTTTAGCATCATTTTAACTGCAGTTATTGAAAGAGGAAAAATAGGCTATTTTAAAACGCTCATAACTCCGTAAATATTAACATTTCGGGGTTTTTAGCATCATTTTAACTGCAGTTATTGAAAGAGGAAAAATAGGCTATTTTAAAACGCTCATAACTCCGTAAATATTAACATTTCGGGGTTTTTAGCATCATTTTAACTGCAGTTATTGAAAGAGGAAAAATAGGCTATTTTAAAACGCTCATAACTCCGTAAATATTAACATTTCGGGGTTTTAGCATCATTTTAACTGCAGTTATTGAAAGAGGAAAAATAGGCTATTTTAAAACGCTCATAACTCCGTAAATATTAACATTTCGGGGTTTTTAGCATCATTTTAACTGCAGTTATTGAAAGAGGAAAAATAGGCTATTTTAAAACGCTCATAACTCCGTAAATATTAAAATTTCGGGGTTTTTAGCATCATTTTAACTGCAGTTATTGAAAGAGGAAAAATAGGCTATTTTAAAACGCTCATAACTCCGTAAATATTAACATTTCGGGGTTTTTAGCATCATTTTAATCGCAGTTATTGAAAGAGGAAAAATAGGCTATTTTAAAACGCTCATAACTCCGTAAATATTAACATTTCGGGGTTTTTAGCATCATTTTAACTGCAGTTATTGAAAGAGGAAAAATAGGCTATTTTAAAACGCTCATAACTCCGTAAATATTAACATTTCGGGGTTTTTAGCATCATTTTAACTGCAGTTATTGAAAGAGGAAAAATAGGCTATTTTAAAACGCTCATAACTCCGTAAATATTAACATTTCGGGGTTTTTAGCATCATTTTAATCGCAGTTATTGAAAGAGGAAAAATAGGCTATTTTAAAACGCTCATAACTCCGTAAATATTAACATTTCGGGGTTTTTAGTTTTTTTTTTTTTTAGAGGAAAAATAGGCTATTTTAAAACGCTCATAACTCCGTAAATATTAACATTTCGGGGTTTTAGCATCATTTTAACTGCAGTTATTGAAAGAGGAAAAATAGGCTATTTTAAAACGCTCATAACTCCGTAAATATTAACATTTCGGGGTTTTTAGCATCATTTTAACTGCAGTTATTGAAAGAGGAAAAATAGGCTATTTTAAAACGCTCATAACTCCGTAAATATTAAAATTTCGGGGTTTTTAGCATCATTTTAACTGCAGTTATTGAAAGAGGAAAAATAGGCTATTTTAAAACGCTCATAACTCCGTAAATATTAACATTTCGGGGTTTTTAGCATCATTTTAACTGCAGTTATTGAAAGAGGAAAAATAGGCTATTTTAAAACGCTCATAACTCCGTAAATATTAACATTTCGGGGTTTTTAGCATCATTTTAACTGCAGTTATTGAAAGAGGAAAAATAGGCTATTTTAAAACGCTCATAACTCCGTAAATATTAACATTTCGGGGTTTTAGCATCATTTTAACTGCAGTTATTGAAAGAGGAAAAATAGGCTATTTTAAAACGCTCATAACTCCGTAAATATTAACATTTCGGGGTTTTTAGCATCATTTTAACTGCAGTTATTGAAAGAGGAAAAATAGGCTATTTTAAAACGCTCATAACTCCGTAAATATTAAAATTTCGGGGTTTTTAGCATCATTTTAACTGCAGTTATTGAAAGAGGAAAAATAGGCTATTTTAAAACGCTCATAACTCCGTAAATATTAACATTTCGGGGTTTTTAGCATCATTTTAATCGCAGTTATTGAAAGAGGAAAAATAGGCTATTTTAAAACGCTCATAACTCCGTAAATATTAACATTTCGGGGTTTTTAGCATCATTTTAACTGCAGTTATTGAAAGAGGAAAAATAGGCTATTTTAAAACGCTCATAACTCCGTAAATATTAACATTTCGGGGTTTTTAGCATCATTTTAACTGCAGTTATTGAAAGAGGAAAAATAGGCTATTTTAAAACGCTCATAACTCCGTAAATATTAACATTTCGGGGTTTTTAGCATCATTTTAATCGCAGTTATTGAAAGAGGAAAAATAGGCTATTTTAAAACGCTCATAACTCCGTAAATATTAACATTTCGGGGTTTTTAGCATCATTTTAACTGCAGTTATTGAAAGAGGAAAAATAGGCTATTTTAAAACGCTCATAACTCCGTAAATATTAACATTTCGGGGTTTTAGCATCATTTTAACTGCAGTTATTGAAAGAGGAAAAATAGGCTATTTTAAAACGCTCATAACTCCGTAAATATTAACATTTCGGGGTTTTTAGCATCATTTTAATCGCAGTTATTGAAAGAGGAAAAATAGGCTATTTTAAAACGCTCATAACTCCGTAAATATTAACATTTCGGGGTTTTTAGCATCATTTTAACTGCAGTTATTGAAAGAGGAAAAATAGGCTATTTTAAAACGCTCATAACTCCGTAAATATTAACATTTCGGGGTTTTTAGCATCATTTTAATCGCAGTTATTGAAAGAGGAAAAATAGACTATTTTAAAACGCTCATAACTCCGTAAATATTAACATTTCGGGGTTTTTAGCATCATTTTAACTGCAGTTATTGAAAGAGGAAAAATAGGCTATTTTAAAACGCTCATAACTCCGTAAATATTAACATTTCGGGGTTTTAGCATCATTTTAACTGCAGTTATTGAAAGAGGAAAAATAGGCTATTTTAAAACGCTCATAACTCCGTAAATATTAACATTTCGGGGTTTTTAGCATCATTTTAACTGCAGTTATTGAAAGAGGAAAAATAGGCTATTTTAAAACGCTCATAACTCCGTAAATATTAACATTTCGGGGTTTTTAGCATCATTTTAACTGCAGTTATTGAAAGAGGAAAAATAGGCTATTTTAAAACGCTCATAACTCCGTAAATATTAACATTTCGGGGTTTTAGCATCATTTTAACTGCAGTTATTGAAAGAGGAAAAATAGGCTATTTTAAAACGCTCATAACTCCGTAAATATTAACATTTCGGGGTTTTTAGCATCATTTTAACTGCAGTTATTGAAAGAGGAAAAATAGGCTATTTTAAAACGCTCATAACTCCGTAAATATTAAAATTTCGGGGTTTTTAGCATCATTTTAACTGCAGTTATTGAAAGAGGAAAAATAGGCTATTTTAAAACGCTCATAACTCCGTAAATATTAACATTTCGGGGTTTTTAGCATCATTTTAATCGCAGTTATTGAAAGAGGAAAAATAGGCTATTTTAAAACGCTCATAACTCCGTAAATATTAACATTTCGGGGTTTTTAGCATCATTTTAACTGCAGTTATTGAAAGAGGAAAAATAGGCTATTTTAAAACGCTCATAACTCCGTAAATATTAACATTTCGGGGTTTTTAGCATCATTTTAACTGCAGTTATTGAAAGAGGAAAAATAGGCTATTTTAAAACGCTCATAACTCCGTAAATATTAACATTTCGGGGTTTTTAGCATCATTTTAATCGCAGTTATTGAAAGAGGAAAAATAGGCTATTTTAAAACGCTCATAACTCCGTAAATATTAACATTTCGGGGTTTTTAGTTTTTTTTTTTTTTAGAGGAAAAATAGGCTATTTTAAAACGCTCATAACTCCGTAAATATTAACATTTCGGGGTTTTTAGCATCATTTTAACTGCAGTTATTGAAAGAGGAAAAATAGGCTATTTTAAAACGCTCATAACTCCGTAAATATTAACATTTCGGGGTTTTTAGCATCATTTTAACTGCAGTTATTGAAAGAGGAAAAATAGGCTATTTTAAAACGCTCATAACTCCGTAAATATTAACATTTCGGGGTTTTAGCATCATTTTAACTGCAGTTATTGAAAGAGGAAAAATAGGCTATTTTAAAACGCTCATAACTCCGTAAATATTAACATTTCGGGGTTTTTAGCATCATTTTAACTGCAGTTATTGAAAGAGGAAAAATAGGCTATTTTAAAACGCTCATAACTCCGTAAATATTAAAATTTCGGGGTTTTTAGCATCATTTTAACTGCAGTTATTGAAAGAGGAAAAATAGGCTATTTTAAAACGCTCATAACTCCGTAAATATTAACATTTCGGGGTTTTTAGCATCATTTTAATCGCAGTTATTGAAAGAGGAAAAATAGGCTATTTTAAAACGCTCATAACTCCGTAAATATTAACATTTCGGGGTTTTTAGCATCATTTTAACTGCAGTTATTGAAAGAGGAAAAATAGGCTATTTTAAAACGCTCATAACTCCGTAAATATTAACATTTCGGGGTTTTTAGCATCATTTTAACTGCAGTTATTGAAAGAGGAAAAATAGGCTATTTTAAAACGCTCATAACTCCGTAAATATTAACATTTCGGGGTTTTTAGCATCATTTTAATCGCAGTTATTGAAAGAGGAAAAATAGGCTATTTTAAAACGCTCATAACTCCGTAAATATTAACATTTCGGGGTTTTTAGCATCATTTTAATCGCAGTTATTGAAAGAGGAAAAATAGGCTATTTTAAAACGCTCATAACTCCGTAAATATTAACATTTCGGGGTTTTTAGCATCATTTTAACTGCAGTTATTGAAAGAGGAAAAATAGGCTATTTTAAAACGCTCATAACTCCGTAAATATTAACATTTCGGGGTTTTTAGCATCATTTTAACTGCAGTTATTGAAAGAGGAAAAATAGGCTATTTTAAAACGCTCATAACTCCGTAAATATTAACATTTCGGGGTTTTAGCATCATTTTAACTGCAGTTATTGAAAGAGGAAAAATAGGCTATTTTAAAACGCTCATAACTCCGTAAATATTAACATTTCGGGGTTTTTAGCATCATTTTAACTGCAGTTATTGAAAGAGGAAAAATAGGCTATTTTAAAACGCTCATAACTCCGTAAATATTAAAATTTCGGGGTTTTTAGCATCATTTTAACTGCAGTTATTGAAAGAGGAAAAATAGGCTATTTTAAAACGCTCATAACTCCGTAAATATTAACATTTCGGGGTTTTTAGCATCATTTTAATCGCAGTTATTGAAAGAGGAAAAATAGGCTATTTTAAAACGCTCATAACTCCGTAAATATTAACATTTCGGGGTTTTTAGCATCATTTTAACTGCAGTTATTGAAAGAGGAAAAATAGGCTATTTTAAAACGCTCATAACTCCGTAAATATTAACATTTCGGGGTTTTTAGCATCATTTTAACTGCAGTTATTGAAAGAGGAAAAATAGGCTATTTTAAAACGCTCATAACTCCGTAAATATTAACATTTCGGGGTTTTTAGCATCATTTTAATCGCAGTTATTGAAAGAGGAAAAATAGGCTATTTTAAAACGCTCATAACTCCGTAAATATTAACATTTCGGGGTTTTTAGCATCATTTTAATCGCAGTTATTGAAAGAGGAAAAATAGGCTATTTTAAAACGCTCATAACTCCGTAAATATTAACATTTCGGGGTTTTTAGCATCATTTTAATCGCAGTTATTGAAAGAGGAAAAATAGGCTATTTTAAAACGCTCATAACTCCGTAAATATTAACATTTCGGGGTTTTAGCATCATTTTAACTGCAGTTATTGAAAGAGGAAAAATAGGCTATTTTAAAACGCTCATAACTCCGTAAATATTAACATTTCGGGGTTTTTAGCATCATTTTAACTGCAGTTATTGAAAGAGGAAAAATAGGCTATTTTAAAACGCTCATAACTCCGTAAATATTAACATTTCGGGGTTTTTAGCATCATTTTAACTGCAGTTATTGAAAGAGGAAAAATAGGCTATTTTAAAACGCTCATAACTCCGTAAATATTAACATTTCGGGGTTTTAGCATCATTTTAACTGCAGTTATTGAAAGAGGAAAAATAGGCTATTTTAAAACGCTCATAACTCCGTAAATATTAACATTTCGGGGTTTTTAGCATCATTTTAATCGCAGTTATTGAAAGAGGAAAAATAGGCTATTTTAAAACGCTCATAACTCCGTAAATATTAACATTTCGGGGTTTTTAGCATCATTTTAATCGCAGTTATTGAAAGAGGAAAAATAGGCTATTTTAAAACGCTCATAACTCCGTAAATATTAACATTTCGGGGTTTTTAGCATCATTTTAATCGCAGTTATTGAAAGAGGAAAAATAGGCTATTTTAAAACGCTCATAACTCCGTAAATATTAACATTTCGGGGTTTTTAGCATCATTTTAACTGCAGTTATTGAAAGAGGAAAAATAGGCTATTTTAAAACGCTCATAACTCCGTAAATATTAACATTTCGGGGTTTTTAGCATCATTTTAACTGCAGTTATTGAAAGAGGAAAAATAGGCTATTTTAAAACGCTCATAACTCCGTAAATATTAACATTTCGGGGTTTTTAGCATCATTTTAATCGCAGTTATTGAAAGAGGAAAAATAGGCTATTTTAAAAACGCTCATAACTCCGTAAATATTAACATTTCGGGGTTTTTAGCATCATTTTAACTGCAGTTATTGAAAGAGGAAAAATAGGCTATTTTAAAACGCTCATAACTCCGTAAATATTAACATTTTAATCGCAGTTATTGAAAGAGGAAAAATAGGCTATTTTAAAACGCTCATAACTCCGTAAATATTAACATTTCGGGGTTTTTAGCATCATTTTAACTGCAGTTATTGAAAGAGGAAAAATAGGCTATTTTAAAACGCTCATAACTCCGTAAATATTAACATTTTAATCGCAGTTATTGAAAGAGGAAAAATAGGCTATTTTAAAACGCTCATAACTCCGTAAATATTAACATTTCGGGGTTTTTAGCATCATTTTAATCGCAGTTATTGAAAGAGGAAAAATAGGCTATTTTAAAACGCTCATAACTCCGTAAATATTAACATTTCGGGGTTTTTAGCATCATTTTAACTGCAGTTATTGAAAGAGGAAAAATAGGCTATTTTAAAACGCTCATAACTCCGTAAATATTAACATTTCGGGGTTTTTAGCATCATTTTAATCGCAGTTATTGAAAGAGGAAAAATAGGCTATTTTAAAACGCTCATAACTCCGTAAATATTAACATTTCGGGGTTTTTAGCATCATTTTAACTGCAGTTATTGAAAGAGGAAAAATAGGCTATTTTAAAACGCTCATAACTCCGTAAATATTAACATTTTAATCGCAGTTATTGAAAGAGGAAAAATAGGCTATTTTAAAACGCTCATAACTCCGTAAATATTAACATTTCGGGGTTTTTAGCATCATTTTAACTGCAGTTATTGAAAGAGGAAAAATAGGCTATTTTAAAACGCTCATAACTCCGTAAATATTAACATTTTAATCGCAGTTATTGAAAGAGGAAAAATAGGCTATTTTAAAACGCTCATAACTCCGTAAATATTAACATTTCGGGGTTTTTAGCATCATTTTAATCGCAGTTATTGAAAGAGGAAAAATAGGCTATTTTAAAACGCTCATAACTCCGTAAATATTAACATTTCGGGGTTTTTAGCATCATTTTAACTGCAGTTATTGAAAGAGGAAAAATAGGCTATTTTAAAACGCTCATAACTCCGTAAATATTAACATTTCGGGGTTTTTAGCATCATTTAATCGCAGTTATTGAAAGAGGAAAAATAGTCTATTTTAAAACGCTCATAACTCCGTAAATATTAACATTTCGGGGTTTTTAGCATCATTTTAACTGCAGTTATTGAAAGAGGAAAAATAGGCTATTTTAAAACGCTCATAACTCCGTAAATATTAACATTTCGGGGTTTTTAGCATCATTTTAACTGCAGTTATTGAAAGAGGAAAAATAGGCTATTTTAAAACGCTCATAACTCCGTAAATATTAACATTTCGGGGTTTTTAGCATCATTTTAACTGCAGTTATTGAAAGAGGAAAAATAGGCTATTTTAAAACGCTCATAACTCCGTAAATATTAACATTTCGGGGTTTTTAGCATCATTTTAATCGCAGTTATTGAAAGAGGAAAAATAGGCTATTTTAAAACGCTCATAACTCCGTAAATATTAACATTTCGGGGTTTTTAGCATCATTTTAACTGCAGTTATTGAAAGAGGAAAAATAGGCTATTTTAAAACGCTCATAACTCCGTAAATATTAACATTTCGGGGTTTTTAGCATCATTTTAACTGCAGTTATTGAAAGAGGAAAAATAGGCTATTTTAAAACGCTCATAACTCCGTAAATATTAACATTTCGGGGTTTTTAGCATCATTTTAATCGCAGTTATTGAAAGAGGAAAAATAGGCTATTTTAAAACGCTCATAACTCCGTAAATATTAACATTTCGGGGTTTTTAGCATCATTTTAACTGCAGTTATTGAAAGAGGAAAAATAGGCTATTTTAAAACGCTCATAACTCCGTAAATATTAACATTTCGGGGTTTTTAGCATCATTTTAACTGCAGTTATTGAAAGAGGAAAAATAGGCTATTTTAAAACGCTCATAACTCCGTAAATATTAACATTTCGGGGTTTTTAGCATCATTTTAATCGCAGTTATTGAAAGAGGAAAAATAGGCTATTTTAAAACGCTCATAACTCCGTAAATATTAACATTTCGGGGTTTTTAGCATCATTTTAACTGCAGTTATTGAAAGAGGAAAAATAGGCTATTTTAAAACGCTCATAACTCCGTAAATATTAACATTTCGGGGTTTTTAGCATCATTTTAACTGCAGTTATTGAAAGAGGAAAAATAGGCTATTTTAAAACGCTCATAACTCCGTAAATATTAACATTTCGGGGTTTTTAGCATCATTTTAACTGCAGTTATTGAAAGAGGAAAAATAGGCTATTTTAAAACGCTCATAACTCCGTAAATATTAACATTTCGGGGTTTTTAGCATCATTTTAATCGCAGTTATTGAAAGAGGAAAAATAGGCTATTTTAAAACGCTCATAACTCCGTAAATATTAACATTTCGGGGTTTTTAGCATCATTTTAACTGCAGTTATTGAAAGAGGAAAAATAGGCTATTTTAAAACGCTCATAACTCCGTAAATATTAACATTTCGGGGTTTTTAGCATCATTTTAACTGCAGTTATTGAAAGAGGAAAAATAGGCTATTTTAAAACGCTCATAACTCCGTAAATATTAACATTTCGGGGTTTTTAGCATCATTTTAATCGCAGTTATTGAAAGAGGAAAAATAGGCTATTTTAAAACGCTCATAACTCCGTAAATATTAACATTTCGGGGTTTTTAGCATCATTTTAACTGCAGTTATTGAAAGAGGAAAAATAGGCTATTTTAAAACGCTCATAACTCCGTAAATATTAACATTTCGGGGTTTTTAGCATCATTTTAACTGCAGTTATTGAAAGAGGAAAAATAGGCTATTTTAAAACGCTCATAACTCCGTAAATATTAACATTTCGGGGTTTTTAGCATCATTTTAATCGCAGTTATTGAAAGAGGAAAAATAGGCTATTTTAAAACGCTCATAACTCCATAAATATTAACATTTCGGGGTTTTTAGCATCATTTTAACTGCAGTTATTGAAAGAGGAAAAATAGGCTATTTTAAAACACTCATAACTCCGTAAATATTAACATTTTAATCGCAGTTATTGAAAGAGGAAAAATAGGCTATTTTAAAACGCTCATAACTCCGTAAATATTAACATTTCGGGGTTTTTAGCATCATTTTAATCGCAGTTATTGAAAGAGGAAAAATAGGCTATTTTAAAACGCTCATAACTCCATAAATATTAACATTTCGGGGTTTTTAGCATCATTTTAACTGCAGTTATTGAAAGAGGAAAAATAGGCTATTTTAAAACACTCATAACTCCGTAAATATTAACATTTTAATCGCAGTTATTGAAAGAGGAAAAATAGGCTATTTTAAAACGCTCATAACTCCATAAATATTAACATTTCGGGGTTTTAGCATCATTTTAACTGCAGTTATTGAAAGAGGAAAAATAGGCTATTTTAAAACGCTCATAACTCCGTAAATATTAACATTTTAATCGCAGTTATTGAAAGAGGAAAAATAGGCTATTTTAAAACGCTCATAACTCCGTAAATATTAACATTTCGGGGTTTTTAGCATCATTTTAATCGCAGTTATTGAAAGAGGAAAAATAGGCTATTTTAAAACGCTCATAACTCCGTAAATATTAACATTTCGGGGTTTTTAGCATCATTTTAACTGCAGTTATTGAAAGAGGAAAAATAGGCTATTTTAAAACGCTCATAACTCCGTAAATATTAACATTTCGGGGTTTTTAGCATCATTTTAGGCTATTTTAAAACGCTCATAACTCCGTAAATATTAACATTTCGGGGTTTTTAGCATCATTTTAACTGCAGTTATTGAAAGAGGAAAAATAGGCTATTTTAAAACGCTCATAACTCCGTAAATATTAACATTTCGGGGTTTTTAGCATCATTTTAATCGCAGTTATTGAAAGAGGAAAAATAGGCTATTTTAAAACGCTCATAACTCCGTAAATATTAACATTTCGGGGTTTTTAGCATCATTTTAACTGCAGTTATTGAAAGAGGAAAAATAGGCTATTTTAAAACGCTCATAACTCCGTAAATATTAACATTTTAATCGCAGTTATTGAAAGAGGAAAAATAGGCTATTTTAAAACGCTCATAACTCCGTAAATATTAACATTTCGGGGTTTTTAGCATCATTTTAACTGCAGTTATTGAAAGAGGAAAAATAGGCTATTTTAAAACGCTCATAACTCCGTAAATATTAACATTTTAATCGCAGTTATTGAAAGAGGAAAAATAGGCTATTTTAAAACGCTCATAACTCCGTAAATATTAACATTTCGGGGTTTTTAGCATCATTTTAATCGCAGTTATTGAAAGAGGAAAAATAGGCTATTTTAAAACGCTCATAACTCCGTAAATATTAACATTTCGGGGTTTTTAGCATCATTTTAACTGCAGTTATTGAAAGAGGAAAAATAGGCTATTTTAAAACGCTCATAACTCCGTAAATATTAACATTTCGGGGTTTTTAGCATCATTTTAATCGCAGTTATTGAAAGAGGAAAAATAGGCTATTTTAAAACGCTCATAACTCCGTAAATATTAACATTTCGGGGTTTTTAGCATCATTTTAACTGCAGTTATTGAAAGAGGAAAAATAGGCTATTTTAAAACGCTCATAACTCCGTAAATATTAACATTTCGGGGTTTTTAGCATCATTTTAACTGCAGTTATTGAAAGAGGAAAAATAGGCTATTTTAAAACGCTCATAACTCCGTAAATATTAACATTTCGGGGTTTTTAGCATCATTTTAACTGCAGTTATTGAAAGAGGAAAAATAGGCTATTTTAAAACGCTCATAACTCCGTAAATATTAACATTTCGGGGTTTTTAGCATCATTTTAATCGCAGTTATTGAAAGAGGAAAAATAGGCTATTTTAAAACGCTCATAACTCCGTAAATATTAACATTTCGGGGTTTTTAGCATCATTTTAACTGCAGTTATTGAAAGAGGAAAAATAGGCTATTTTAAAACGCTCATAACTCCGTAAATATTAACATTTCGGGGTTTTTAGCATCATTTTAATCGCAGTTATTGAAAGAGGAAAAATAGGCTATTTTAAAACGCTCATAACTCCGTAAATATTAACATTTCGGGGTTTTTAGCATCATTTTAATCGCAGTTATTGAAAGAGGAAAAATAGGCTATTTTAAAACGCTCATAACTCCGTAAATATTAACATTTCGGGGTTTTTAGCATCATTTTAACTGCAGTTATTGAAAGAGGAAAAATAGGCTATTTTAAAACGCTCATAACTCCGTAAATATTAACATTTCGGGGTTTTTAGCATCATTTTAACTGCAGTTATTGAAAGAGGAAAAATAGGCTATTTTAAAACGCTCATAACTCCGTAAATATTAACATTTCGGGGTTTTTAGCATCATTTTAACTGCAGTTATTGAAAGAGGAAAAATAGGCTATTTTAAAACGCTCATAACTCCGTAAATATTAACATTTCGGGGTTTTTAGCATCATTTTAATCGCAGTTATTGAAAGAGGAAAAATAGGCTATTTTAAAACGCTCATAACTCCGTAAATATTAACATTTCGGGGTTTTTAGCATCATTTTAACTGCAGTTATTGAAAGAGGAAAAATAGGCTATTTTAAAACGCTCATAACTCCGTAAATATTAACATTTCGGGGTTTTTAGCATCATTTTAACTGCAGTTATTGAAAGAGGAAAAATAGGCTATTTTAAAACGCTCATAACTCCGTAAATATTAACATTTCGGGGTTTTTAGCATCATTTTAATCGCAGTTATTGAAAGAGGAAAAATAGGCTATTTTAAAACGCTCATAACTCCGTAAATATTAACATTTCGGGGTTTTTAGCATCATTTTAATCGCAGTTATTGAAAGAGGAAAAATAGGCTATTTTAAAACGCTCATAACTCCGTAAATATTAACATTTCGGGGTTTTTAGCATCATTTTAACTGCAGTTATTGAAAGAGGAAAAATAGGCTATTTTAAAACGCTCATAACTCCGTAAATATTAACATTTCGGGGTTTTTAGCATCATTTTAATCGCAGTTATTGAAAGAGGAAAAATAGGCTATTTTAAAACGCTCATAACTCCGTAAATATTAACATTTCGGGGTTTTTAGCATCATTTTAACTGCAGTTATTGAAAGAGGAAAAATAGGCTATTTTAAAACGCTCATAACTCCGTAAATATTAACATTTCGGGGTTTTTAGCATCATTTTAATCGCAGTTATTGAAAGAGGAAAAATAGGCTATTTTAAAACGCTCATAACTCCGTAAATATTAACATTTCGGGGTTTTTAGCATCATTTTAACTGCAGTTATTGAAAGAGGAAAAATAGGCTATTTTAAAACGCTCATAACTCCGTAAATATTAACATTTCGGGGTTTTTAGCATCATTTTAATCGCAGTTATTGAAAGAGGAAAAATAGGCTATTTTAAAACGCTCATAACTCCGTAAATATTAACATTTCGGGGTTTTTAGCATCATTTTAACTGCAGTTATTGAAAGAGGAAAAATAGGCTATTTTAAAACGCTCATAACTCCGTAAATATTAACATTTCGGGGTTTTTAGCATCATTTTAACTGCAGTTATTGAAAGAGGAAAAATAGGCTATTTTAAAACGCTCATAACTCCGTAAATATTAACATTTCGGGGTTTTTAGCATCATTTTAACTGCAGTTATTGAAAGAGGAAAAATAGGCTATTTTAAAACGCTCATAACTCCGTAAATATTAACATTTCGGGGTTTTTAGCATCATTTTAACTGCAGTTATTGAAAGAGGAAAAATAGGCTATTTTAAAACGCTCATAACTCCGTAAATATTAACATTTCGGGGTTTTAGCATCATTTTAACTGCAGTTATTGAAAGAGGAAAAATAGGCTATTTTAAAACGCTCATAACTCCGTAAATATTAACATTTCGGGGTTTTTAGCATCATTTTAACTGCAGTTATTGAAAGAGGAAAAATAGGCTATTTTAAAACGCTCATAACTCCGTAAATATTAACATTTCGGGGTTTTTAGCATCATTTTAACTGCAGTTATTGAAAGAGGAAAAATAGGCTATTTTAAAACGCTCATAACTCCGTAAATATTAACATTTCGGGGTTTTTAGCATCATTTTAATCGCAGTTATTGAAAGAGGAAAAATAGGCTATTTTAAAACGCTCATAACTCCGTAAATATTAACATTTCGGGGTTTTTAGCATCATTTTAACTGCAGTTATTGAAAGAGGAAAAATAGGCTATTTTAAAACGCTCATAACTCCGTAAATATTAACATTTCGGGGTTTTTAGCATCATTTTAACTGCAGTTATTGAAAGAGGAAAAATAGGCTATTTTAAAACGCTCATAACTCCGTAAATATTAACATTTCGGGGTTTTTAGCATCATTTTAATCGCAGTTATTGAAAGAGGAAAAATAGGCTATTTTAAAACGCTCATAACTCCGTAAATATTAACATTTCGGGGTTTTTAGCATCATTTTAACTGCAGTTATTGAAAGAGGAAAAATAGGCTATTTTAAAACGCTCATAACTCCGTAAATATTAACATTTCGGGGTTTTTAGCATCATTTTAACTGCAGTTATTGAAAGAGGAAAAATAGGCTATTTTAAAACGCTCATAACTCCGTAAATATTAACATTTCGGGGTTTTTAGCATCATTTTAATCGCAGTTATTGAAAGAGGAAAAATAGGCTATTTTAAAACGCTCATAACTCCGTAAATATTAACATTTCGGGGTTTTTAGCATCATTTTAACTGCAGTTATTGAAAGAGGAAAAATAGGCTATTTTAAAACGCTCATAACTCCGTAAATATTAACATTTCGGGGTTTTTAGCATCATTTTAACTGCAGTTATTGAAAGAGGAAAAATAGGCTATTTTAAAACGCTCATAACTCCGTAAATATTAACATTTCGGGGTTTTTAGCATCATTTTAATCGCAGTTATTGAAAGAGGAAAAATAGGCTATTTTAAAACGCTCATAACTCCGTAAATATTAACATTTCGGGGTTTTTAGCATCATTTTAATCGCAGTTATTGAAAGAGGAAAAATAGGCTATTTTAAAACGCTCATAACTCCGTAAATATTAACATTTCGGGGTTTTTAGCATCATTTACTGCATCATTTTAACTGCAGTTATTGAAAGAGGAAAAATAGGCTATTTTAAAACGCTCATAACTCCGTAAATATTAACATTTCGGGGTTTTTAGCAGCATCATTTTAACTGCAGTTATTGAAAGAGGAAAAATAGGCTATTTTAAAACGCTCATAACTCCGTAAATATTAACATTTCGGGGTTTTAGCAGCATCATTTTAACTGCAGTTATTGAAAGAGGATAAATAGGCTATTTTAAAACGCTCATAACTCCGTAAATATTAACATTTCGGGGTTTTTAGCAGCATCATTTTAACTGCAGTTATTGAAAGAGGAAAAATAGGCTATTTTAAAACGCTCATAACTCCGTAAATATTAACATTTCGGGGTTTTTAGCATCATTTACTGCATCATTTTAACTGCAGTTATTGAAAGAGGAAAAATAGGCTATTTTAAAACGCTCATAACTCCGTAAATATTAACATTTCGGGGTTTTTAGCAGCATCATTTTAACTGCAGTTATTGAAAGAGGAAAAATAGGCTATTTTAAAACGCTCATAACTCCGTAAATATTAACATTTCGGGGTTTTTAGCAGCATCATTTTAACTGCAGTTATTGAAAGAGGAAAAATAGGCTATTTTAAAACGCTCATAACTCCGTAAATATTAACATTTCGGGGTTTTTAGCATCATTTACTGCATCATTTTAACTGCAGTTATTGAAAGAGGAAAAATAGGCTATTTTAAAACGCTCATAACTCCGTAAATATTAACATTTCGGGGTTTTTAGCAGCATCATTTTAACTGCAGTTATTGAAAGAGGAAAAATAGGCTATTTTAAAACGCTCATAACTCCGTAAATATTAACATTTCGGGGTTTTTAGCAGCATCATTTTAACTGCAGTTATTGAAAGAGGAAAAATAGGCTATTTTAAAACGCTCATAACTCCGTAAATATTAACATTTCGGGGTTTTTAGCAGCATCATTTTAACTGCAGTTATTGAAAGAGGAAAAATAGGCTATTTTAAAACGCTCATAACTCCGTAAATATTAACATTTCGGGGTTTTTAGCATCATTTACTGCATCATTTTAACTGCAGTTATTGAAAGAGGAAAAATAGGCTATTTTAAAACGCTCATAACTCCGTAAATATTAACATTTCGGGGTTTTTAGCAGCATCATTTTAACTGCAGTTATTGAAAGAGGAAAAATAGGCTATTTTAAAACGCTCATAACTCCGTAAATATTAACATTTCGGGGTTTTAGCAGCATCATTTTAACTGCAGTTATTGAAAGAGGATAAATAGGCTATTTTAAAACGCTCATAACTCCGTAAATATTAACATTTCGGGGTTTTTAGCAGCATCATTTTAACTGCAGTTATTGAAAGAGGAAAAATAGGCTATTTTAAAACGCTCATAACTCCGTAAATATTAACATTTCGGGGTTTTTAGCATCATTTACTGCATCATTTTAACTGCAGTTATTGAAAGAGGAAAAATAGGCTATTTTAAAACGCTCATAACTCCGTAAATATTAACATTTCGGGGTTTTTAGCAGCATCATTTTAACTGCAGTTATTGAAAGAGGAAAAATAGGCTATTTTAAAACGCTCATAACTCCGTAAATATTAACATTTCGGGGTTTTTAGCATCATTTACTGCATCATTTTAACTGCAGTTATTGAAAGAGGAAAAATAGGCTATTTTAAAACGCTCATAACTCCGTAAATATTAACATTTCGGGGTTTTTAGCAGCATCATTTTAACTGCAGTTATTGAAAGAGGAAAAATAGGCTATTTTAAAACGCTCATAACTCCGTAAATATTAACATTTCGGGGTTTTTAGCATCATTTACTGCATCATTTTAACTGCAGTTATTGAAAGAGGAAAAATAGGCTATTTTAAAACGCTCATAACTCCGTAAATATTAACATTTCGGGGTTTTTAGCAGCATCATTTTAACTGCAGTTATTGAAAGAGGAAAAATAGGCTATTTTAAAACGCTCATAACTCCGTAAATATTAACATTTCGGGGTTTTTAGCATCATTTACTGCATCATTTTAACTGCAGTTATTGAAAGAGGAAAAATAGGCTATTTTAAAACGCTCATAACTCCGTAAATATTAACATTTCGGGGTTTTTAGCATCATTTTAACTGCATCATTTTAACTGCAGTTATTGAAAGAGGAAAAATAGGCTATTTTAAAACGCTCATAACTCCGTAAATATTAACATTTCGGGGTTTTTAGCAGCATCATTTTAACTGCAGTTATTGAAAGAGGAAAAATAGGCTATTTTAAAACGCTCATAACTCCGTAAATATTAACATTTCGGGGTTTTTAGCAGCATCATTTTAACTGCAGTTATTGAAAGAGGAAAAATAGGCTATTTTAAAACGCTCATAACTCCGTAAATATTAACATTTCGGGGTTTTTAGCAGCATCATTTTAACTGCAGTTATTGAAAGAGGAAAAATAGGCTATTTTAAAACGCTCATAACTCCGTAAATATTAACATTTCGGGGTTTTTAGCAGCATCATTTTAACTGCAGTTATTGAAAGAGGAAAAATAGGCTATTTTAAAACGCTCATAACTCCGTAAATATTAACATTTCGGGGTTTTTAGCAGCATCATTTCATTGCAGTTACCATTGCAACTATTAAAGAGGAAAAATAGGCTATTTTAAAACGCTCATAACTCCGTAAATATTAACATTTGATGGTTTTTAGCAGCATCATTTCATTGCAGTTACCATTGCAACTATTAAAGAGGAAAAATAGGCTATTTTAAAACGCTCATAACTCCGTAAATATTAACATTTCGGGGTTTTTAGCAGCATCATTTCATTGCAGTTACCATTGCAACTATTAAAGAGGAAAAATAGGCTATTTTAAAACGCTCATAACTCCGTAAATATTAACATTTCGGGGTTTTTAGCAGCATCATTTCATTGCAGTTACCATTGCAACTATTAAAGAGGAAAAATAGGCTATTTTAAAACGCTCATAACTCCGTAAATATTAACATTTCGGGGTTTTTAGCATCATTTTAATCGCAGTTATTGAAAGAGGAAAAATAGGCTATTTTAAAACGCTCATAACTCCGTAAATATTAACATTTCGGGGTTTTTAGCATCATTTTAACTGCAGTTATTGAAAGAGGAAAAATAGGCTATTTTAAAACGCTCATAACTCCGTAAATATTAACATTTCGGGGTTTTTAGCATCATTTTAACTGCAGTTATTGAAAGAGGAAAAATAGGCTATTTTAAAACGCTCATAACTCCGTAAATATTAACATTTCGGGGTTTTTAGCATCATTTTAATCGCAGTTATTGAAAGAGGAAAAATAGGCTATTTTAAAACGCTCATAACTCCGTAAATATTAACATTTCGGGGTTTTTAGCATCATTTTAACTGCAGTTATTGAAAGAGGAAAAATAGGCTATTTTAAAACGCTCATAACTCCGTAAATATTAACATTTCGGGGTTTTTAGCATCATTTTAACTGCAGTTATTGAAAGAGGAAAAATAGGCTATTTTAAAACGCTCATAACTCCGTAAATATTAACATTTCGGGGTTTTTAGCATCATTTTAATCGCAGTTATTGAAAGAGGAAAAATAGGCTATTTTAAAACGCTCATAACTCCGTAAATATTAACATTTCGGGGTTTTTAGCATCATTTTAACTGCAGTTATTGAAAGAGGAAAAATAGGCTATTTTAAAACGCTCATAACTCCGTAAATATTAACATTTCGGGGTTTTTAGCATCATTTTAACTGCAGTTATTGAAAGAGGAAAAATAGGCTATTTTAAAACGCTCATAACTCCGTAAATATTAACATTTCGGGGTTTTTAGCAGCATCATTTCATTGCAGTTACCATTGCAACTATTAAAGAGGAAAAATAGGCTATTTTAAAACGCTCATAACTCCGTAAATATTAACATTTCGGGGTTTTTAGCAGCATCATTTCATTGCAGTTACCATTGCAACTATTAAAGAGGAAAAATAGGCTATTTTAAAACGCTCATAACTCCGTAAATATTAACATTTCGGGGTTTTTAGCATCATTTTAATCGCAGTTATTGAAAGAGGAAAAATAGGCTATTTTAAAACGCTCATAACTCCGTAAATATTAACATTTCGGGGTTTTTAGCATCATTTTAACTGCAGTTATTGAAAGAGGAAAAATAGGCTATTTTAAAACGCTCATAACTCCGTAAATATTAACATTTCGGGGTTTTTAGCATCATTTTAACTGCAGTTATTGAAAGAGGAAAAATAGGCTATTTTAAAACGCTCATAACTCCGTAAATATTAACATTTCGGGGTTTTTAGCATCATTTTAATCGCAGTTATTGAAAGAGGAAAAATAGGCTATTTTAAAACGCTCATAACTCCGTAAATATTAACATTTCGGGGTTTTTAGCATCATTTTAACTGCAGTTATTGAAAGAGGAAAAATAGGCTATTTTAAAACGCTCATAACTCCGTAAATATTAACATTTCGGGGTTTTTAGCATCATTTTAACTGCAGTTATTGAAAGAGGAAAAATAGGCTATTTTAAAACGCTCATAACTCCGTAAATATTAACATTTCGGGGTTTTTAGCATCATTTTAATCGCAGTTATTGAAAGAGGAAAAATAGGCTATTTTAAAACGCTCATAACTCCGTAAATATTAACATTTCGGGGTTTTTAGCATCATTTTAACTGCAGTTATTGAAAGAGGAAAAATAGGCTATTTTAAAACGCTCATAACTCCGTAAATATTAACATTTCGGGGTTTTTAGCATCATTTTAACTGCAGTTATTGAAAGAGGAAAAATAGGCTATTTTAAAACGCTCATAACTCCGTAAATATTAACATTTCGGGGTTTTTAGCATCATTTTAATCGCAGTTATTGAAAGAGGAAAAATAGGCTATTTTAAAACGCTCATAACTCCGTAAATATTAACATTTCGGGGTTTTTAGCATCATTTTAATCGCAGTTATTGAAAGAGGAAAAATAGGCTATTTTAAAACGCTCATAACTCCGTAAATATTAACATTTCGGGGTTTTTAGCATCATTTACTGCATCATTTTAACTGCAGTTATTGAAAGAGGAAAAATAGGCTATTTTAAAACGCTCATAACTCCGTAAATATTAACATTTCGGGGTTTTTAGCAGCATCATTTTAACTGCAGTTATTGAAAGAGGAAAAATAGGCTATTTTAAAACGCTCATAACTCCGTAAATATTAACATTTCGGGGTTTTAGCAGCATCATTTTAACTGCAGTTATTGAAAGAGGATAAATAGGCTATTTTAAAACGCTCATAACTCCGTAAATATTAACATTTCGGGGTTTTTAGCAGCATCATTTTAACTGCAGTTATTGAAAGAGGAAAAATAGGCTATTTTAAAACGCTCATAACTCCGTAAATATTAACATTTCGGGGTTTTTAGCATCATTTACTGCATCATTTTAACTGCAGTTATTGAAAGAGGAAAAATAGGCTATTTTAAAACGCTCATAACTCCGTAAATATTAACATTTCGGGGTTTTTAGCAGCATCATTTTAACTGCAGTTATTGAAAGAGGAAAAATAGGCTATTTTAAAACGCTCATAACTCCGTAAATATTAACATTTCGGGGTTTTTAGCAGCATCATTTTAACTGCAGTTATTGAAAGAGGAAAAATAGGCTATTTTAAAACGCTCATAACTCCGTAAATATTAACATTTCGGGGTTTTTAGCATCATTTACTGCATCATTTTAACTGCAGTTATTGAAAGAGGAAAAATAGGCTATTTTAAAACGCTCATAACTCCGTAAATATTAACATTTCGGGGTTTTTAGCAGCATCATTTTAACTGCAGTTATTGAAAGAGGAAAAATAGGCTATTTTAAAACGCTCATAACTCCGTAAATATTAACATTTCGGGGTTTTTAGCAGCATCATTTTAACTGCAGTTATTGAAAGAGGAAAAATAGGCTATTTTAAAACGCTCATAACTCCGTAAATATTAACATTTCGGGGTTTTTAGCAGCATCATTTTAACTGCAGTTATTGAAAGAGGAAAAATAGGCTATTTTAAAACGCTCATAACTCCGTAAATATTAACATTTCGGGGTTTTTAGCATCATTTACTGCATCATTTTAACTGCAGTTATTGAAAGAGGAAAAATAGGCTATTTTAAAACGCTCATAACTCCGTAAATATTAACATTTCGGGGTTTTTAGCAGCATCATTTTAACTGCAGTTATTGAAAGAGGAAAAATAGGCTATTTTAAAACGCTCATAACTCCGTAAATATTAACATTTCGGGGTTTTAGCAGCATCATTTTAACTGCAGTTATTGAAAGAGGATAAATAGGCTATTTTAAAACGCTCATAACTCCGTAAATATTAACATTTCGGGGTTTTTAGCAGCATCATTTTAACTGCAGTTATTGAAAGAGGAAAAATAGGCTATTTTAAAACGCTCATAACTCCGTAAATATTAACATTTCGGGGTTTTTAGCATCATTTACTGCATCATTTTAACTGCAGTTATTGAAAGAGGAAAAATAGGCTATTTTAAAACGCTCATAACTCCGTAAATATTAACATTTCGGGGTTTTTAGCAGCATCATTTTAACTGCAGTTATTGAAAGAGGAAAAATAGGCTATTTTAAAACGCTCATAACTCCGTAAATATTAACATTTCGGGGTTTTTAGCATCATTTACTGCATCATTTTAACTGCAGTTATTGAAAGAGGAAAAATAGGCTATTTTAAAACGCTCATAACTCCGTAAATATTAACATTTCGGGGTTTTTAGCAGCATCATTTTAACTGCAGTTATTGAAAGAGGAAAAATAGGCTATTTTAAAACGCTCATAACTCCGTAAATATTAACATTTCGGGGTTTTTAGCATCATTTACTGCATCATTTTAACTGCAGTTATTGAAAGAGGAAAAATAGGCTATTTTAAAACGCTCATAACTCCGTAAATATTAACATTTCGGGGTTTTTAGCAGCATCATTTTAACTGCAGTTATTGAAAGAGGAAAAATAGGCTATTTTAAAACGCTCATAACTCCGTAAATATTAACATTTCGGGGTTTTTAGCATCATTTACTGCATCATTTTAACTGCAGTTATTGAAAGAGGAAAAATAGGCTATTTTAAAACGCTCATAACTCCGTAAATATTAACATTTCGGGGTTTTTAGCATCATTTTAACTGCATCATTTTAACTGCAGTTATTGAAAGAGGAAAAATAGGTTATTTTAAAACGCTCATAACTCCGTAAATATTAACATTTCGGGGTTTTTAGCAGCATCATTTTAACTGCAGTTATTGAAAGAGGAAAAATAGGCTATTTTAAAACGCTCATAACTCCGTAAATATTAACATTTCGGGGTTTTTAGCAGCATCATTTTAACTGCAGTTATTGAAAGAGGAAAAATAGGCTATTTTAAAACGCTCATAACTCCGTAAATATTAACATTTCGGGGTTTTTAGCAGCATCATTTTAACTGCAGTTATTGAAAGAGGAAAAATAGGCTATTTTAAAACGCTCATAACTCCGTAAATATTAACATTTCGGGGTTTTTAGCAGCATCATTTTAACTGCAGTTATTGAAAGAGGAAAAATAGGCTATTTTAAAACGCTCATAACTCCGTAAATATTAACATTTCGGGGTTTTTAGCAGCATCATTTTAACTGCAGTTATTGAAAGAGGAAAAATAGGCTATTTTAAAACGCTCATAACTCCGTAAATATTAACATTTCGGGGTTTTAGCAGCATCATTTTAACTGCAGTTATTGAAAGAGGAAAAATAGGCTATTTTAAAACGCTCATAACTCCGTAAATATTAACATTTCGGGGTTTTTAGCAGCATCATTTTAACTGCAGTTATTGAAAGAGGAAAAATAGGCTATTTTAAAACGCTCATAACTCCGTAAATATTAACATTTCGGGGTTTTAGCAGCATCATTTTAACTGCAGTTATTGAAAGAGGAAAAATAGGCTATTTTAAAACGCTCATAACTCCGTAAATATTAACATTTCGGGGTTTTTAGCAGCATCATTTTAACTGCAGTTATTGAAAGAGGAAAAATAGGCTATTTTAAAACGCTCATAACTCCGTAAATATTAACATTTCGGGGTTTTTAGCAGCATCATTTTAACTGCAGTTATTGAAAGAGGAAAAATAGGCTATTTTAAAACGCTCATAACTCCGTAAATATTAACATTTCGGGGTTTTTAGCATCATTTACTGCATCATTTTAACTGCAGTTATTGAAAGAGGAAAAATAGGCTATTTTAAAACGCTCATAACTCCGTAAATATTAACATTTCGGGGTTTTTAGCAGCATCATTTTAACTGCAGTTATTGAAAGAGGAAAAATAGGCTATTTTAAAACGCTCATAACTCCGTAAATATTAACATTTCGGGGTTTTTAGCATCATTTTAACTGCATCATTTTAACTGCAGTTATTGAAAGAGGAAAAATAGGCTATTTTAAAACGCTCATAACTCCGTAAATATTAACATTTCGGGGTTTTTAGCAGCATCATTTTAACTGCAGTTATTGAAAGAGGAAAAATAGGCTATTTTAAAACGCTCATAACTCCGTAAATATTAACATTTCGGGGTTTTTAGCATCATTTTAACTGCATCATTTTAACTGCAGTTATTGAAAGAGGAAAAATAGGCTATTTTAAAACGCTCATAACTCCGTAAATATTAACATTTCGGGGTTTTTAGCAGCATCATTTTAACTGCAGTTATTGAAAGAGGAAAAATAGGCTATTTTAAAACGCTCATAACTCCGTAAATATTAACATTTCGGGGTTTTTAGCATCATTTTAACTGCATCATTTTAACTGCAGTTATTGAAAGAGGAAAAATAGGCTATTTTAAAACGCTCATAACTCCGTAAATATTAACATTTCGGGGTTTTTAGCATCATTTTAACTGCATCATTTTAACTGCAGTTATTGAAAGAGGAAAAATAGGCTATTTTAAAACGCTCATAACTCCGTAAATATTAACATTTCGGGGTTTTTAGCATCATTTACTGCATCATTTTAACTGCAGTTATTGAAAGAGGAAAAATAGGCTATTTTAAAACGCTCATAACTCCGTAAATATTAACATTTCGGGGTTTTTAGCAGCATCATTTTAACTGCAGTTATTGAAAGAGGAAAAATAGGCTATTTTAAAACGCTCATAACTCCGTAAATATTAACATTTCGGGGTTTTTAGCATCATTTACTGCATCATTTTAACTGCAGTTATTGAAAGAGGAAAAATAGGCTATTTTAAAACGCTCATAACTCCGTAAATATTAACATTTCGGGGTTTTTAGCAGCATCATTTTAACTGCAGTTATTGAAAGAGGAAAAATAGGCTATTTTAAAACGCTCATAACTCCGTAAATATTAACATTTCGGGGTTTTTAGCATCATTTACTGCATCATTTTAACTGCAGTTATTGAAAGAGGAAAAATAGGCTATTTTAAAACGCTCATAACTCCGTAAATATTAACATTTCGGGGTTTTTAGCATCATTTACTGCATCATTTTAACTGCAGTTATTGAAAGAGGAAAAATAGGCTATTTTAAAACGCTCATAACTCCGTAAATATTAACATTTCGGGGTTTTTAGCAGCATCATTTTAACTGCAGTTATTGAAAGAGGAAAAATAGGCTATTTTAAAACGCTCATAACTCCGTAAATATTAACATTTCGGGGTTTTTAGCATCATTTACTGCATCATTTTAACTGCAGTTATTGAAAGAGGAAAAATAGGCTATTTTAAAACGCTCATAACTCCGTAAATATTAACATTTCGGGGTTTTTAGCAGCATCATTTTAACTGCAGTTATTGAAAGAGGAAAAATAGGCTATTTTAAAACGCTCATAACTCCGTAAATATTAACATTTCGGGGTTTTTAGCATCATTTACTGCATCATTTTAACTGCAGTTATTGAAAGAGGAAAAATAGGCTATTTTAAAACGCTCATAACTCCGTAAATATTAACATTTCGGGGTTTTTTAGCATCATTTTAACTGCATCATTTTAACTGCAGTTATTGAAAGAGGAAAAATAGGCTATTTTAAAACGCTCATAACTCCGTAAATATTAACATTTCGGGGTTTTTAGCAGCATCATTTTAACTGCAGTTATTGAAAGAGGAAAAATAGGCTATTTTAAAACGCTCATAACTCCGTAAATATTAACATTTCGGGGTTTTTAGCATCATTTACTGCATCATTTTAACTGCAGTTATTGAAAGAGGAAAAATAGGCTATTTTAAAACGCTCATAACTCCGTAAATATTAACATTTCGGGGTTTTTAGCAGCATCATTTTAACTGCAGTTATTGAAAGAGGAAAAATAGGCTATTTTAAAACGCTCATAACTCCGTAAATATTAACATTTCGGGGTTTTTAGCATCATTTACTGCATCATTTTAACTGCAGTTATTGAAAGAGGAAAAATAGGCTATTTTAAAACGCTCATAACTCCGTAAATATTAACATTTCGGGGTTTTTAGCATCATTTACTGCATCATTTTAACTGCAGTTATTGAAAGAGGAAAAATAGGCTATTTTAAAACGCTCATAACTCCGTAAATATTAACATTTCGGGGTTTTTAGCAGCATCATTTTAACTGCAGTTATTGAAAGAGGAAAAATAGGCTATTTTAAAACGCTCATAACTCCGTAAATATTAACATTTCGGGGTTTTTAGCAGCATCATTTTAACTGCAGTTATTGAAAGAGGAAAAATAGGCTATTTTAAAACGCTCATAACTCCGTAAATATTAACATTTCGGGGTTTTTAGCAGCATCATTTTAACTGCAGTTATTGAAAGAGGAAAAATAGGCTATTTTAAAACGCTCATAACTCCGTAAATATTAACATTTCGGGGTTTTTAGCAGCATCATTTTAACTGCAGTTATTGAAAGAGGAAAAATAGGCTATTTTAAAACGCTCATAACTCCGTAAATATTAACATTTCGGGGTTTTTAGCAGCATCATTTTAACTGCAGTTATTGAAAGAGGAAAAATAGGCTATTTTAAAACGCTCATAACTCCGTAAATATTAACATTTCGGGGTTTTTAGCATCATTTACTGCATCATTTTAACTGCAGTTATTGAAAGAGGAAAAATAGGCTATTTTAAAACGCTCATAACTCCGTAAATATTAACATTTCGGGGTTTTTAGCATCATTTTAACTGCATCATTTTAACTGCAGTTATTGAAAGAGGAAAAATAGGCTATTTTAAAACGCTCATAACTCCGTAAATATTAACATTTCGGGGTTTTTAGCAGCATCATTTTAACTGCAGTTATTGAAAGAGGAAAAATAGGCTATTTTAAAACGCTCATAACTCCGTAAATATTAACATTTCGGGGTTTTTAGCAGCATCATTTTAACTGCAGTTATTGAAAGAGGAAAAATAGGCTATTTTAAAACGCTCATAACTCCGTAAATATTAACATTTCGGGGTTTTTAGCATCATTTACTGCATCATTTTAACTGCAGTTATTGAAAGAGGAAAAATAGGCTATTTTAAAACGCTCATAACTCCGTAAATATTAACATTTCGGGGTTTTTAGCATCATTTTAACTGCATCATTTTAACTGCAGTTATTGAAAGAGGAAAAATAGGCTATTTTAAAACGCTCATAACTCCGTAAATATTAACATTTCGGGGTTTTTAGCAGCATCATTTTAACTGCAGTTATTGAAAGAGGAAAAATAGGCTATTTTAAAACGCTCATAACTCCGTAAATATTAACATTTCGGGGTTTTTAGCAGCATCATTTTAACTGCAGTTATTGAAAGAGGAAAAATAGGCTATTTTAAAACGCTCATAACTCCGTAAATATTAACATTTCGGGGTTTTTAGCATCATTTTAACTGCATCATTTTAACTGCAGTTATTGAAAGAGGAAAAATAGGCTATTTTAAAACGCTCATAACTCCGTAAATATTAACATTTCGGGGTTTTTAGCATCATTTACTGCATCATTTTAACTGCAGTTATTGAAAGAGGAAAAATAGGCTATTTTAAAACGCTCATAACTCCGTAAATATTAACATTTCGGGGTTTTTAGCAGCATCATTTTAACTGCAGTTATTGAAAGAGGAAAAATAGGCTATTTTAAAACGCTCATAACTCCGTAAATATTAACATTTCGGGGTTTTTAGCATCATTTACTGCATCATTTTAACTGCAGTTATTGAAAGAGGAAAAATAGGCTATTTTAAAACGCTCATAACTCCGTAAATATTAACATTTCGGGGTTTTTAGCATCATTTACTGCATCATTTTAACTGCAGTTATTGAAAGAGGAAAAATAGGCTATTTTAAAACGCTCATAACTCCGTAAATATTAACATTTCGGGGTTTTTAGCAGCATCATTTTAACTGCAGTTATTGAAAGAGGAAAAATAGGCTATTTTAAAACGCTCATAACTCCGTAAATATTAACATTTCGGGGTTTTTAGCATCATTTACTGCATCATTTTAACTGCAGTTATTGAAAGAGGAAAAATAGGCTATTTTAAAACGCTCATAACTCCGTAAATATTAACATTTCGGGGTTTTTAGCAGCATCATTTTAACTGCAGTTATTGAAAGAGGAAAAATAGGCTATTTTAAAACGCTCATAACTCCGTAAATATTAACATTTCGGGGTTTTTAGCATCATTTACTGCATCATTTTAACTGCAGTTATTGAAAGAGGAAAAATAGGCTATTTTAAAACGCTCATAACTCCGTAAATATTAACATTTCGGGGTTTTTAGCAGCATCATTTTAACTGCAGTTATTGAAAGAGGAAAAATAGGCTATTTTAAAACGCTCATAACTCCGTAAATATTAACATTTCGGGGTTTTTAGCATCATTTTAACTGCATCATTTTAACTGCAGTTATTGAAAGAGGAAAAATAGGCTATTTTAAAACGCTCATAACTCCGTAAATATTAACATTTCGGGGTTTTTAGCATCATTTACTGCATCATTTTAACTGCAGTTATTGAAAGAGGAAAAATAGGCTATTTTAAAACGCTCATAACTCCGTAAATATTAACATTTCGGGGTTTTTAGCAGCATCATTTTAACTGCAGTTATTGAAAGAGGAAAAATAGGCTATTTTAAAACGCTCATAACTCCGTAAATATTAACATTTCGGGGTTTTTAGCAGCATCATTTTAACTGCAGTTATTGAAAGAGGAAAAATAGGCTATTTTAAAACGCTCATAACTCCGTAAATATTAACATTTCGGGGTTTTTAGCATCATTTTAACTGCATCATTTTAACTGCAGTTATTGAAAGAGGAAAAATAGGCTATTTTAAAACGCTCATAACTCCGTAAATATTAACATTTCGGGGTTTTTAGCATCATTTACTGCATCATTTTAACTGCAGTTATTGAAAGAGGAAAAATAGGCTATTTTAAAACGCTCATAACTCCGTAAATATTAACATTTCGGGGTTTTTAGCAGCATCATTTTAACTGCAGTTATTGAAAGAGGAAAAATAGGCTATTTTAAAACGCTCATAACTCCGTAAATATTAACATTTCGGGGTTTTTAGCATCATTTACTGCATCATTTTAACTGCAGTTATTGAAAGAGGAAAAATAGGCTATTTTAAAACGCTCATAACTCCGTAAATATTAACATTTCGGGGTTTTTAGCATCATTTACTGCATCATTTTAACTGCAGTTATTGAAAGAGGAAAAATAGGCTATTTTAAAACGCTCATAACTCCGTAAATATTAACATTTCGGGGTTTTTAGCAGCATCATTTTAACTGCAGTTATTGAAAGAGGAAAAATAGGCTATTTTAAAACGCTCATAACTCCGTAAATATTAACATTTCGGGGTTTTTAGCATCATTTACTGCATCATTTTAACTGCAGTTATTGAAAGAGGAAAAATAGGCTATTTTAAAACGCTCATAACTCCGTAAATATTAACATTTCGGGGTTTTTAGCAGCATCATTTTAACTGCAGTTATTGAAAGAGGAAAAATAGGCTATTTTAAAACGCTCATAACTCCGTAAATATTAACATTTCGGGGTTTTTAGCATCATTTACTGCATCATTTTAACTGCAGTTATTGAAAGAGGAAAAATAGGCTATTTTAAAACGCTCATAACTCCGTAAATATTAACATTTCGGGGTTTTTAGCAGCATCATTTTAACTGCAGTTATTGAAAGAGGAAAAATAGGCTATTTTAAAACGCTCATAACTCCGTAAATATTAACATTTCGGGGTTTTTAGCATCATTTACTGCATCATTTTAACTGCAGTTATTGAAAGAGGAAAAATAGGCTATTTTAAAACGCTCATAACTCCGTAAATATTAACATTTCGGGGTTTTTAGCAGCATCATTTTAACTGCAGTTATTGAAAGAGGAAAAATAGGCTATTTTAAAACGCTCATAACTCCGTAAATATTAACATTTCGGGGTTTTTAGCATCATTTACTGCATCATTTTAACTGCAGTTATTGAAAGAGGAAAAATAGGCTATTTTAAAACGCTCATAACTCCGTAAATATTAACATTTCGGGGTTTTTAGCATCATTTACTGCATCATTTTAACTGCAGTTATTGAAAGAGGAAAAATAGGCTATTTTAAAACGCTCATAACTCTGTAAATATTAACATTTCGGGGTTTTTAGCAGCATCATTTTAACTGCAGTTATTGAAAGAGGAAAAATAGGCTATTTTAAAACGCTCATAACTCCGTAAATATTAACATTTCGGGGTTTTAGCATCATTTACTGCATCATTTTAACTGCAGTTATTGAAAGAGGAAAAATAGGCTATTTTAAAACGCTCATAACTCCGTAAATATTAACATTTCGGGGTTTTTAGCAGCATCATTTTAACTGCAGTTATTGAAAGAGGAAAAATAGGCTATTTTAAAACGCTCATAACTCCGTAAATATTAACATTTCGGGGTTTTTAGCAGCATCATTTCATTGCAGTTACCATTGCAACTATTAAAGAGGAAAAATAGGCTATTTTAAAACGCTCATAACTCCGTAAATATTAACATTTGATGGTTTTTAGCAGCATCATTTCATTGCAGTTACCATTGCAACTATTAAAGAGGAAAAATAGGCTATTTTAAAACGCTCATAACTCCGTAAATATTAACATTTGATGGTTTTTAGCAGCATCATTTCATTGCAGTTACCATTGCAACTATTAAAGAGGAAAAATAGGCTATTTTAAAACGCTCATAACTCCGTAAATATTAACATTTCGGGGTTTTTAGCAGCATCATTTCATTGCAGTTACCATTGCAACTATTAAAGAGGAAAAATAGGCTATTTTAAAACGCTCATAACTCCGTAAATATTAACATTTCGGGGTTTTTAGCAGCATCATTTCATTGCAGTTACCATTGCAACTATTAAAGAGGAAAAATAGGCTATTTTAAAACGCTCATAACTCCGTAAATATTAACATTTGATGGTTTTTAGCAGCATCATTTCATTGCAGTTACCATTGCAACTATTAAAGAGGAAAAATAGGCTATTTTAAAACGCTCATAACTCCGTAAATATTAACATTTGATGGTTTTTAGCAGCATCATTTCATTGCAGTTACCATTGCAACTATTAAAGAGGAAAAATAGGCTATTTTAAAACGCTCATAACTCCGTAAATATTAACATTTGATGGTTTTTAGCAGCATCATTTCATTGCAGTTACCATTGCAACTATTAAAGAGGAAAAATAGGCTATTTTAAAACGCTCATAACTCCGTAAATATTAACATTTGATGGTTTTTAGCAGCATCATTTCATTGCAGTTACCATTGCAACTATTAAAGAGGAAAAATAGGCTATTTTAAAACGCTCATAACTCCGTAAATATTAACATTTGATGGTTTTTAGCAGCATCATTTCATTGCAGTTACCATTGCAACTATTAAAGAGGAAAAATAGGCTATTTTAAAACGCTCATAACTCCGTAAATATTAACATTTGATGGTTTTTAGCAGCATCATTTCATTGCAGTTACCATTGCAACTATTAAAGAGGAAAAATAGGCTATTTTAAAACGCTCATAACTCCGTAAATATTAACATTTGATGGTTTTTAGCAGCATCATTTCATTGCAGTTACCATTGCAACTATTAAAGAGGAAAAATAGGCTATTTTAAAACGCTCATAACTCCGTAAATATTAACATTTGATGGTTTTTAGCAGCATCATTTCATTGCAGTTACCATTGCAACTATTAAAGAGGAAAAATAGGCTATTTTAAAACGCTCATAACTCCGTAAATATTAACATTTGATGGTTTTTAGCAGCATCATTTCATTGCAGTTACCATTGCAACTATTAAAGAGGAAAAATAGGCTATTTTAAAACGCTCATAACTCCGTAAATATTAACATTTGATGGTTTTTAGCAGCATCATTTCATTGCAGTTACCATTGCAACTATTAAAGAGGAAAAATAGGCTATTTTAAAACGCTCATAACTCCGTAAATATTAACATTTCGGGGTTTTTAGCAGCATCAATTCATTGCAGTTACCATTGCAACTATTAAAGAGGAAAAATAGGCTATTTTAAAACGCTCATAACTCCGTAAATATTAACATTTGATGGTTTTTAGCAGCATCATTTCATTGCAGTTACCATTGCAACTATTAAAGAGGAAAAATAGGCTATTTTAAAACGCTCATAACTCCGTAAATATTAACATTTCGGGGTTTTTAGCAGCATCATTTTAACTGCATTTATTGAAAGAGGAAAAATAGGCTATTTTAAAACGCTCATAACTCCGTAAATATTAACATTTCGGGGTTTTTAGCAGCATCATTTCATTGCAGTTACCATTGCAACTATTAAAGAGGAAAAATAGGCTATTTTAAAACGCTCATAACTCCGTAAATATTAACATTTCGGGGTTTTTAGCAGCATCAATTCATTGCAGTTACCATTGCAACTATTAAAGAGGAAAAATAGGCTATTTTAAAACGCTCATAACTCCGTAAATATTAACATTTCGGGGTTTTTAGCAGCATCATTTTAACTGCATTTATTGAAAGAGGAAAAATAGGCTATTTTAAAACGCTCATAACTCCGTAAATATTAACATTTCGGGGTTTTTAGCAGCATCATTTCATTGCAGTTACCATTGCAACTATTAAAGAGGAAAAATAGGCTATTTTAAAACGCTCATAACTCCGTAAATATTAACATTTCGGGGTTTTTAGCAGCATCAATTCATTGCAGTTACCATTGCAACTATTAAAGAGGAAAAATAGGCTATTTTAAAACGCTCATAACTCCGTAAATATTAACATTTCGGGGTTTTTAGCAGCATCATTTTAACTGCATTTATTGAAAGAGGAAAAATAGGCTATTTTAAAACGCTCATAACTCCGTAAATATTAACATTTCGGGGTTTTTAGCAGCATCATTTCATTGCAGTTACCATTGCAACTATTAAAGAGGAAAAATAGGCTATTTTAAAACGCTCATAACTCCGTAAATATTAACATTTCGGGGTTTTTAGCAGCATCAATTCATTGCAGTTACCATTGCAACTATTAAAGAGGAAAAATAGGCTATTTTAAAACGCTCATAACTCCGTAAATATTAACATTTCGGGGTTTTTAGCAGCATCATTTTAACTGCATTTATTGAAAGAGGAAAAATAGGCTATTTTAAAACGCTCATAACTCCGTAAATATTAACATTTCGGGGTTTTTAGCAGCATCATTTCATTGCAGTTACCATTGCAACTATTAAAGAGGAAAAATAGGCTATTTTAAAACGCTCATAACTCCGTAAATATTAACATTTCGGGGTTTTTAGCAGCATCATTTCATTGCAGTTACCATTGCAACTATTAAAGAGGAAAAATAGGCTATTTTAAAACGCTCATAACTCCGTAAATATTAACATTTCGGGGTTTTTAGCATATTATTTCATTGCAGTTACCATTGCAACTATTAAAGAGGAAAAATAGGCTATTTTAAAACGCTCATAACTCCGTAAATATTAACATTTCGGGGTTTTTAGCAGCATCATTTCATTGCAGTTACCATTGCAACTATTAAAGAGGAAAAATAGGCTATTTTAAAACGCTCATAACTCCGTAAATATTAACATTTCGGGGTTTTTAGCAGCATCATTTCATTGCAGTTACCATTGCAACTATTAAAGAGGAAAAATAGGCTATTTTAAAACGCTCATAACTCCGTAAATATTAACATTTCGGGGTTTTTAGCAGCATCATTTCATTGCAGTTACCATTGCAACTATTAAAGAGGAAAAATAGGCTATTTTAAAACGCTCATAACTCCGTAAATATTAACATTTCGGGGTTTTTAGCAGCATCATTTCATTGCAGTTACCATTGCAACTATTAAAGAGGAAAAATAGGCTATTTTAAAACGCTCATAACTCCGTAAATATTAACATTTCGGGGTTTTTAGCAGCATCATTTCATTGCAGTTACCATTGCAACTATTAAAGAGGAAAAATAGGCTATTTTAAAACGCTCATAACTCCGTAAATATTAACATTTCGGGGTTTTTAGCAGCATTATTTCATTGCAGTTACCATTGCAACTATTAAAGAGGAAAAATAGGCTATTTTAAAACGCTCATAACTCCGTAAATATTAACATTTCGGGGTTTTTAGCAGCATCATTTCATTGCAGTTACCATTGCAACTATTAAAGAGGAAAAATAGGCTATTTTAAAACGCTCATAACTCCGTAAATATTAACATTTCGGGGTTTTTAGCAGCATCATTTCATTGCAGTTACCATTGCAACTATTAAAGAGGAAAAATAGGCTATTTTAAAACGCTCATAACTCCGTAAATATTAACATTTCGGGGTTTTTAGCAGCATCATTTCATTGCAGTTACCATTGCAACTATTAAAGAGGAAAAATAGGCTATTTTAAAACGCTCATAACTCCGTAAATATTAACATTTCGGGGTTTTTAGCAGCATTCATTTCATTGCAGTTACCATTGCAACTATTAAAGAGGAAAAATAGGCTATTTTAAAACGCTCATAACTCCGTAAATATTAACATTTCGGGGTTTTTAGCAGCATCATTTCATTGCAGTTACCATTGCAACTATTAAAGAGGAAAAATAGGCTATTTTAAAACGCTCATAACTCCGTAAATATTAACATTTCGGGGTTTTTAGCAGCATCATTTCATTGCAGTTACCATTGCAACTATTAAAGAGGAAAAATAGGCTATTTTAAAACGCTCATAACTCCGTAAATATTAACATTTCGGGGTTTTTAGCAGCATCATTTCATTGCAGTTACCATTGCAACTATTAAAGAGGAAAAATAGGCTATTTTAAAACGCTCATAACTCCGTAAATATTAACATTTCGGGGTTTTTAGCAGCATCATTTCATTGCAGTTACCATTGCAACTATTAAAGAGGAAAAATAGGCTATTTTAAAACGCTCATAACTCCGTAAATATTAACATTTCGGGGTTTTTAGCAGCATCATTTCATTGCAGTTACCATTGCAACTATTAAAGAGGAAAAATAGGCTATTTTAAAACGCTCATAACTCCGTAAATATTAACATTTCGGGGTTTTTAGCAGCATCATTTCATTGCAGTTACCATTGCAACTATTAAAGAGGAAAAATAGGCTATTTTAAAACGCTCATAACTCCGTAAATATTAACATTTCGGGGTTTTTAGCAGCATCATTTCATTGCAGTTACCATTGCAACTATTAAAGAGGAAAAATAGGCTATTTTAAAACGCTCATAACTCCGTAAATATTAACATTTCGGGGTTTTTAGCAGCATCATTTCATTGCAGTTACCATTGCAACTATTAAAGAGGAAAAATAGGCTATTTTAAAACGCTCATAACTCCGTAAATATTAACATTTCGGGGTTTTTAGCAGCATCATTTCATTGCAGTTACCATTGCAACTATTAAAGAGGAAAAATAGGCTATTTTAAAACGCTCATAACTCCGTAAATATTAACATTTCGGGGTTTTTAGCAGCATCATTTCATTGCAGTTACCATTGCAACTATTAAAGAGGAAAAATAGGCTATTTTAAAACGCTCATAACTCCGTAAATATTAACATTTCGGGGTTTTTAGCAGCATCATTTTAACTGCAGTTACCATTGCAACTATTAAAGAGGAAAAATAGGCTATTTTAAAACGCTCATAACTCCGTAAATATTAACATTTCGGGGTTTTTAGCAGCATCATTTCATTGCAGTTACCATTGCAACTATTAAAGAGGAAAAATAGGCTATTTTAAAACGCTCATAACTCCGTAAATATTAACATTTCGGGGTTTTTAGCAGCATCATTTCATTGCAGTTACCATTGCAACTATTAAAGAGGAAAAATAGGCTATTTTAAAACGCTCATAACTCCGTAAATATTAACATTTCGGGGTTTTTAGCAGCATCATTTCATTGCAGTTACCATTGCAACTATTAAAGAGGAAAAATAGGCTATTTTAAAACGCTCATAACTCCGTAAATATTAACATTTCGGGGTTTTTAGCAGCATCATTTCATTGCAGTTACCATTGCAACTATTAAAGAGGAAAAATAGGCTATTTTAAAACGCTCATAACTCCGTAAATATTAACATTTCGGGGTTTTTAGCAGCATCATTTTAACTTGCAGTTACCATTGCAACTATTAAAGAGGAAAAATAGGCTATTTTAAAACGCTCATAACTCCGTAAATATTAACATTTCGGGGTTTTTAGCAGCATCATTTTACTGCAGTTACCATTGCAACTATTAAAGAGGAAAAATAGGCTATTTTAAAACGCTCATAACTCCGTAAATATTAACATTTCGGGTTTTTAGCAGCATTCATTTCATTGCAGTTACCATTGCAACTATTAAAGAGGAAAAATAGGCTATTTTAAAACGCTCATAACTCCGTAAATATTAACATTTCGGGGTTTTTAGCAGCATCATTTCATTGCAGTTACCATTGCAACTATTAAAGAGGAAAAATAGGCTATTTTAAAACGCTCATAACTCCGTAAATATTAACATTTCGGGGTTTTTAGCAGCATCATTTAACTTGCAGTTACCATTGCAACTATTAAAGAGGAAAAATAGGCTATTTTAAAACGCTCATAACTCCGTAAATATTAACATTTCGGGGTTTTTAGCAGCATCATTTCATTGCAGTTACCATTGCAACTATTAAAGAGGAAAAATAGGCTATTTTAAAACGCTCATAACTCCGTAAATATTAACATTCGGGGTTTTTAGCAGCATCATTTCATTGCAGTTACCATTGCAACTATTAAAGAGGAAAAATAGGCTATTTTAAAACGCTCATAACTCCGTAAATATTAACATTTCGGGGTTTTTAGCAGCATCATTTCATTGCAGTTACCATTGCAACTATTAAAGAGGAAAAATAGGCTATTTTAAAACGCTCATAACTCCGTAAATATTAACATTTCGGGGTTTTTAGCAGCATCATTTAACTGCAGTTACCATTGCAACTATTAAAGAGGAAAAATAGGCTATTTTAAAACGCTCATAACTCCGTAAATATTAACATTTCGGGGTTTTTAGCAGCATCATTTAATTGCAGTTACCATTGCAACTATTAAAGAGGAAAAATAGGCTATTTTAAAACGCTCATAACTCCGTAAATATTAACATTTCGGGGTTTTTAGCAGCATCATTTCATTGCAGTTACCATTGCAACTATTAAAGAGGAAAAATAGGCTATTTTAAAACGCTCATAACTCCGTAAATATTAACATTTCGGGGTTTTTAGCAGCATCATTTCATTGCAGTTACCATTGCAACTATTAAAGAGGAAAAATAGGCTATTTTAAAACGCTCATAACTCCGTAAATATTAACATTTCGGGGTTTTTAGCAGCATCATTTAACTGCAGTTACCATTGCAACTATTAAAGAGGAAAAATAGGCTATTTTAAAAACGCTCATAACTCCGTAAATATTAACATTTCGGGGTTTTTAGCAGCATCATTTAACTGCAGTTACCATTGCAACTATTAAAGAGGAAAAATAGGCTATTTTAAAACGCTCATAACTCCGTAAATATTAACATTTCGGGGTTTTTAGCAGCATCATTTTAACTGCAGTTACCATTGCAACTATTAAAGAGGAAAAATAGGCTATTTTAAAACGCTCATAACTCCGTAAATATTAACATTTCGGGGTTTTTAGCAGCATCATTTTCATTGCAGTTACCATTGCAACTATTAAAGAGGAAAAATAGGCTATTTTAAAACGCTCATAACTCCGTAAATATTAACATTTCGGGGTTTTAGCAGCATCATTTACATTGCAGTTACCATTGCAACTATTAAAGAGGAAAAATAGGCTATTTTAAAACGCTCATAACTCCGTAAATATTAACATTTCGGGGTTTTTAGCAGCATCATTTCATTGCAGTTACCATTGCAACTATTAAAGAGGAAAAATAGGCTATTTTAAAACGCTCATAACTCCGTAAATATTAACATTTCGGGGTTTTTAGCAGCATCATTTCATTGCAGTTACCATTGCAACTATTAAAGAGGAAAAATAGGCTATTTTAAAACGCTCATAACTCCGTAAATATTAACATTTCGGGGTTTTTAGCAGCATCATTTAACTGCAGTTACCATTGCAACTATTAAAGAGGAAAAATAGGCTATTTTAAAACGCTCATAACTCCGTAAATATTAACATTTCGGGGTTTTTAGCAGCATCATTTCATTGCAGTTACCATTGCAACTATTAAAGAGGAAAAATAGGCTATTTTAAAACGCTCATAACTCCGTAATATTAACATTTCGGGGTTTTTAGCAGCATCATTTCATTGCAGTTACCATTGCAACTATTAAAGAGGAAAAATAGGCTATTTTAAAAACGCTCATAACTCCGTAAATATTAACATTTCGGGGTTTTTAGCAGCATCATTTCATTGCAGTTACCATTGCAACTATTAAAGAGGAAAAATAGGCTATTTTAAAACGCTCATAACTCCGTAAATATTAACATTTCGGGGTTTTTAGCAGCATCATTTTAACTGCAGTTACCATTGCAACTATTAAAGAGGAAAAATAGGCTATTTTAAAACGCTCATAACTCCGTAAATATTAACATTTCGGGGTTTTTAGCAGCATCATTTCATTGCAGTTACCATTGCAACTATTAAAGAGGAAAAATAGGCTATTTTAAAACGCTCATAACTCCGTAAATATTAACATTCGGGGTTTTTAGCAGCATTATTTCATTGCAGTTACCATTGCAACTATTAAAGAGGAAAAATAGGCTATTTTAAAACGCTCATAACTCCGTAAATATTAACATTTCGGGGTTTTTAGCATCATTCATTTCATTGCAGTTACCATTGCAACTATTAAAGAGGAAAAATAGGCTATTTTAAAACGCTCATAACTCCGTAAATATTAACATTCGGGGTTTTTAGCAGCATCATTTTAACTGCAGTTACCATTGCAACTATTAAAGAGGAAAAATAGGCTATTTTAAAACGCTCATAACTCCGTAAATATTAACATTTCGGGGTTTTTAGCAGCATCATTTCATTGCAGTTACCATTGCAACTATTAAAGAGGAAAAATAGGCTATTTTAAAACGCTCATAACTCCGTAAATATTAACATTTCGGGGTTTTTAGCAGCATTCATTTCATTGCAGTTACCATTGCAACTATTAAAGAGGAAAAATAGGCTATTTTAAAACGCTCATAACTCCGTAAATATTAACATTTCGGGGTTTTTAGCAGCATATTTTAACTGCAGTTACCATTGCAACTATTAAAGAGGAAAAATAGGCTATTTTAAAACGCTCATAACTCCGTAAATATTAACATTTCGGGGTTTTTAGCAGCATCATTTCATTGCAGTTACCATTGCAACTATTAAAGAGGAAAAATAGGCTATTTTAAAAACGCTCATAACTCCGTAAATATTAACATTTCGGGGTTTTTAGCAGCATCATTTTCATTGCAGTTACCATTGCAACTATTAAAGAGGAAAAATAGGCTATTTTAAAACGCTCATAACTCCGTAAATATTAACATTTCGGGGTTTTTAGCAGCATCATTTCACTTGCAGTTACCATTGCAACTATTAAAGAGGAAAAATAGGCTATTTTAAAACGCTCATAACTCCGTAAATATTAACATTTCGGGGTTTTAGCAGCATCATTTCATTGCAGTTACCATTGCAACTATTAAAGAGGAAAAATAGGCTATTTTAAAACGCTCATAACTCCGTAAATCTTAACATTTCGGGGTTTTTAGCAGCATCATTTCATTGCAGTTACCATTGCAACTATTAAAGAGGAAAAATAGGCTATTTTAAAACGCTCATAACTCCGTAAATATTAACATTTCGGGGTTTTTAGCAGCATCATTTCATTGCAGTTACCATTGCAACTATTAAAGAGGAAAAATAGGCTATTTTAAAACGCTCATAACTCCGTAAATATTAACATTTCGGGGTTTTTAGCAGCATCATTTTAACTGCAGTTACCATTGCAACTATTAAAGAGGAAAAATAGGCTATTTTAAAACGCTCATAACTCCGTAAATATTAACATTTCGGGGTTTTTAGCAGCATCATTTCATTGCAGTTACCATTGCAACTATTAAAGAGGAAAAATAGGCTATTTTAAAACGCTCATAACTCCGTAAATATTAACATTTCGGGGTTTTTTAGCAGCATCATTTTACATTGCAGTTACCATTGCAACTATTAAAGAGGAAAAATAGGCTATTTTAAAACGCTCATAACTCCGTAAATATTAACATTTCGGGGGTTTTAGCAGCATCATTTCATTGCAGTTACCATTGCAACTATTAAAGAGGAAAAATAGGCTATTTTAAAACGCTCATAACTCCGTAAATATTAACATTTCGGGGTTTTTAGCAGCATCATTTCATTGCAGTTACCATTGCAACTATTAAAGAGGAAAAAATAGGCTATTTTAAAACGCTCATAACTCCGTAAATATTAACATTTCGGGGTTTTTAGCAGCATTATTTCATTGCAGTTACCATTGCAACTATTAAAGAGGAAAAATAGGCTATTTTAAAACGCTCATAACTCCGTAAATATTAACATTTCGGGGTTTTTAGCAGCATCATTTCATTGCAGTTACCATTGCAACTATTAAAGAGGAAAAATAGGCTATTTTAAAACGCTCATAACTCCGTAAATATTAACATTTCGGGGTTTTAGCAGCATCATTTCATTGCAGTTACCATTGCAACTATTAAAGAGGAAAAATAGGCTATTTTAAAACGCTCATAACTCCGTAAATATTAACATTTCGGGGTTTTAGCAGCATCATTTCATTGCAGTTACCATTGCAACTATTAAAGAGGAAAAATAGGCTATTTTAAAACGCTCATAACTCCGTAAATATTAACATTTCGGGGTTTTTAGCAGCATCATTTCATTGCAGTTACCATTGCAACTATTAAAGAGGAAAAATAGGCTATTTTAAAACGCTCATAACTCCGTAAATATTAACATTTCGGGGTTTTTAGCAGCATCATTTCATTGCAGTTACCATTGCAACTATTAAAGAGGAAAAATAGGCTATTTTAAAACGCTCATAACTCCGTAAATATTAACTTTCGGGGTTTTTAGCAGCATCATTTACTGCAGTTACCATTGCAACTATTAAAGAGGAAAAATAGGCTATTTTAAAACGCTCATAACTCCGTAAATATTAACATTTCGGGGTTTTTAGCAGCATCATTTCATTGCAGTTACCATTGCAACTATTAAAGAGGAAAAATAGGCTATTTTAAAACGCTCATAACTCCGTAAATATTAACATTTCGGGGTTTTTAGCAGCATCATTTCATTGCAGTTACCATTGCAACTATTAAAGAGGAAAAATAGGCTATTTTAAACGCTCATAAACTCCGTAAATATTAACATTTCGGGGTTTTTAGCAGCATCATTTACTTGCAGTTACCATTGCAACTATTAAAGAGGAAAAATAGGCTATTTTAAAACGCTCATAACTCCGTAATATTAACATTTCGGGGTTTTTAGCAGCATCATTTCATTGCAGTTACCATTGCAACTATTAAAGAGGAAAAATAGGCTATTTTAAAACGCTCATAACTCCGTAAATATTAACATTTCGGGGTTTTTAGCAGCATCATTTCATTGCAGTTACCATTGCAACTATTAAAGAGGAAAAATAGGCTATTTTAAAAACGCTCATAACTCCGTAAATATTAACATTTCGGGGTTTTTAGCAGCATCATTTACATTGCAGTTACCATTGCAACTATTAAAGAGGAAAAATAGGCTATTTTAAAACGCTCATAACTCCGTAAATATTAACATTTCGGGGTTTTTAGCAGCATCATTTCATTGCAGTTACCATTGCAACTATTAAAGAGGAAAAATAGGCTATTTTAAAACGCTCATAACTCCGTAATATTAACATTTCGGGGTTTTAGCAGCATCATTTCATTGCAGTTACCATTGCAACTATTAAAGAGGAAAAATAGGCTATTTTAAAACGCTCATAACTCCGTAAATATTAACATTTCGGGGTTTTTAGCAGATCATTTCATTGCAGTTACCATTGCAACTATTAAAGAGGAAAAATAGGCTATTTTAAAACGCTCATAACTCCGTAAATATTAACATTTCGGGGGTTTTTAGCAGCATCATTCATTGCAGTTACCATTGCAACTATTAAAGAGGAAAAATAGGCTATTTTTAAAACGCTCATAACTCCGTAATATTAACATTTCGGGGTTTTTAGCAGCATCATTTCATTGCAGTTACCATTGCAACTATTAAAGAGGAAAATAGGCTATTTAAACGCTCATAACTCCGTAAATATTAACATTTCGGGGTTTTTAGCAGCATCATTTCATTGCAGTTACCATTGCAACTATTAAAGAGGAAAATAGGCTATTTTAAAACGCTCATAACTCCGTAAATATTAACATTTCGGGGGTTTTTTAGCAGCATCATTTCATTGCAGTTACCATTGCAACTATTAAAGAGGAAAAATAGGCTATTTTAAAACGCTCATAACTCCGTAAATATTAACATTTCGGGGTTTTTAGCAGCATCATTTCACTGCAGTACCATTGCAACTATTAAAGAGGAAAAATAGGCTATTTTAAAACGCTCATACTCCGTAAATATTAAACATTCGGGGTTTTTAGCAGCATCATTTCATTGCCGTTACCATTGCAACTATTAAAGAGGAAAAATAGGCTATTTTAAAACGCTCATAACTCCGTAAATATTAACATTTCGGGGTTTTTAGCAGCATATTTTCATTTGCAGTTACCATTGCAACTATTAAAGAGGAAAAAAGGCTATTTTAAAACGCTCATAACTCCGTAAATATTAAACATTTCGGGGTTTTTAGCAGCATCATTTCATTGCAGTTACCATTGCAACTATTAAAGAGGAAAAATAGGCTATTTTAAAACGCTCATAACTCCGTAAATATTAACATTTCGGGGTTTTTAGCAGCATCATTTCATTGCAGTTACCATTGCAACTATTAAGAGGAAAATAGGCTATTTTAAAACGCTCATAACTCCGTAAATATGAACATTTCGGGGTTTTTAGCAGCATCATTTCATGCAGTTACCATTGCAACTATAAAGAGGAAAAATAGGCTATTTTAAAAACGCTCATAACTCCGTAAATATTAACATTTCGGGGTTTTTAGCAGCATCATTTTCATGCAGTTACCATTGCAACTATTAAAGAGGAAAAATAGGCTATTTTAAAACGCTCATAACTCCGTAAATATTAACATTTCGGGGTTTTTAGCAGCATCATTTAACTGCAGTTACCATTGCAACTATTAAAGAGGAAAAATAGGCTATTTTAAAACGCTCATAACTCGTAAATATTAACATTTCGGGTTTTTAGCAGCATCATTTCACTGCAGTTACCATTGCAACTATTAAAGAGGAAAAATAGGCTATTTTTAAAACGCTCATAACTCCGTAAATATTAACATTTCGGGGTTTTTAGCAGCATCATTTCATTGCAGTTACCATTGCAACGATTAAAGAGGAAAAATAGGCTATTTTAAAACGCTCATAACTCCGTAAATATTAACATTTCGGGGTTTTTAGCAGCATCATTTCATTGCAGTTACCATTGCAACTATTAAAGAGGAAAAATAGGCTATTTTAAAACGCTCATAACTCCGTAAATATTAACATTTCGGGGTTTTTAGCAGCATCATTTCATTGCAGTTACCATTGCAACTATTAAAGAGGAAAAATAGGCCTATTTTAAAACGCTCATAACTCCGTAAATATTAACATTTCGGGGTTTGTAGCAGCATCATTTCATTGCAGTTACCATTGCCAACTATTAAAGAGGAAAAATAGGCTATTTTAAAACGCTCATAACTCCGTAAATATTACATTTCGGGGTTTTTAGCAGCATTCATTTCATTGCAGTTACCATTGCAACTATTAAAGAGGAAAAATAGGCTATTTTAAAACGCTCATAACTCCGTAAATATTAACATTTCGGGGTTTTTAGCAGCATCATTTCATTGCAGTTACCATTGCAACTATTAAAGAGGAAAAATAGGCTATTTTTAAAACGCTCATAACTCCGTAAATATTAACATTTCGGGTTTTTAGCAGCATCATTTCATTGCAGTTACCATTGCAAACTATTAAAGAGGAAAAATAGGCTATTTTAAAACGCTCATAACTCCGTAAATATTAACATTTCGGGGTTTTTAGCGATATTATTTCATTGCAGTTACCATTGCAACTATTAAAGAGGAAAAATAGGCTATTTAAAACGCTCATAACTCCGTAAATATTAACATTTCGGGGTTTTAGCAGCATTATTTCATTGCAGTTACCATTGCAAACTATTAAAGAGGAAAAATAGGCTATTTTAAAACGCTCATAACTCCGTAAATATTAACATTTCGGGGTTGGTTTTAGCAGCATTATTTCATTGCAGTTACCATTGCAACTATTAAAGAGGAAAAATAGGCTATTTTTAAAACGCTCATAACTCCGTAAATATTAACATTTCGGGGTTTTTAGCAGCATCATTTCATTGCAGTTACCATTGCAACTATTAAAGGAGAAAAATAGGCTATTTTAAAACGCTCATAACTCCGTAAATATTAACATTTGATGGTTTTTAGCAGCATTCATTTCATTGCAGTTACCATTGCAACTATTAAAGAGGAAAAATAGGCTATTTTAAAACGCTCATAACTCCGTAAATATTAACATTTCGGGTTTTTAGCAGCATCATTCATTGCAGTTACCATTGCAACTATTAAAGAGGAAAAATAGGCTATTTTAAAAACGCTCATAACTCCGTAAATATTAACATTTCGGGGTTTTTTAGCAGCATCATTTTCATTGCAGTTACCATTGCAACTATTAAAGAGGAAAATAGGCTATTTTAAAACGCTCATAACTCCGTAAATATTAACATTTCGTGGGTTTTTAGCAGCATCATTTCATTGCAGTTACCATTGCAACTATTAAAGAGGAAAAATAGGCTATTTTAAACGCTCATAACTCCGTAAATATTAACATTCGGGTTTTTAGCAGCATCATTTCATTGCAGTTACCATTGCAACTATTAAAGAGGAAAAATAGGCTATTTTAAAACGCTCATAACTCCGTAATATTAACATTTCGGGGTTTTTAGCAGCATCATTTAACTGCAGTTACCATTGCAACTATTAAAGAGGAAAAATAGGCTATTTTAAAACGCTCATAACTCCGTAAATATTAAACATTTCGGGGTTTTTTAGCAGCATCATTTCATTGCAGTTACCATTGCAACTATTAAAGAGGAAAAATAGGCTATTTTAAAACGCTCATAACTCCGTAAATATTAACATTTCGGGGTTTTTAGCAGCATCATTTCATTGCAGTTACCATTGCAACTATAAAGAGGAAAAATAGGCTATTTTAAAACGCTCATAACTCCGTAAATATTAACATTTCGGGGTTTTTAGCAGGCATCATTTCATTGCAGTTACCATTGCAACTATTAAAGAGGAAAAATAGGCTATTTTAAAACGCTCATAACTCCGTAAATATTAACATTTGTGGTTTTAGCAGCATCATTTCATTGCAGTTACCATTGCAACTATTAAAGAGGAAAAATAGGCTATTTGAAACGCTCATAACTCCGTAAATATTACATTTGTGGGTTTTAGCAGCATCATTTCAATTGCAGTTACCAGTTGCAACTATTAAAGAGGAAAAATAGGCTATTTTTAAAACGCTCATAACTCCGTACATATATAACATTTCTGGGTTTTTAGCAGCATATTTAACTGCAGTTACCATTGCAACTATTAAAGAGGAAAATAGGCGATTTTAAAACGCTCATAACTCCGTAAATATTAACATTTCGGGTTTTTAGCAGCATCATTTCATTGCAGTTACCATTGCCACTATTAAAGAGGAAAATAGGCTATTTTAAAACGCTCATAACTCCGTAAATATTAACATTGTGGTTTTTAGCAGCTCATTCATTGCAGTTACCATTGCAACTATTAAAGAGGAAAAATAGGCTATTTTAAAACGCTCATAACTCCGTAAATATTAACATTTCGGGGTTTTTAGCAGCATCATTTTAACTGCAGTTACCATTGCAACTATTAAAGAGGAAAAATAGGCTATTTTAAAACGCTCATAACTCCGTAAATATTAACATTTCGGGGTTTTTAGCAGCATCATTTCATTGCAGTTACCATTGCAACTATTAAAGAGGAAAAATAGGCTATTTTAAAACGCTCATAACTCCGTAAATATAACATTTCGATGGTTTTATCAGCATATTTCATTGCAGTTACCATTGCAACTATTAAAGAGAAAAATAGGCTATTTTAAAACGCTCATAACTCCGTAATATTAACATTTCGGGGTTTTTAGCAGCATCATTTTAACTGCAGTTACCATTGCAACTATTAAAGAGGAAAATAGGCTATTTTAAAACGCTCATAACTCCGTAAATATTAACATTTCGGGGTTTTTAGCAGCATCATTTCATTGCAGTTACCATTGCAACTATTAAAGAGGGAAAAATAGGCTATTTTAAAACGCTCATAACTCCGTAAATATTAACATTTGCGGGGTTTTTAGCAGCATCATTTCATTGCAGTTACCATTGCAACTATTAAAGAGGAAAAATAGGCTATTTTAAAACGCTCATAACTCCGTAAATATTAACATTTCGGGGTTTTTAGCAGCATCATTTCATTGCAGTTACCATTGCAACTAGTAAAGAGGAAAATAGGCTATTTTAAAACGCTCATAACTCCGTAAATATTAACATTTGATGGTTTTAGCAGCATCATTTCATTGCAGTTACCATTGCAACTATTAAAGAGGAAAAATAGGCTATTTTAAAACGCTCATAACTCCGTAAATATTAACATTTCGGTGGTTTTTAGCAGCATCATTTCATTGCAGTTACCATTGCAACTATTAAAGAGGAAAAATAGGCTATTTTAAAACGCTCATAACTCCGTAAATATTAACATTTCGGGGTTTTTAGCAGCATCATTTCATTGCAGTTACCCATTGCAACTATTAAAGAGGAAAAATAGGCTATTTAAAAACGCTCATAACTCCGTAAATATTAACATTGATGGTTTTTAGCAGCATCATTTCATTGCAGTTACCATTGCAAACTATTAAAGAGGAAAAATAGGCTATTTTAAACGCTCATAACTCCGTAAATATTAACATTTCGGGGTTTTAGCAGCATCATTTCATTGCAGTTACCATTGCAACTATTAAGAGGACAAAATAGGCTATTTTAAAACGCTCATAACTCCGTAATATTAACATTTCGGGGTTTTTAGCAGCATCATTTCATTGCAGTTACCATTGCCAACTATTAAAGAGGAAAATAGGCTATTTTAAAAAACGCTCATAACTCCGTAAATATTAACATTTGATGGTTTTTAGCATATTATTTCATTGCAGTTACCATTGCAACTATTAAAGAGGAAAAATAGGCTATTTTAAAACGCTCATAACTCCGTAAATATTAACATTTCGGGGTTTTTAGCAGCATCATTTCATTGCAGTTACCATTGCAACTATTAAAGAGGAAAAATAGGCTATTTTAAAACGCTCATAACTCCGTAAATATTAACATTTCGGGGTTTTTAGCAGCATCATTTCATTGCAGTTACCATTGCAACTATTAAAGAGGAAAAATAGGCTATTTTAAAACGCTCATAACTCCGTAAATATTAACATTTGATGGTTTTTAGCATATTATTTCATTGCAGTTACCATTGCAACTATTAAAGAGGAAAAATAGGCTATTTTAAAACGCTCATAACTCCGTAAATATTAACATTTCGGGGTTTTTAGCAGCATCATTTCATGGCAGTTACCATTGCAACTATTAAAGAGGAAAAATAGGCTATTTTAAAACGCTCATAACTCCGTAAATATTAACATTTCGGGGTTTTTAGCAGCATCATTTCATTGCAGTTACCATTGCAACTATTAAAGAGGAAAATAGGCTATTTTAAAACGCTCATAACTCCGTAAATATTAACATTTCGGGGTTTTTAGCAGCATCATTTCATTGCAGTTACCATTGCAACTATTAAAGAGGAAAAATAGGCTATTTTAAAACGCTCATAACTCCGTAAATATTAACATTTCGGGGTTTTAGCAGCATCATTTCATGCAGTTACCATTGCAACTATTAAAGAGGAAAATAGGCTATTTTAAAACGCTCATAACTCCGTAAATATTAACATTTGCGGGGTTTTTAGCAGCATCATTTCATTGCAGTTACCATTGCAACTATTAAAGAGGAAAAATAGGCTATTTTAAAACGCTCATAACTCCGTAAATATTAACATTTCGGGGTTTTTAGCAGCATCATTTCATTGCAGTTACCATTGCAACTATTAAAGAGGAAAAATAGGCTATTTAAAACGCTCATAACTCCGTAAATATTAACATTTCGGGGTTTTTTAGCAGCATCATTTCATTGCAGTTACCATTGCAACTATTAAAGAGGAAAATAGGCTATTTTAAAACGCTCATAACTCCGTAAATATTAACATTTCGGATGGTTTTTAGCAGCATCATTTCATTGCAGTTACCATTGCAACTATTAAAGAGGAAAAATAGGCTATTTTAAAACGCTCATAACTCCGTAAATATTAACATTTCGGGGTTTTTAGCAGCATCATTTCATTGCAGTTACCATTGCAACTATTAAAGAGGAAAATAGGCTATTTTAAAACGCTCATAACTCCGTAAATATTAACATTCGGGTTTTTAGCAGCATCATTTCATTGCAGTTACATTGCAACTATTAAGAGGAAAAATAGGCTATTTTAAACGCTCATAACTCCGTAATATAACATTTGATGGTTTTTTAGCATCATCTATTTCATTGCAGTTTACCATTGCAACTATTAAAGAGGAAAAATAGGCTATTTTAAAACGCTCATAACTCCGTAAATATTAACATTTCGGGGTTTTTAGCAGCATCATTTCATTGCAGTTACCATTGCAACTATTAAAGAGGAAAAATAGGCTATTTTAAAACGCTCATACTCCGTAAATATTAACATTTCGGGGTTTTTTAGCAGACATTTCATTGCAGTTACCATTGCAACTATAAAGAGGAAAAATAGGCTATTTTAAAACGCTCATAACTCCGTAAATATTAACATTTCGGGGTTTTAGGCAGATCATTTTCATTGCAGTTACCAGTGCAACTATTAAAGAGGAAAAATAGGCTATTTTAAAACGCTCATAACTCCGTAAATATTAACATTGCGGGGTTTTTAGCAGCATCATTTCAATGCAGTTACCATTGCAACTATTAAAGAGGAAAAAATAGGCTATTTAAAACGCTCATAACTCCGTAAATATTAACATTTCGGGGTTTTTTAGCAGCATCATTTCATTGCAGTTACCATTGCAACTATTAAAGAGGAAAAATAGGCTATTTTAAAACGCTCATAACTCCGTAATATTAACATTTCGGGGTTTTTAAGCATAATCATTTTCATTGCAGTTACCATTGCAACTATTAAAGAGGAAAATAGGCTATTTTAAAACGCTCATAACTCCGTAAATATTAACATTTCGGGGTTTTAGCAGCATCATTTCATTGCAGTTACCATGCAACTATTAAGAGGAAAAATAGGCTATTTTAAAACGCTCATAACTCCGTAAATATTAACATTTCGGGGTTTTTAGCAGCAGCATTTCAGTGCAGGTTACCATTGCAACTATTAAGAGGAAAAATAGGCTATTTTAAAACGCTCATAACTCCGTAAATATTAACATTTCGGGGTTTTTAGCAGCATCATTTCATTGCAGTTACCATTGCAACTATTAAAGAGGAAAAATAGGCTATTTTAAAACGCTCATAACTCCGTAAATATTAACATTTAGGGGTTTTTAGCAGCATCATTTCATTGCAGTTACCATTGCACTATTAAAGAGGAAAAATAGGCTATTTTAAAACGCTCATAACTCCGTAATATTAACATTTCGGGGTTTTTAGCAGCATCATTTCATTGCAGTTACCATTGCAACTATTAAAGAGGAAAAATAGGCTATTTTAAAACGCTCATAACTCCGTAAATATTAACATTTCGGGGTTTTTAGCAGCATCATTTCATTGCAGTTACCATTGCAACTACTTAAAGAGGAAAATAGGCTATTTTAAACGCTCATAACTCCGTAATATTAACATTTCGGGGTTTTTAGCAGCATCATTTTCATTGCAGTTACCATTGCAAACTATTAAAGAGGAAAAATAGGCTATTTTAAAACGCTCATAACTCCGTAAATATTAACATTTGATGGTTTTAGCAGCATTATTTCATTGCAGTTACCATTGCAACTATTAAGAGGAAAAATAGGCTATTTTAAAACGCTCATAACTCCGTAAATATTAACATTTCGGGGTTTTTAGCAGCATCATTTCATTGCAGTTACCATTGCAACTATTAAAGAGGGAAAAATAGGCTATTTTAAAACGCTCATAACTCCGTAAATATTAACATTTCGGGGTTTTTAGCAGCATCATTTCATTGGCATTACCATTGCAACTATTAAAGAGGAAAAATAGGCTATTTTAAAACGCTCATAACTCCGTAAATATTAACATTTCGGGGTTTTTAGCAGCATCATTCATGGCAGTTACCATTGCAACTATTAAAGAGGAAAATAGGGCTATTTTAAAAACGCTCATAACTCCGTAAATATTAACATTTGTGGTTTTTTAGCAAGCATCATTTCATTGCAGTTTACCATTGCAACTATTAAAGAGGAAAAATAGGCTATTTTAAAACGCTCATAACTCCGTAAATATTAACATTTCGGGGTTTTAGCAGCATCATTTCATTGCAGTTACCATTGCAACTATTAAAGAGGAAAAATAGGCTATTTAAAACGCGCATAACTCCGTAATATTAACAATTTCGGGGTTTTAGCAGCATCATTTACATTGCAGTTACCATTGCAACTATTAAAGAGGGAAAAATAGGCTATTTTAAAACGCTCATAACTCCGTAAATAGTAACATTTCGGGGTTTTTAGCAGCATCATTTTAATTGCAGTTACCATTGCCACTATTAAGAGGAAAAATAGGCTATTTTAAAACGCTCATAACTCCGTAAATATTAACATTTCGGGGTTTTTAGCAGCATAATTTCATTGCAGTTACCATTGCAACTATTAAAGAGGAAAAATAGCCTATTTTTAAAACGCTCATAACTCCGTAAATATTAACATTTCGGGGTTTTTAGCAGCATCATTTCATTGCAGTTACCATTGCAACTATTAAAGAGGAAAAATAGGCTATTTTAAAACGCTCATAACTCCGTAAATATTAACATTTCGGGGTTTTAGCAGCATCATTTCATTGCAGTTACCATTGCAACTATTAAAGAGGAAAAATAGGCTATTTTAAAACGCTCATAACTCCGTAAATATTAACATTTCGGGGTTTTTAGCAGCATCATTTCATTGCAGTTACCATTGCAACTATTAAAGAGGAAAAATAGGCTATTTTAAAACGCTCATAACTCCGTAAATATTAACATTTCGGGGTTTTTAGCAGCATCATTTCATTGCAGTTACCATTGCAACTATTAAAGAGGAAAAATAGGCTATTTTAAAACGCTCATAACTCCGTAAATATTAACATTTCGGGGTTTTTAGCAGCATCATTTCATTGCAGTTACCATTGCAACTATTAAAGAGGAAAAATAGGCTATTTTAAAACGCTCATAACTCCGTAAATATTAACATTTCGGGGTTTTTAGCAGCATCATTTCATTGCAGTTACCATTGCAACTATTAAAGAGGAAAAATAGGCTATTTTAAAACGCTCATAACTCCGTAAATATTAACATTTCGGGGTTTTTAGCAGCATCATTTCATTGCAGTTACCATTGCAACTATTAAAGAGGAAAAATAGGCTATTTTAAAACGCTCATAACTCCGTAAATATTAACATTTCGGGGTTTTTAGCAGCATCATTTCATTGCAGTTACCATTGCAACTATTAAAGAGGAAAAATAGGCTATTTTAAAACGCTCATAACTCCGTAAATATTAACATTTCGGGGTTTTTAGCAGCATCATTTCATTGCAGTTACCATTGCAACTATTAAAGAGGAAAAATAGGCTATTTTAAAACGCTCATAACTCCGTAAATATTAACATTTCGGGGTTTTTAGCAGCATCATTTCATTGCAGTTACCATTGCAACTATTAAAGAGGAAAAATAGGCTATTTTAAAACGCTCATAACTCCGTAAATATTAACATTTCGGGGTTTTTAGCAGCATCATTTCATTGCAGTTACCATTGCAACTATTAAAGAGGAAAAATAGGCTATTTTAAAACGCTCATAACTCCGTAAATATTAACATTTCGGGGTTTTTAGCAGCATCATTTCATTGCAGTTACCATTGCAACTATTAAAGAGGAAAAATAGGCTATTTTAAAACGCTCATAACTCCGTAAATATTAACATTTCGGGGTTTTTAGCAGCATCATTTCATTGCAGTTACCATTGCAACTATTAAAGAGGAAAAATAGGCTATTTTAAAACGCTCATAACTCCGTAAATATTAACATTTCGGGGTTTTTAGCAGCATCATTTCATTGCAGTTACCATTGCAACTATTAAAGAGGAAAAATAGGCTATTTTAAAACGCTCATAACTCCGTAAATATTAACATTTCGGGGTTTTTAGCAGCATCATTTCATTGCAGTTACCATTGCAACTATTAAAGAGGAAAAATAGGCTATTTTAAAACGCTCATAACTCCGTAAATATTAACATTTCGGGGTTTTTAGCAGCATCATTTCATTGCAGTTACCATTGCAACTATTAAAGAGGAAAAATAGGCTATTTTAAAACGCTCATAACTCCGTAAATATTAACATTTCGGGGTTTTTAGCAGCATCATTTCATTGCAGTTACCATTGCAACTATTAAAGAGGAAAAATAGGCTATTTTAAAACGCTCATAACTCCGTAAATATTAACATTTCGGGGTTTTTAGCAGCATCATTTCATTGCAGTTACCATTGCAACTATTAAAGAGGAAAAATAGGCTATTTTAAAACGCTCATAACTCCGTAAATATTAACATTTCGGGGTTTTTAGCAGCATCATTTCATTGCAGTTACCATTGCAACTATTAAAGAGGAAAAATAGGCTATTTTAAAACGCTCATAACTCCGTAAATATTAACATTTCGGGGTTTTTAGCAGCATCATTTCATTGCAGTTACCATTGCAACTATTAAAGAGGAAAAATAGGCTATTTTAAAACGCTCATAACTCCGTAAATATTAACATTTCGGGGTTTTTAGCAGCATCATTTCATTGCAGTTACCATTGCAACTATTAAAGAGGAAAAATAGGCTATTTTAAAACGCTCATAACTCCGTAAATATTAACATTTCGGGGTTTTTAGCAGCATCATTTCATTGCAGTTACCATTGCAACTATTAAAGAGGAAAAATAGGCTATTTTAAAACGCTCATAACTCCGTAAATATTAACATTTCGGGGTTTTTAGCAGCATCATTTCATTGCAGTTACCATTGCAACTATTAAAGAGGAAAAATAGGCTATTTTAAAACGCTCATAACTCCGTAAATATTAACATTTCGGGGTTTTTAGCAGCATCATTTCATTGCAGTTACCATTGCAACTATTAAAGAGGAAAAATAGGCTATTTTAAAACGCTCATAACTCCGTAAATATTAACATTTCGGGGTTTTTAGCAGCATCATTTCATTGCAGTTACCATTGCAACTATTAAAGAGGAAAAATAGGCTATTTTAAAACGCTCATAACTCCGTAAATATTAACATTTCGGGGTTTTTAGCAGCATCATTTCATTGCAGTTACCATTGCAACTATTAAAGAGGAAAAATAGGCTATTTTAAAACGCTCATAACTCCGTAAATATTAACATTTCGGGGTTTTTAGCAGCATCATTTCATTGCAGTTACCATTGCAACTATTAAAGAGGAAAAATAGGCTATTTTAAAACGCTCATAACTCCGTAAATATTAACATTTCGGGGTTTTTAGCAGCATCATTTCATTGCAGTTACCATTGCAACTATTAAAGAGGAAAAATAGGCTATTTTAAAACGCTCATAACTCCGTAAATATTAACATTTCGGGGTTTTTAGCAGCATCATTTCATTGCAGTTACCATTGCAACTATTAAAGAGGAAAAATAGGCTATTTTAAAACGCTCATAACTCCGTAAATATTAACATTTCGGGGTTTTTAGCAGCATCATTTCATTGCAGTTACCATTGCAACTATTAAAGAGGAAAAATAGGCTATTTTAAAACGCTCATAACTCCGTAAATATTAACATTTCGGGGTTTTTAGCAGCATCATTTCATTGCAGTTACCATTGCAACTATTAAAGAGGAAAAATAGGCTATTTTAAAACGCTCATAACTCCGTAAATATTAACATTTCGGGGTTTTTAGCAGCATCATTTCATTGCAGTTACCATTGCAACTATTAAAGAGGAAAAATAGGCTATTTTAAAACGCTCATAACTCCGTAAATATTAACATTTCGGGGTTTTTAGCAGCATCATTTCATTGCAGTTACCATTGCAACTATTAAAGAGGAAAAATAGGCTATTTTAAAACGCTCATAACTCCGTAAATATTAACATTTCGGGGTTTTTAGCAGCATCATTTCATTGCAGTTACCATTGCAACTATTAAAGAGGAAAAATAGGCTATTTTAAAACGCTCATAACTCCGTAAATATTAACATTTCGGGGTTTTTAGCAGCATCATTTCATTGCAGTTACCATTGCAACTATTAAAGAGGAAAAATAGGCTATTTTAAAACGCTCATAACTCCGTAAATATTAACATTTCGGGGTTTTTAGCAGCATCATTTCATTGCAGTTACCATTGCAACTATTAAAGAGGAAAAATAGGCTATTTTAAAACGCTCATAACTCCGTAAATATTAACATTTCGGGGTTTTTAGCAGCATCATTTCATTGCAGTTACCATTGCAACTATTAAAGAGGAAAAATAGGCTATTTTAAAACGCTCATAACTCCGTAAATATTAACATTTCGGGGTTTTTAGCAGCATCATTTCATTGCAGTTACCATTGCAACTATTAAAGAGGAAAAATAGGCTATTTTAAAACGCTCATAACTCCGTAAATATTAACATTTCGGGGTTTTTAGCAGCATCATTTCCATTGCAGTTACCATTGCAACTATTAAAGAGGAAAAATAGCTATTTAAAACGCTCATAACTCCGTAAATATTAACATTTCGGGGTTTTTAGCAGCATCATTTCATTGCAGTTACCATTGGCAACTATTAACGAGGAAAAATAGCTATTTTAAAAACGCTCATAACTCCGTAAATATTAACATTTCGATGGTTTTTAGCAGCATCATTTCATTGCAGTTACCATTGCAACTATTAAAGAGGAAAAATAGGCTATTTTAAAACGCTCATAACTCCGTAAATATTAACATTTCGGGTTTTTAGCAGCATCGTTTCATTGCAGTTACCATTGCAACTATTAAAGAGGAAAAATAGGCTATTTTAAAACGCTCATAACTCCGTAAATATTAACATGTCGGGGTTTTAGCAGATTATTTCATTGCAGTTACCATTGCAACTATTAAAGAGGAAAAATAGGCTATTTTAAAACGCTCATAACTCCGTAAATATTAACATTTCGGGGTTTTTAGCAGCATCATTTAACTTGCAGTTACCATTGCAACTATTAAAGAGGAAAAATAGGCTATTTTAAAACGCTCATAACTCCGTAAATATTAACATTTCGGGGTTTTTAGCAGCATCATTTCATTGCAGTTACCATTGCAACTATTAAAGAGGAAAATAGGCTATTTTAAAACGCTCATAACTCCGTAAATATTAACATTTCGGGTTTTTTAGCAGCATCATTTCATTGCAGTTACCATTGCAACTATTAAAGAGGAAAAATAGGCTATTTTAAAACGCTCATAACTCCGTAAATATTAACATTTCGGGGTTTTTAGCAGCATCATTTCATTGCAGTTACCATTGCACTATTAAAGAGGAAAAATAGGCTATTTTAAAACGCTCATAACTCCGTAAATATTAACATTTCGGGGTTTTTAGCAGCATCATTTAATTGCAGTTACCATTGCAACTATTAAAGAGGAAAAATAGGCTATTTTAAAACGCTCATAACTCCGTAAATATTAACATTTCGGGGTTTTTAGCAGCATCATTGCATTGCAGTTACCATTGCAACTATTAAGAGGAAAAATAGGCTATTTAAAAACGCTCATAACTCCGTAAATATTAACATTTCGGGGTTTTTAGCAGCATCATTTCATTGCAGTTACCATTGCAACTATTAAGAGGAAAAATAGGCTATTTTAAAACGCTCATAACTCCGTAAATATTAACATTTCGGGGTTTTTAGCAGCATCATTTCATTGCAGTTACCATTGCAACTATTAAAGAGGAAAAATAGGCTATTTTAAAACGCTCATAACTCCGTAAATATTAACATTTCGGGGTTTTTAGCAGCATCATTTCATTGCAGTTACCATTGCAACTATTAAAGAGGAAAAATAGGCTATTTTAAAACGCTCATAACTCCGTAAATATTAACATTTCGGGGTTTTTAGCAGCATCATTTCATTGCAGTTACCATTGCAACTATTAAAGAGGAAAAATAGGCTATTTAAAACGCTCATAACTCCGTAAATATTAACATTTCGGGGTTTTTAGCAGCATCATTTCATTGCAGTTACCATTGCAACTATAAAGAGGAAAAATAGGCTATTTTAAAACGCTCATAACTCCGTAAATATTAACATTCGGGGTTTTTAGCAGCATCATTTCATTGCAGTTACCATTGCAACTATTAAAGAGGAAAAATAGGCTATTTTAAAACGCTCATAACTCCGTAAATATTAACATTTCGGGTTTTTAGCAGCATCATTTCATTGCAGTTACCATTGCAACTATTAAAGAGGAAAAATAGGCTATTTAAAACGCTCATAACTCCGTAAATATTAACATTTCGGGGTTTTTAGCAGCATCATTTCATTGCAGTTACCATTGCAACTATTAAAGAGGAAAAATAGGCTATTTTAAAACGCTCATAACTCCGTAAATATTAACATTTCGGGTTTTTAGCAGCATCATTTCATTGCAGTTACCATTGCAACTATTAAAGAGGAAAAATAGGCTATTTTAAAACGCTCATAACTCCGTAAATATTAACATTTCGGGGTTTTTAGCAGCATCATTTCATTGCAGTTACCATTGCAACTATTAAAGAGGAAAAATAGGCTATTTAAAACGCTCATAACTCCGTAAATATTAACATTTCGGGGTTTTAGCAGCATCATTTCATTGCAGTTACCATTGCAACTATTAAAGAGGAAAAATAGGCTATTTTAAAACGCTCATACTCCGTAAATATTAACATTTCGGGGTTTTTAGCAGCATCATTTCATTGCAGTTACCATTGCAACTATTAAAGAGGAAAAATAGGCTATTTTAAAACGCTCATAACTCCGTAAATATTAACATTTCGGGGTTTTTAGCAGCATCATTTCATTGCAGTTACCATTGCAACTATTAAAGAGGAAAAATAGGCTATTTTAAAACGCTCATAACTCCGTAAATATTAACATTTCGGGTTTTTAGCAGCATCATTTCATTGCAGTTACCATTGCAACTATTAAAGAGGAAAAATAGGCTATTTTAAAACGCTCATAACTCCGTAAATATTAACATTTCGGGTTTTTAGCAGCATCATTTCATTGCAGTTACCATTGCAACTATTAAAGAGGAAAAATAGGCTATTTTAAAACGCTCATAACTCCGTAAATATTAACATTTCGGGGTTTTTAGCAGCATCATTTCATTGCAGTTACCATTGCAACTATTAAAGAGGAAAAATAGGCTATTTTAAAACGCTCATAACTCCGTAAATATTACATTTCGGGGTTTTTAGCAGCATCATTTCATTGCAGTTACCATTGCAACTATTAAAGAGGAAAAATAGGCTATTTAAAACGCTCATAACTCCGTAAATATTAACATTTCGGGGTTTTTAGCAGCATCATTTCATTGCAGTTACCATTGCAACTATTAAAGAGGAAAAATAGGCTATTTTAAAACGCTCATAACTCCGTAAATATTAACATTTCGGGGTTTTTAGCAGCATCATTTCATTGCAGTTACCATTGCAACTATTAAAGAGGAAAAATAGGCTATTTTAAAACGCTCATAACTCCGTAAATATTAACATTTCGGGGTTTTTAGCAGCATCATTTCATTGCAGTTACCATTGCAACTATTAAAGAGGAAAAATAGGCTATTTTAAAACGCTCATAACTCCGTAAATATTAACATTTCGGGGTTTTTAGCAGCATCATTTCATTGCAGTTACCATTGCAACTATTAAAGAGGAAAAATAGGCTATTTTAAAACGCTCATAACTCCGTAAATATTAACATTTCGGGGTTTTTAGCAGCATCATTTCATTGCAGTTACCATTGCAACTATTAAAGAGGAAAAATAGGCTATTTTAAAACGCTCATAACTCCGTAAATATTAACATTTCGGGTTTTTAGCAGCATCATTTCATTGCAGTTACCATTGCAACTATTAAAGAGGAAAAATAGGCTATTTTAAAACGCTCATAACTCCGTAAATATTAACATTTCGGGGTTTTTAGCAGCATCATTTCATTGCAGTTACCATTGCAACTATTAAAGAGGAAAAATAGGCTATTTTAAAACGCTCATAACTCCGTAAATATTAACATTTCGGGGTTTTTAGCAGCATCATTTCATTGCAGTTACCATTGCAACTATTAAAGAGGAAAAATAGGCTATTTTAAAACGCTCATAACTCCGTAAATATTAACATTTCGGGGTTTTTAGCAGCATCATTTCATTGCAGTTACCATTGCAACTATTAAAGAGGAAAAATAGGCTATTTTAAAACGCTCATAACTCCGTAAATATTAACATTTCGGGGTTTTAGCAGCATTCATTTCATTGCAGTTACCATTGCAACTATTAAAGAGGAAAAATAGGCTATTTTAAAAACGCTCATAACTCCGTAAATATTAACATTTCGGGGTTTTTAGCAGCATCATTTCATTGCAGTTACCATTGCAACTATTAAAGAGGAAAATAGGCTATTTTAAAACGCTCATAACTCCGTAAATATTAACATTTCGGGGTTTTTAGCAGCATCATTTCATTGCAGTTACCATTGCAACTATTAAAGAGGAAAAATAGGCTATTTAAAACGCTCATAACTCCGTAAATATTAACATTTCGGGGTTTTTAGCAGCATCATTTCATTGCAGTTACCATTGCAACTATTAAAGAGGAAAAATAGGCTATTTTAAAACGCTCATAACTCCGTAAATATTAACATTTCGGGGTTTTTAGCAGCATCATTTCATTGCAGTTACCATTGCAACTATTAAAGAGGAAAAATAGGCTATTTTAAAACGCTCATAACTCCGTAAATATTAACATTTCGGGGTTTTTAGCAGCATCATTTCATTGCAGTTACCATTGCAACTATTAAAGAGGAAAAATAGGCTATTTTAAAACGCTCATAACTCCGTAAATATTAACATTTCGGGGTTTTTAGCAGCATCATTTCATTGCAGTTACCATTGCAACTATTAAAGAGGAAAAATAGGCTATTTTAAAACGCTCATAACTCCGTAAATATTAACATTTCGGGGTTTTTAGCAGCATCATTTCATTGCAGTTACCATTGCAACTATTAAAGAGGAAAAATAGGCTATTTTAAAACGCTCATAACTCCGTAAATATTAACATTTCGGGGTTTTTAGCAGCATCATTTCATTGCAGTTACCATTGCAACTATTAAAGAGGAAAAATAGGCTATTTTAAAACGCTCATAACTCCGTAAATATTAACATTTCGGGGTTTTTAGCAGCATCATTTCATTGCAGTTACCATTGCAACTATTAAAGAGGAAAAATAGGCTATTTTAAAACGCTCATAACTCCGTAAATATTAACATTTCGGGGTTTTTAGCAGCATCATTTCATTGCAGTTACCATTGCAACTATTAAAGAGGAAAAATAGGCTATTTTAAAACGCTCATAACTCCGTAAATATTAACATTTCGGGGTTTTTAGCAGCATCATTTCATTGCAGTTACCATTGCAACTATTAAAGAGGAAAAATAGGCTATTTTAAAACGCTCATAACTCCGTAAATATTAACATTTCGGGGTTTTTAGCAGCATCATTTCATTGCAGTTACCATTGCAACTATTAAAGAGGAAAAATAGGCTATTTTAAAACGCTCATAACTCCGTAAATATTAACATTTCGGGGTTTTTAGCAGCATCATTTCATTGCAGTTACCATTGCAACTATTAAAGAGGAAAAATAGGCTATTTTAAAACGCTCATAACTCCGTAAATATTAACATTTCGGGGTTTTTAGCAGCATCATTTCATTGCAGTTACCATTGCAACTATTAAAGAGGAAAAATAGGCTATTTAAAACGCTCATAACTCCGTAAATATTAACATTTCGGGGTTTTTAGCAGCATCATTTCATTGCAGTTACCATTGCAACTATTAAAGAGGAAAAATAGGCTATTTTAAAACGCTCATAACTCCGTAAATATTAACATTTCGGGGTTTTTAGCAGCATCATTTCATTGCAGTTACCATTGCAACTATTAAAGAGGAAAAATAGGCTATTTTAAAACGCTCATAACTCCGTAAATATTAACATTTCGGGGTTTTTAGCAGCATCATTTCATTGCAGTTACCATTGCAACTATTAAAGAGGAAAAATAGGCTATTTTAAAACGCTCATAACTCCGTAAATATTAACATTTCGGGGTTTTTAGCAGCATCATTTCATTGCAGTTACCATTGCAACTATTAAAGAGGAAAAATAGGCTATTTTAAAACGCTCATAACTCCGTAAATATTAACATTTCGGGGTTTTTAGCAGCATCATTTCATTGCAGTTACCATTGCAACTATTAAAGAGGAAAAATAGGCTATTTTAAAACGCTCATAACTCCGTAAATATTAACATTTCGGGGTTTTTAGCAGCATCATTTCATTGCAGTTACCATTGCAACTATTAAAGAGGAAAAATAGGCTATTTTAAAACGCTCATAACTCCGTAAATATTAACATTTCGGGGTTTTTAGCAGCATCATTTCATTGCAGTTACCATTGCAACTATTAAAGAGGAAAAATAGGCTATTTTAAAACGCTCATAACTCCGTAAATATTAACATTTCGGGGTTTTTAGCAGCATCATTTCATTGCAGTTACCATTGCAACTATTAAAGAGGAAAAATAGGCTATTTTAAAACGCTCATAACTCCGTAAATATTAACATTTCGGGGTTTTTAGCAGCATCATTTCATTGCAGTTACCATTGCAACTATTAAAGAGGAAAAATAGGCTATTTTAAAACGCTCATAACTCCGTAAATATTAACATTTCGGGGTTTTTAGCAGCATCATTTCATTGCAGTTACCATTGCAACTATTAAAGAGGAAAAATAGGCTATTTTAAAACGCTCATAACTCCGTAAATATTAACATTTCGGGGTTTTTAGCAGCATCATTTCATTGCAGTTACCATTGCAACTATTAAAGAGGAAAAATAGGCTATTTTAAAACGCTCATAACTCCGTAAATATTAACATTTCGGGGTTTTTAGCAGCATCATTTCATTGCAGTTACCATTGCAACTATTAAAGAGGAAAAATAGGCTATTTTAAAACGCTCATAACTCCGTAAATATTAACATTTCGGGGTTTTTAGCAGCATCATTTCATTGCAGTTACCATTGCAACTATTAAAGAGGAAAAATAGGCTATTTTAAAACGCTCATAACTCCGTAAATATTAACATTTCGGGGTTTTTAGCAGCATCATTTCATTGCAGTTACCATTGCAACTATTAAAGAGGAAAAATAGGCTATTTTAAAACGCTCATAACTCCGTAAATATTAACATTTCGGGGTTTTTAGCAGCATCATTTCATTGCAGTTACCATTGCAACTATTAAAGAGGAAAAATAGGCTATTTTAAAACGCTCATAACTCCGTAAATATTAACATTTCGGGGTTTTTAGCAGCATCATTTCATTGCAGTTACCATTGCAACTATTAAAGAGGAAAAATAGGCTATTTTAAAACGCTCATAACTCCGTAAATATTAACATTTCGGGGTTTTTAGCAGCATCATTTCATTGCAGTTACCATTGCAACTATTAAAGAGGAAAAATAGGCTATTTTAAAACGCTCATAACTCCGTAAATATTAACATTTCGGGGTTTTTAGCAGCATCATTTCATTGCAGTTACCATTGCAACTATTAAAGAGGAAAAATAGGCTATTTTAAAACGCTCATAACTCCGTAAATATTAACATTTCGGGGTTTTTAGCAGCATCATTTCATTGCAGTTACCATTGCAACTATTAAAGAGGAAAAATAGGCTATTTTAAAACGCTCATAACTCCGTAAATATTAACATTTCGGGGTTTTTAGCAGCATCATTTCATTGCAGTTACCATTGCAACTATTAAAGAGGAAAAATAGGCTATTTTAAAACGCTCATAACTCCGTAAATATTAACATTTCGGGGTTTTTAGCAGCATCATTTCATTGCAGTTACCATTGCAACTATTAAAGAGGAAAAATAGGCTATTTTAAAACGCTCATAACTCCGTAAATATTAACATTTCGGGGTTTTTAGCAGCATCATTTCATTGCAGTTACCATTGCAACTATTAAAGAGGAAAAATAGGCTATTTTAAAACGCTCATAACTCCGTAAATATTAACATTTCGGGGTTTTTAGCAGCATCATTTCATTGCAGTTACCATTGCAACTATTAAAGAGGAAAAATAGGCTATTTTAAAACGCTCATAACTCCGTAAATATTAACATTTCGGGGTTTTTAGCAGCATCATTTCATTGCAGTTACCATTGCAACTATTAAAGAGGAAAAATAGGCTATTTTAAAACGCTCATAACTCCGTAAATATTAACATTTCGGGGTTTTTAGCAGCATCATTTCATTGCAGTTACCATTGCAACTATTAAAGAGGAAAAATAGGCTATTTTAAAACGCTCATAACTCCGTAAATATTAACATTTCGGGGTTTTTAGCAGCATCATTTCATTGCAGTTACCATTGCAACTATTAAAGAGGAAAAATAGGCTATTTTAAAACGCTCATAACTCCGTAAATATTAACATTTCGGGGTTTTTAGCAGCATCATTTCATTGCAGTTACCATTGCAACTATTAAAGAGGAAAAATAGGCTATTTTAAAACGCTCATAACTCCGTAAATATTAACATTTCGGGGTTTTTAGCAGCATCATTTCATTGCAGTTACCATTGCAACTATTAAAGAGGAAAAATAGGCTATTTTAAAACGCTCATAACTCCGTAAATATTAACATTTCGGGGTTTTTAGCAGCATCATTTCATTGCAGTTACCATTGCAACTATTAAAGAGGAAAAATAGGCTATTTTAAAACGCTCATAACTCCGTAAATATTAACATTTCGGGGTTTTTAGCAGCATCATTTCATTGCAGTTACCATTGCAACTATTAAAGAGGAAAAATAGGCTATTTTAAAACGCTCATAACTCCGTAAATATTAACATTTCGGGGTTTTTAGCAGCATCATTTCATTGCAGTTACCATTGCAACTATTAAAGAGGAAAAATAGGCTATTTTAAAACGCTCATAACTCCGTAAATATTAACATTTCGGGGTTTTTAGCAGCATCATTTCATTGCAGTTACCATTGCAACTATTAAAGAGGAAAAATAGGCTATTTTAAAACGCTCATAACTCCGTAAATATTAACATTTCGGGGTTTTTAGCAGCATCATTTCATTGCAGTTACCATTGCAACTATTAAAGAGGAAAAATAGGCTATTTTAAAACGCTCATAACTCCGTAAATATTAACATTTCGGGGTTTTTAGCAGCATCATTTCATTGCAGTTACCATTGCAACTATTAAAGAGGAAAAATAGGCTATTTTAAAACGCTCATAACTCCGTAAATATTAACATTTCGGGGTTTTTAGCAGCATCATTTCATTGCAGTTACCATTGCAACTATTAAAGAGGAAAAATAGGCTATTTTAAAACGCTCATAACTCCGTAAATATTAACATTTCGGGGTTTTTAGCAGCATCATTTCATTGCAGTTACCATTGCAACTATTAAAGAGGAAAAATAGGCTATTTTAAAACGCTCATAACTCCGTAAATATTAACATTTCGGGGTTTTTAGCAGCATCATTTCATTGCAGTTACCATTGCAACTATTAAAGAGGAAAAATAGGCTATTTTAAAACGCTCATAACTCCGTAAATATTAACATTTCGGGGTTTTTAGCAGCATCATTTCATTGCAGTTACCATTGCAACTATTAAAGAGGAAAAATAGGCTATTTTAAAACGCTCATAACTCCGTAAATATTAACATTTCGGGGTTTTTAGCAGCATCATTTCATTGCAGTTACCATTGCAACTATTAAAGAGGAAAAATAGGCTATTTTAAAACGCTCATAACTCCGTAAATATTAACATTTCGGGGTTTTTAGCAGCATCATTTCATTGCAGTTACCATTGCAACTATTAAAGAGGAAAAATAGGCTATTTTAAAACGCTCATAACTCCGTAAATATTAACATTTCGGGGTTTTTAGCAGCATCATTTCATTGCAGTTACCATTGCAACTATTAAAGAGGAAAAATAGGCTATTTTAAAACGCTCATAACTCCGTAAATATTAACATTTCGGGGTTTTTAGCAGCATCATTTCATTGCAGTTACCATTGCAACTATTAAAGAGGAAAAATAGGCTATTTTAAAACGCTCATAACTCCGTAAATATTAACATTTCGGGGTTTTTAGCAGCATCATTTCATTGCAGTTACCATTGCAACTATTAAAGAGGAAAAATAGGCTATTTTAAAACGCTCATAACTCCGTAAATATTAACATTTCGGGGTTTTTAGCAGCATCATTTCATTGCAGTTACCATTGCAACTATTAAAGAGGAAAAATAGGCTATTTTAAAACGCTCATAACTCCGTAAATATTAACATTTCGGGGTTTTTAGCAGCATCATTTCATTGCAGTTACCATTGCAACTATTAAAGAGGAAAAATAGGCTATTTTAAAACGCTCATAACTCCGTAAATATTAACATTTCGGGGTTTTTAGCAGCATCATTTCATTGCAGTTACCATTGCAACTATTAAAGAGGAAAAATAGGCTATTTTAAAACGCTCATAACTCCGTAAATATTAACATTTCGGGGTTTTTAGCAGCATCATTTCATTGCAGTTACCATTGCAACTATTAAAGAGGAAAAATAGGCTATTTTAAAACGCTCATAACTCCGTAAATATTAACATTTCGGGGTTTTTAGCAGCATCATTTCATTGCAGTTACCATTGCAACTATTAAAGAGGAAAAATAGGCTATTTTAAAACGCTCATAACTCCGTAAATATTAACATTTCGGGGTTTTTAGCAGCATCATTTCATTGCAGTTACCATTGCAACTATTAAAGAGGAAAAATAGGCTATTTTAAAACGCTCATAACTCCGTAAATATTAACATTTCGGGGTTTTTAGCAGCATCATTTCATTGCAGTTACCATTGCAACTATTAAAGAGGAAAAATAGGCTATTTTAAAACGCTCATAACTCCGTAAATATTAACATTTCGGGGTTTTTAGCAGCATCATTTCATTGCAGTTACCATTGCAACTATTAAAGAGGAAAAATAGGCTATTTTAAAACGCTCATAACTCCGTAAATATTAACATTTCGGGGTTTTTAGCAGCATCATTTCATTGCAGTTACCATTGCAACTATTAAAGAGGAAAAATAGGCTATTTTAAAACGCTCATAACTCCGTAAATATTAACATTTCGGGGTTTTTAGCAGCATCATTTCATTGCAGTTACCATTGCAACTATTAAAGAGGAAAAATAGGCTATTTTAAAACGCTCATAACTCCGTAAATATTAACATTTCGGGGTTTTTAGCAGCATCATTTCATTGCAGTTACCATTGCAACTATTAAAGAGGAAAAATAGGCTATTTTAAAACGCTCATAACTCCGTAAATATTAACATTTCGGGGTTTTTAGCAGCATCATTTCATTGCAGTTACCATTGCAACTATTAAAGAGGAAAAATAGGCTATTTTAAAACGCTCATAACTCCGTAAATATTAACATTTCGGGGTTTTTAGCAGCATCATTTCATTGCAGTTACCATTGCAACTATTAAAGAGGAAAAATAGGCTATTTTAAAACGCTCATAACTCCGTAAATATTAACATTTCGGGGTTTTTAGCAGCATCATTTCATTGCAGTTACCATTGCAACTATTAAAGAGGAAAAATAGGCTATTTTAAAACGCTCATAACTCCGTAAATATTAACATTTCGGGGTTTTTAGCAGCATCATTTCATTGCAGTTACCATTGCAACTATTAAAGAGGAAAAATAGGCTATTTTAAAACGCTCATAACTCCGTAAATATTAACATTTCGGGGTTTTTAGCAGCATCATTTCATTGCAGTTACCATTGCAACTATTAAAGAGGAAAAATAGGCTATTTTAAAACGCTCATAACTCCGTAAATATTAACATTTCGGGGTTTTTAGCAGCATCATTTCATTGCAGTTACCATTGCAACTATTAAAGAGGAAAAATAGGCTATTTTAAAACGCTCATAACTCCGTAAATATTAACATTTCGGGGTTTTTAGCAGCATCATTTCATTGCAGTTACCATTGCAACTATTAAAGAGGAAAAATAGGCTATTTTAAAACGCTCATAACTCCGTAAATATTAACATTTCGGGGTTTTTAGCAGCATCATTTCATTGCAGTTACCATTGCAACTATTAAAGAGGAAAAATAGGCTATTTTAAAACGCTCATAACTCCGTAAATATTAACATTTCGGGGTTTTTAGCAGCATCATTTCATTGCAGTTACCATTGCAACTATTAAAGAGGAAAAATAGGCTATTTTAAAACGCTCATAACTCCGTAAATATTAACATTTCGGGGTTTTTAGCAGCATCATTTCATTGCAGTTACCATTGCAACTATTAAAGAGGAAAAATAGGCTATTTTAAAACGCTCATAACTCCGTAAATATTAACATTTCGGGGTTTTTAGCAGCATCATTTCATTGCAGTTACCATTGCAACTATTAAAGAGGAAAAATAGGCTATTTTAAAACGCTCATAACTCCGTAAATATTAACATTTCGGGGTTTTTAGCAGCATCATTTCATTGCAGTTACCATTGCAACTATTAAAGAGGAAAAATAGGCTATTTTAAAACGCTCATAACTCCGTAAATATTAACATTTCGGGGTTTTTAGCAGCATCATTTCATTGCAGTTACCATTGCAACTATTAAAGAGGAAAAATAGGCTATTTTAAAACGCTCATAACTCCGTAAATATTAACATTTCGGGGTTTTTAGCAGCATCATTTCATTGCAGTTACCATTGCAACTATTAAAGAGGAAAAATAGGCTATTTTAAAACGCTCATAACTCCGTAAATATTAACATTTCGGGGTTTTTAGCAGCATCATTTCATTGCAGTTACCATTGCAACTATTAAAGAGGAAAAATAGGCTATTTTAAAACGCTCATAACTCCGTAAATATTAACATTTCGGGGTTTTTAGCAGCATCATTTCATTGCAGTTACCATTGCAACTATTAAAGAGGAAAAATAGGCTATTTTAAAACGCTCATAACTCCGTAAATATTAACATTTCGGGGTTTTTAGCAGCATCATTTCATTGCAGTTACCATTGCAACTATTAAAGAGGAAAAATAGGCTATTTTAAAACGCTCATAACTCCGTAAATATTAACATTTCGGGGTTTTTAGCAGCATCATTTCATTGCAGTTACCATTGCAACTATTAAAGAGGAAAAATAGGCTATTTTAAAACGCTCATAACTCCGTAAATATTAACATTTCGGGGTTTTTAGCAGCATCATTTCATTGCAGTTACCATTGCAACTATTAAAGAGGAAAAATAGGCTATTTTAAAACGCTCATAACTCCGTAAATATTAACATTTCGGGGTTTTTAGCAGCATCATTTCATTGCAGTTACCATTGCAACTATTAAAGAGGAAAAATAGGCTATTTTAAAACGCTCATAACTCCGTAAATATTAACATTTCGGGGTTTTTAGCAGCATCATTTCATTGCAGTTACCATTGCAACTATTAAAGAGGAAAAATAGGCTATTTTAAAACGCTCATAACTCCGTAAATATTAACATTTCGGGGTTTTTAGCAGCATCATTTCATTGCAGTTACCATTGCAACTATTAAAGAGGAAAAATAGGCTATTTTAAAACGCTCATAACTCCGTAAATATTAACATTTCGGGGTTTTTAGCAGCATCATTTCATTGCAGTTACCATTGCAACTATTAAAGAGGAAAAATAGGCTATTTTAAAACGCTCATAACTCCGTAAATATTAACATTTCGGGGTTTTTAGCAGCATCATTTCATTGCAGTTACCATTGCAACTATTAAAGAGGAAAAATAGGCTATTTTAAAACGCTCATAACTCCGTAAATATTAACATTTCGGGGTTTTTAGCAGCATCATTTCATTGCAGTTACCATTGCAACTATTAAAGAGGAAAAATAGGCTATTTTAAAACGCTCATAACTCCGTAAATATTAACATTTCGGGGTTTTTAGCAGCATCATTTCATTGCAGTTACCATTGCAACTATTAAAGAGGAAAAATAGGCTATTTTAAAACGCTCATAACTCCGTAAATATTAACATTTCGGGGTTTTTAGCAGCATCATTTCATTGCAGTTACCATTGCAACTATTAAAGAGGAAAAATAGGCTATTTTAAAACGCTCATAACTCCGTAAATATTAACATTTCGGGGTTTTTAGCAGCATCATTTCATTGCAGTTACCATTGCAACTATTAAAGAGGAAAAATAGGCTATTTTAAAACGCTCATAACTCCGTAAATATTAACATTTCGGGGTTTTTAGCAGCATCATTTCATTGCAGTTACCATTGCAACTATTAAAGAGGAAAAATAGGCTATTTTAAAACGCTCATAACTCCGTAAATATTAACATTTCGGGGTTTTTAGCAGCATCATTTCATTGCAGTTACCATTGCAACTATTAAAGAGGAAAAATAGGCTATTTTAAAACGCTCATAACTCCGTAAATATTAACATTTCGGGGTTTTTAGCAGCATCATTTCATTGCAGTTACCATTGCAACTATTAAAGAGGAAAAATAGGCTATTTTAAAACGCTCATAACTCCGTAAATATTAACATTTCGGGGTTTTTAGCAGCATCATTTCATTGCAGTTACCATTGCAACTATTAAAGAGGAAAAATAGGCTATTTTAAAACGCTCATAACTCCGTAAATATTAACATTTCGGGGTTTTTAGCAGCATCATTTCATTGCAGTTACCATTGCAACTATTAAAGAGGAAAAATAGGCTATTTTAAAACGCTCATAACTCCGTAAATATTAACATTTCGGGGTTTTTAGCAGCATCATTTCATTGCAGTTACCATTGCAACTATTAAAGAGGAAAAATAGGCTATTTTAAAACGCTCATAACTCCGTAAATATTAACATTTCGGGGTTTTTAGCAGCATCATTTCATTGCAGTTACCATTGCAACTATTAAAGAGGAAAAATAGGCTATTTTAAAACGCTCATAACTCCGTAAATATTAACATTTCGGGGTTTTTAGCAGCATCATTTCATTGCAGTTACCATTGCAACTATTAAAGAGGAAAAATAGGCTATTTTAAAACGCTCATAACTCCGTAAATATTAACATTTCGGGGTTTTTAGCAGCATCATTTCATTGCAGTTACCATTGCAACTATTAAAGAGGAAAAATAGGCTATTTTAAAACGCTCATAACTCCGTAAATATTAACATTTCGGGGTTTTTAGCAGCATCATTTCATTGCAGTTACCATTGCAACTATTAAAGAGGAAAAATAGGCTATTTTAAAACGCTCATAACTCCGTAAATATTAACATTTCGGGGTTTTTAGCAGCATCATTTCATTGCAGTTACCATTGCAACTATTAAAGAGGAAAAATAGGCTATTTTAAAACGCTCATAACTCCGTAAATATTAACATTTCGGGGTTTTTAGCAGCATCATTTCATTGCAGTTACCATTGCAACTATTAAAGAGGAAAAATAGGCTATTTTAAAACGCTCATAACTCCGTAAATATTAACATTTCGGGGTTTTTAGCAGCATCATTTCATTGCAGTTACCATTGCAACTATTAAAGAGGAAAAATAGGCTATTTTAAAACGCTCATAACTCCGTAAATATTAACATTTCGGGGTTTTTAGCAGCATCATTTCATTGCAGTTACCATTGCAACTATTAAAGAGGAAAAATAGGCTATTTTAAAACGCTCATAACTCCGTAAATATTAACATTTCGGGGTTTTTAGCAGCATCATTTCATTGCAGTTACCATTGCAACTATTAAAGAGGAAAAATAGGCTATTTTAAAACGCTCATAACTCCGTAAATATTAACATTTCGGGGTTTTTAGCAGCATCATTTCATTGCAGTTACCATTGCAACTATTAAAGAGGAAAAATAGGCTATTTTAAAACGCTCATAACTCCGTAAATATTAACATTTCGGGGTTTTTAGCAGCATCATTTCATTGCAGTTACCATTGCAACTATTAAAGAGGAAAAATAGGCTATTTTAAAACGCTCATAACTCCGTAAATATTAACATTTCGGGGTTTTTAGCAGCATCATTTCATTGCAGTTACCATTGCAACTATTAAAGAGGAAAAATAGGCTATTTTAAAACGCTCATAACTCCGTAAATATTAACATTTCGGGGTTTTTAGCAGCATCATTTCATTGCAGTTACCATTGCAACTATTAAAGAGGAAAAATAGGCTATTTTAAAACGCTCATAACTCCGTAAATATTAACATTTCGGGGTTTTTAGCAGCATCATTTCATTGCAGTTACCATTGCAACTATTAAAGAGGAAAAATAGGCTATTTTAAAACGCTCATAACTCCGTAAATATTAACATTTCGGGGTTTTTAGCAGCATCATTTCATTGCAGTTACCATTGCAACTATTAAAGAGGAAAAATAGGCTATTTTAAAACGCTCATAACTCCGTAAATATTAACATTTCGGGGTTTTTAGCAGCATCATTTCATTGCAGTTACCATTGCAACTATTAAAGAGGAAAAATAGGCTATTTTAAAACGCTCATAACTCCGTAAATATTAACATTTCGGGGTTTTTAGCAGCATCATTTCATTGCAGTTACCATTGCAACTATTAAAGAGGAAAAATAGGCTATTTTAAAACGCTCATAACTCCGTAAATATTAACATTTCGGGGTTTTTAGCAGCATCATTTCATTGCAGTTACCATTGCAACTATTAAAGAGGAAAAATAGGCTATTTTAAAACGCTCATAACTCCGTAAATATTAACATTTCGGGGTTTTTAGCAGCATCATTTCATTGCAGTTACCATTGCAACTATTAAAGAGGAAAAATAGGCTATTTTAAAACGCTCATAACTCCGTAAATATTAACATTTCGGGGTTTTTAGCAGCATCATTTCATTGCAGTTACCATTGCAACTATTAAAGAGGAAAAATAGGCTATTTTAAAACGCTCATAACTCCGTAAATATTAACATTTCGGGGTTTTTAGCAGCATCATTTCATTGCAGTTACCATTGCAACTATTAAAGAGGAAAAATAGGCTATTTTAAAACGCTCATAACTCCGTAAATATTAACATTTCGGGGTTTTTAGCAGCATCATTTCATTGCAGTTACCATTGCAACTATTAAAGAGGAAAAATAGGCTATTTTAAAACGCTCATAACTCCGTAAATATTAACATTTCGGGGTTTTTAGCAGCATCATTTCATTGCAGTTACCATTGCAACTATTAAAGAGGAAAAATAGGCTATTTTAAAACGCTCATAACTCCGTAAATATTAACATTTCGGGGTTTTTAGCAGCATCATTTCATTGCAGTTACCATTGCAACTATTAAAGAGGAAAAATAGGCTATTTTAAAACGCTCATAACTCCGTAAATATTAACATTTCGGGGTTTTTAGCAGCATCATTTCATTGCAGTTACCATTGCAACTATTAAAGAGGAAAAATAGGCTATTTTAAAACGCTCATAACTCCGTAAATATTAACATTTCGGGGTTTTTAGCAGCATCATTTCATTGCAGTTACCATTGCAACTATTAAAGAGGAAAAATAGGCTATTTTAAAACGCTCATAACTCCGTAAATATTAACATTTCGGGGTTTTTAGCAGCATCATTTCATTGCAGTTACCATTGCAACTATTAAAGAGGAAAAATAGGCTATTTTAAAACGCTCATAACTCCGTAAATATTAACATTTCGGGGTTTTTAGCAGCATCATTTCATTGCAGTTACCATTGCAACTATTAAAGAGGAAAAATAGGCTATTTTAAAACGCTCATAACTCCGTAAATATTAACATTTCGGGGTTTTTAGCAGCATCATTTCATTGCAGTTACCATTGCAACTATTAAAGAGGAAAAATAGGCTATTTTAAAACGCTCATAACTCCGTAAATATTAACATTTCGGGGTTTTTAGCAGCATCATTTCATTGCAGTTACCATTGCAACTATTAAAGAGGAAAAATAGGCTATTTTAAAACGCTCATAACTCCGTAAATATTAACATTTCGGGGTTTTTAGCAGCATCATTTCATTGCAGTTACCATTGCAACTATTAAAGAGGAAAAATAGGCTATTTTAAAACGCTCATAACTCCGTAAATATTAACATTTCGGGGTTTTTAGCAGCATCATTTCATTGCAGTTACCATTGCAACTATTAAAGAGGAAAAATAGGCTATTTTAAAACGCTCATAACTCCGTAAATATTAACATTTCGGGGTTTTTAGCAGCATCATTTCATTGCAGTTACCATTGCAACTATTAAAGAGGAAAAATAGGCTATTTTAAAACGCTCATAACTCCGTAAATATTAACATTTCGGGGTTTTTAGCAGCATCATTTCATTGCAGTTACCATTGCAACTATTAAAGAGGAAAAATAGGCTATTTTAAAACGCTCATAACTCCGTAAATATTAACATTTCGGGGTTTTTAGCAGCATCATTTCATTGCAGTTACCATTGCAACTATTAAAGAGGAAAAATAGGCTATTTTAAAACGCTCATAACTCCGTAAATATTAACATTTCGGGGTTTTTAGCAGCATCATTTCATTGCAGTTACCATTGCAACTATTAAAGAGGAAAAATAGGCTATTTTAAAACGCTCATAACTCCGTAAATATTAACATTTCGGGGTTTTTAGCAGCATCATTTCATTGCAGTTACCATTGCAACTATTAAAGAGGAAAAATAGGCTATTTTAAAACGCTCATAACTCCGTAAATATTAACATTTCGGGGTTTTTAGCAGCATCATTTCATTGCAGTTACCATTGCAACTATTAAAGAGGAAAAATAGGCTATTTTAAAACGCTCATAACTCCGTAAATATTAACATTTCGGGGTTTTTAGCAGCATCATTTCATTGCAGTTACCATTGCAACTATTAAAGAGGAAAAATAGGCTATTTTAAAACGCTCATAACTCCGTAAATATTAACATTTCGGGGTTTTTAGCAGCATCATTTCATTGCAGTTACCATTGCAACTATTAAAGAGGAAAAATAGGCTATTTTAAAACGCTCATAACTCCGTAAATATTAACATTTCGGGGTTTTTAGCAGCATCATTTCATTGCAGTTACCATTGCAACTATTAAAGAGGAAAAATAGGCTATTTTAAAACGCTCATAACTCCGTAAATATTAACATTTCGGGGTTTTTAGCAGCATCATTTCATTGCAGTTACCATTGCAACTATTAAAGAGGAAAAATAGGCTATTTTAAAACGCTCATAACTCCGTAAATATTAACATTTCGGGGTTTTTAGCAGCATCATTTCATTGCAGTTACCATTGCAACTATTAAAGAGGAAAAATAGGCTATTTTAAAACGCTCATAACTCCGTAAATATTAACATTTCGGGGTTTTTAGCAGCATCATTTCATTGCAGTTACCATTGCAACTATTAAAGAGGAAAAATAGGCTATTTTAAAACGCTCATAACTCCGTAAATATTAACATTTCGGGGTTTTTAGCAGCATCATTTCATTGCAGTTACCATTGCAACTATTAAAGAGGAAAAATAGGCTATTTTAAAACGCTCATAACTCCGTAAATATTAACATTTCGGGGTTTTTAGCAGCATCATTTCATTGCAGTTACCATTGCAACTATTAAAGAGGAAAAATAGGCTATTTTAAAACGCTCATAACTCCGTAAATATTAACATTTCGGGGTTTTTAGCAGCATCATTTCATTGCAGTTACCATTGCAACTATTAAAGAGGAAAAATAGGCTATTTTAAAACGCTCATAACTCCGTAAATATTAACATTTCGGGGTTTTTAGCAGCATCATTTCATTGCAGTTACCATTGCAACTATTAAAGAGGAAAAATAGGCTATTTTAAAACGCTCATAACTCCGTAAATATTAACATTTCGGGGTTTTTAGCAGCATCATTTCATTGCAGTTACCATTGCAACTATTAAAGAGGAAAAATAGGCTATTTTAAAACGCTCATAACTCCGTAAATATTAACATTTCGGGGTTTTTAGCAGCATCATTTCATTGCAGTTACCATTGCAACTATTAAAGAGGAAAAATAGGCTATTTTAAAACGCTCATAACTCCGTAAATATTAACATTTCGGGGTTTTTAGCAGCATCATTTCATTGCAGTTACCATTGCAACTATTAAAGAGGAAAAATAGGCTATTTTAAAACGCTCATAACTCCGTAAATATTAACATTTCGGGGTTTTTAGCAGCATCATTTCATTGCAGTTACCATTGCAACTATTAAAGAGGAAAAATAGGCTATTTTAAAACGCTCATAACTCCGTAAATATTAACATTTCGGGGTTTTTAGCAGCATCATTTCATTGCAGTTACCATTGCAACTATTAAAGAGGAAAAATAGGCTATTTTAAAACGCTCATAACTCCGTAAATATTAACATTTCGGGGTTTTTAGCAGCATCATTTCATTGCAGTTACCATTGCAACTATTAAAGAGGAAAAATAGGCTATTTTAAAACGCTCATAACTCCGTAAATATTAACATTTCGGGGTTTTTAGCAGCATCATTTCATTGCAGTTACCATTGCAACTATTAAAGAGGAAAAATAGGCTATTTTAAAACGCTCATAACTCCGTAAATATTAACATTTCGGGGTTTTTAGCAGCATCATTTCATTGCAGTTACCATTGCAACTATTAAAGAGGAAAAATAGGCTATTTTAAAACGCTCATAACTCCGTAAATATTAACATTTCGGGGTTTTTAGCAGCATCATTTCATTGCAGTTACCATTGCAACTATTAAAGAGGAAAAATAGGCTATTTTAAAACGCTCATAACTCCGTAAATATTAACATTTCGGGGTTTTTAGCAGCATCATTTCATTGCAGTTACCATTGCAACTATTAAAGAGGAAAAATAGGCTATTTTAAAACGCTCATAACTCCGTAAATATTAACATTTCGGGGTTTTTAGCAGCATCATTTCATTGCAGTTACCATTGCAACTATTAAAGAGGAAAAATAGGCTATTTTAAAACGCTCATAACTCCGTAAATATTAACATTTCGGGGTTTTTAGCAGCATCATTTCATTGCAGTTACCATTGCAACTATTAAAGAGGAAAAATAGGCTATTTTAAAACGCTCATAACTCCGTAAATATTAACATTTCGGGGTTTTTAGCAGCATCATTTCATTGCAGTTACCATTGCAACTATTAAAGAGGAAAAATAGGCTATTTTAAAACGCTCATAACTCCGTAAATATTAACATTTCGGGGTTTTTAGCAGCATCATTTCATTGCAGTTACCATTGCAACTATTAAAGAGGAAAAATAGGCTATTTTAAAACGCTCATAACTCCGTAAATATTAACATTTCGGGGTTTTTAGCAGCATCATTTAACTTGCAGTTACCATTGCAACTATTAAAGAGGAAAAATAGGCTATTTTAAAACGCTCATAACTCCGTAAATATTAACATTTCGGGGTTTTTAGCAGCATCATTTCATTGCAGTTACCATTGCAACTATTAAAGAGGAAAAATAGGCTATTTTAAAACGCTCATAACTCCGTAAATATTAACATTTCGGGGTTTTTAGCAGCATCATTTCATTGCAGTTACCATTGCAACTATTAAAGAGGAAAAATAGGCTATTTTAAAACGCTCATAACTCCGTAAATATTAACATTTCGGGGTTTTTAGCAGCATCATTTCATTGCAGTTACCATTGCAACTATTAAAGAGGAAAAATAGGCTATTTTAAAACGCTCATAACTCCGTAAATATTAACATTTCGGGGTTTTTAGCAGCATCATTTCATTGCAGTTACCATTGCAACTATTAAAGAGGAAAAATAGGCTATTTTAAAACGCTCATAACTCCGTAAATATTAACATTTCGGGGTTTTTAGCAGCATCATTTCATTGCAGTTACCATTGCAACTATTAAAGAGGAAAAATAGGCTATTTTAAAACGCTCATAACTCCGTAAATATTAACATTTCGGGGTTTTTAGCAGCATCATTTCATTGCAGTTACCATTGCAACTATTAAAGAGGAAAAATAGGCTATTTTAAAACGCTCATAACTCCGTAAATATTAACATTTCGGGGTTTTTAGCAGCATCATTTCATTGCAGTTACCATTGCAACTATTAAAGAGGAAAAATAGGCTATTTTAAAACGCTCATAACTCCGTAAATATTAACATTTCGGGGTTTTTAGCAGCATCATTTCATTGCAGTTACCATTGCAACTATTAAAGAGGAAAAATAGGCTATTTTAAAACGCTCATAACTCCGTAAATATTAACATTTCGGGGTTTTTAGCAGCATCATTTCATTGCAGTTACCATTGCAACTATTAAAGAGGAAAAATAGGCTATTTTAAAACGCTCATAACTCCGTAAATATTAACATTTCGGGGTTTTTAGCAGCATCATTTCATTGCAGTTACCATTGCAACTATTAAAGAGGAAAAATAGGCTATTTTAAAACGCTCATAACTCCGTAAATATTAACATTTCGGGGTTTTTAGCAGCATCATTTCATTGCAGTTACCATTGCAACTATTAAAGAGGAAAAATAGGCTATTTTAAAACGCTCATAACTCCGTAAATATTAACATTTCGGGGTTTTTAGCAGCATCATTTCATTGCAGTTACCATTGCAACTATTAAAGAGGAAAAATAGGCTATTTTAAAACGCTCATAACTCCGTAAATATTAACATTTCGGGGTTTTTAGCAGCATCATTTCATTGCAGTTACCATTGCAACTATTAAAGAGGAAAAATAGGCTATTTTAAAACGCTCATAACTCCGTAAATATTAACATTTCGGGGTTTTTAGCAGCATCATTTCATTGCAGTTACCATTGCAACTATTAAAGAGGAAAAATAGGCTATTTTAAAACGCTCATAACTCCGTAAATATTAACATTTCGGGGTTTTTAGCAGCATCATTTCATTGCAGTTACCATTGCAACTATTAAAGAGGAAAAATAGGCTATTTTAAAACGCTCATAACTCCGTAAATATTAACATTTCGGGGTTTTTAGCAGCATCATTTCATTGCAGTTACCATTGCAACTATTAAAGAGGAAAAATAGGCTATTTTAAAACGCTCATAACTCCGTAAATATTAACATTTCGGGGTTTTTAGCAGCATCATTTCATTGCAGTTACCATTGCAACTATTAAAGAGGAAAAATAGGCTATTTTAAAACGCTCATAACTCCGTAAATATTAACATTTCGGGGTTTTTAGCAGCATCATTTTAACCATTGCAACTATTAAAGAGGAAAAATAGGCTATTTTAAAACGCTCATAACTCCGTAAATATTAACATTTCGGGGTTTTTAGCAGCATCATTTCATTGCAGTTACCATTGCAACTATTAAAGAGGAAAAATAGGCTATTTTAAAACGCTCATAACTCCGTAAATATTAACATTTCGGGGTTTTTAGCAGCATCATTTCATTGCAGTTACCATTGCAACTATTAAAGAGGAAAAATAGGCTATTTTAAAACGCTCATAACTCCGTAAATATTAACATTTCGGGGTTTTTAGCAGCATCATTTCATTGCAGTTACCATTGCAACTATTAAAGAGGAAAAATAGGCTATTTTAAAACGCTCATAACTCCGTAAATATTAACATTTCGGGGTTTTTAGCAGCATCATTTCATTGCAGTTACCATTGCAACTATTAAAGAGGAAAAATAGGCTATTTTAAAACGCTCATAACTCCGTAAATATTAACATTTCGGGGTTTTTAGCAGCATCATTTCATTGCAGTTACCATTGCAACTATTAAAGAGGAAAAATAGGCTATTTTAAAACGCTCATAACTCCGTAAATATTAACATTTCGGGGTTTTTAGCAGCATCATTTCATTGCAGTTACCATTGCAACTATTAAAGAGGAAAAATAGGCTATTTTAAAACGCTCATAACTCCGTAAATATTAACATTTCGGGGTTTTTAGCAGCATCATTTCATTGCAGTTACCATTGCAACTATTAAAGAGGAAAAATAGGCTATTTTAAAACGCTCATAACTCCGTAAATATTAACATTTCGGGGTTTTTAGCAGCATCATTTCATTGCAGTTACCATTGCAACTATTAAAGAGGAAAAATAGGCTATTTTAAAACGCTCATAACTCCGTAAATATTAACATTTCGGGGTTTTTAGCAGCATCATTTCATTGCAGTTACCATTGCAACTATTAAAGAGGAAAAATAGGCTATTTTAAAACGCTCATAACTCCGTAAATATTAACATTTCGGGGTTTTTAGCAGCATCATTTCATTGCAGTTACCATTGCAACTATTAAAGAGGAAAAATAGGCTATTTTAAAACGCTCATAACTCCGTAAATATTAACATTTCGGGGTTTTTAGCAGCATCATTTCATTGCAGTTACCATTGCAACTATTAAAGAGGAAAAATAGGCTATTTTAAAACGCTCATAACTCCGTAAATATTAACATTTCGGGGTTTTTAGCAGCATCATTTCATTGCAGTTACCATTGCAACTATTAAAGAGGAAAAATAGGCTATTTTAAAACGCTCATAACTCCGTAAATATTAACATTTCGGGGTTTTTAGCAGCATCATTTCATTGCAGTTACCATTGCAACTATTAAAGAGGAAAAATAGGCTATTTTAAAACGCTCATAACTCCGTAAATATTAACATTTCGGGGTTTTTAGCAGCATCATTTCATTGCAGTTACCATTGCAACTATTAAAGAGGAAAAATAGGCTATTTTAAAACGCTCATAACTCCGTAAATATTAACATTTCGGGGTTTTTAGCAGCATCATTTCATTGCAGTTACCATTGCAACTATTAAAGAGGAAAAATAGGCTATTTTAAAACGCTCATAACTCCGTAAATATTAACATTTCGGGGTTTTTAGCAGCATCATTTCATTGCAGTTACCATTGCAACTATTAAAGAGGAAAAATAGGCTATTTTAAAACGCTCATAACTCCGTAAATATTAACATTTCGGGGTTTTTAGCAGCATCATTTCATTGCAGTTACCATTGCAACTATTAAAGAGGAAAAATAGGCTATTTTAAAACGCTCATAACTCCGTAAATATTAACATTTCGGGGTTTTTAGCAGCATCATTTCATTGCAGTTACCATTGCAACTATTAAAGAGGAAAAATAGGCTATTTTAAAACGCTCATAACTCCGTAAATATTAACATTTCGGGGTTTTTAGCAGCATCATTTCATTGCAGTTACCATTGCAACTATTAAAGAGGAAAAATAGGCTATTTTAAAACGCTCATAACTCCGTAAATATTAACATTTCGGGGTTTTTAGCAGCATCATTTCATTGCAGTTACCATTGCAACTATTAAAGAGGAAAAATAGGCTATTTTAAAACGCTCATAACTCCGTAAATATTAACATTTCGGGGTTTTTAGCAGCATCATTTCATTGCAGTTACCATTGCAACTATTAAAGAGGAAAAATAGGCTATTTTAAAACGCTCATAACTCCGTAAATATTAACATTTCGGGGTTTTTAGCAGCATCATTTCATTGCAGTTACCATTGCAACTATTAAAGAGGAAAAATAGGCTATTTTAAAACGCTCATAACTCCGTAAATATTAACATTTCGGGGTTTTTAGCAGCATCATTTCATTGCAGTTACCATTGCAACTATTAAAGAGGAAAAATAGGCTATTTTAAAACGCTCATAACTCCGTAAATATTAACATTTCGGGGTTTTTAGCAGCATCATTTCATTGCAGTTACCATTGCAACTATTAAAGAGGAAAAATAGGCTATTTTAAAACGCTCATAACTCCGTAAATATTAACATTTCGGGGTTTTTAGCAGCATCATTTAACTGCAGTTACCATTGCAACTATTAAAGAGGAAAAATAGGCTATTTTAAAACGCTCATAACTCCGTAAATATTAACATTTCGGGGTTTTTAGCAGCATCATTTCATTGCAGTTACCATTGCAACTATTAAAGAGGAAAAATAGGCTATTTTAAAACGCTCATAACTCCGTAAATATTAACATTTCGGGGTTTTTAGCAGCATCATTTCATTGCAGTTACCATTGCAACTATTAAAGAGGAAAAATAGGCTATTTTAAAACGCTCATAACTCCGTAAATATTAACATTTCGGGGTTTTTAGCAGCATCATTTCATTGCAGTTACCATTGCAACTATTAAAGAGGAAAAATAGGCTATTTTAAAACGCTCATAACTCCGTAAATATTAACATTTCGGGGTTTTTAGCAGCATCATTTCATTGCAGTTACCATTGCAACTATTAAAGAGGAAAAATAGGCTATTTTAAAACGCTCATAACTCCGTAAATATTAACATTTCGGGGTTTTTAGCAGCATCATTTCATTGCAGTTACCATTGCAACTATTAAAGAGGAAAAATAGGCTATTTTAAAACGCTCATAACTCCGTAAATATTAACATTTCGGGGTTTTTAGCAGCATCATTTAACTGCAGTTACCATTGCAACTATTAAAGAGGAAAAATAGGCTATTTTAAAACGCTCATAACTCCGTAAATATTAACATTTCGGGGTTTTTAGCAGCATCATTTCATTGCAGTTACCATTGCAACTATTAAAGAGGAAAAATAGGCTATTTTAAAACGCTCATAACTCCGTAAATATTAACATTTCGGGGTTTTTAGCAGCATCATTTCATTGCAGTTACCATTGCAACTATTAAAGAGGAAAAATAGGCTATTTTAAAACGCTCATAACTCCGTAAATATTAACATTTCGGGGTTTTTAGCAGCATCATTTCATTGCAGTTACCATTGCAACTATTAAAGAGGAAAAATAGGCTATTTTAAAACGCTCATAACTCCGTAAATATTAACATTTCGGGGTTTTTAGCAGCATCATTTCATTGCAGTTACCATTGCAACTATTAAAGAGGAAAAATAGGCTATTTTAAAACGCTCATAACTCCGTAAATATTAACATTTCGGGGTTTTTAGCAGCATCATTTTAACTGCAGTTACCATTGCAACTATTAAAGAGGAAAAATAGGCTATTTTAAAACGCTCATAACTCCGTAAATATTAACATTTCGGGGTTTTTAGCAGCATCATTTCATTGCAGTTACCATTGCAACTATTAAAGAGGAAAAATAGGCTATTTTAAAACGCTCATAACTCCGTAAATATTAACATTTCGGGGTTTTTAGCAGCATCATTTCATTGCAGTTACCATTGCAACTATTAAAGAGGAAAAATAGGCTATTTTAAAACGCTCATAACTCCGTAAATATTAACATTTCGGGGTTTTTAGCAGCATCATTTCATTGCAGTTACCATTGCAACTATTAAAGAGGAAAAATAGGCTATTTTAAAACGCTCATAACTCCGTAAATATTAACATTTCGGGGTTTTTAGCAGCATCATTTCATTGCAGTTACCATTGCAACTATTAAAGAGGAAAAATAGGCTATTTTAAAACGCTCATAACTCCGTAAATATTAACATTTCGGGGTTTTTAGCAGCATCATTTCATTGCAGTTACCATTGCAACTATTAAAGAGGAAAAATAGGCTATTTTAAAACGCTCATAACTCCGTAAATATTAACATTTCGGGGTTTTTAGCAGCATCATTTCATTGCAGTTACCATTGCAACTATTAAAGAGGAAAAATAGGCTATTTTAAAACGCTCATAACTCCGTAAATATTAACATTTCGGGGTTTTTAGCAGCATCATTTCATTGCAGTTACCATTGCAACTATTAAAGAGGAAAAATAGGCTATTTTAAAACGCTCATAACTCCGTAAATATTAACATTTCGGGGTTTTTAGCAGCATCATTTCATTGCAGTTACCATTGCAACTATTAAAGAGGAAAAATAGGCTATTTTAAAACGCTCATAACTCCGTAAATATTAACATTTCGGGGTTTTTAGCAGCATCATTTCATTGCAGTTACCATTGCAACTATTAAAGAGGAAAAATAGGCTATTTTAAAACGCTCATAACTCCGTAAATATTAACATTTCGGGGTTTTTAGCAGCATCATTTCATTGCAGTTACCATTGCAACTATTAAAGAGGAAAAATAGGCTATTTTAAAACGCTCATAACTCCGTAAATATTAACATTTCGGGGTTTTTAGCAGCATCATTTCATTGCAGTTACCATTGCAACTATTAAAGAGGAAAAATAGGCTATTTTAAAACGCTCATAACTCCGTAAATATTAACATTTCGGGGTTTTTAGCAGCATCATTTAACTGCAGTTACCATTGCAACTATTAAAGAGGAAAAATAGGCTATTTTAAAACGCTCATAACTCCGTAAATATTAACATTTCGGGGTTTTTAGCAGCATCATTTCATTGCAGTTACCATTGCAACTATTAAGAGGAAAAATAGGCTATTTTAAAACGCTCATAACTCCGTAAATATTAACATTTCGGGGTTTTAGCAGCATCATTTCATTGCAGTTACCATTGCAACTATTAAAGAGGAAAAATAGGCTATTTTAAAACGCTCATAACTCCGTAAATATTAACATTTCGGGGTTTTTAGCAGCATCATTTCATTGCAGTTACCATTGCAACTATTAAAGAGGAAAAATAGGCTATTTAAAACGCTCATAACTCCGTAAATATTAACATTTCGGGGTTTTTAGCAGCATCATTTCATTGCAGTTACCATTGCAACTATTAAAGAGGAAAAATAGGCTATTTTAAAACGCTCATAACTCCGTAAATATTAACATTTCGGGGTTTTTAGCAGCATCATTTCATTGCAGTTACCATTGCAACTATTAAAGAGGAAAAATAGGCTATTTTAAAACGCTCATACTCCGTAAATATTAACATTTCGGGGTTTTTAGCAGCATTTACTGCATCATTTACCATTGCAGTTATTGAAAGAGGAAAAATAGGCTATTTTAAAACGCTCATAACTCCGTAAATATTAACATTTCGGGGTTTTTAGCAGCATCATTTCATTGCAGTTACCATTGCAACTATTAAAGAGGAAAAATAGGCTATTTTAAAACGCTCATAACTCCGTAAATATTAACATTTCGGGGTTTTTAGCATCATTTACTGCATCATTTAACATGCAGTTATTGAAAGAGGAAAAATAGGCTATTTTAAAACGCTCATAACTCCGTAAATATTAACATTTCGGGGTTTTTAGCAGCATCATTTCATTGCAGTTACCATTGCAACTATTAAAGAGGAAAAATAGGCTATTTTAAAACGCTCATAACTCCGTAAATATTAACATTTCGGGGTTTTTAGCAGCATCATTTCATTGCAGTTACCATTGCAACTATTAAAGAGGAAAAATAGGCTATTTTAAAACGCTCATAACTCCGTAAATATTAACATTTCGGGGTTTTTAGCAGCATCATTTCATTGCAGTTACCATTGCAACTATTAAAGAGGAAAAATAGGCTATTTTAAAACGCTCATAACTCCGTAAATATTAACATTTCGGGGTTTTTAGCAGCATCATTTCATTGCAGTTACCATTGCAACTATTAAAGAGGAAAAATAGGCTATTTTAAAACGCTCATAACTCCGTAAATATTAACATTTCGGGGTTTTTAGCAGCATCATTTCATTGCAGTTACCATTGCAACTATTAAAGAGGAAAAATAGGCTATTTTAAAACGCTCATAACTCCGTAAATATTAACATTTCGGGGTTTTTAGCAGCATCATTTCATTGCAGTTACCATTGCAACTATTAAAGAGGAAAAATAGGCTATTTTAAAACGCTCATAACTCCGTAAATATTAACATTTCGGGGTTTTTAGCAGCATCATTTCATTGCAGTTACCATTGCAACTATTAAAGAGGAAAAATAGGCTATTTTAAAACGCTCATAACTCCGTAAATATTAACATTTCGGGGTTTTTAGCAGCATCATTTAACTGCAGTTACCATTGCAACTATTAAAGAGGAAAAATAGGCTATTTTAAAACGCTCATAACTCCGTAAATATTAACATTTCGGGGTTTTTAGCAGCATCATTTCATTGCAGTTACCATTGCAACTATTAAAGAGGAAAAATAGGCTATTTTAAAACGCTCATAACTCCGTAAATATTAACATTTCGGGGTTTTTAGCAGCATCATTTCACTGCAGTTACCATTGCAACTATTAAAGAGGAAAAATAGGCTATTTTAAAACGCTCATAACTCCGTAAATATTAACATTTCGGGGTTTTTAGCAGCATCATTTCATTGCAGTTACCATTGCAACTATTAAAGAGGAAAAATAGGCTATTTTAAAACGCTCATAACTCCGTAAATATTAACATTTCGGGGTTTTTAGCAGCATCATTTCATTGCAGTTACCATTGCAACTATTAAAGAGGAAAAATAGGCTATTTTAAAACGCTCATAACTCCGTAAATATTAACATTTCGGGGTTTTTAGCAGCATCATTTAACTGCAGTTACATTGCAACTATTAAAGAGGAAAAATAGGCTATTTTAAAACGCTCATAACTCCGTAAATATTAACATTTCGGGGTTTTTAGCAGCATCATTTCATTGCAGTTACCATTGCAACTATTGAAAGAGGAAAAATAGGCTATTTTAAAACGCTCATAACTCCGTAAATATTAACATTTCGGGGTTTTTAGCAGCATCATTTCATTGCAGTTACCATTGCAACTATTAAAGAGGAAAAATAGGCTATTTTAAAACGCTCATAACTCCGTAAATATTAACATTTCGGGGTTTTTAGCAGCATCATTTCATTGCAGTTACCATTGCACTATTGAAAGAGGAAAAATAGGCTATTTTAAAACGCTCATAACTCCGTAAATATTAACATTTCGGGGTTTTTAGCAGCATCATTTCATTGCAGTTACCATTGCAACTATTAAAGAGGAAAAATAGGCTATTTTAAAACGCTCATAACTCCGTAAATATTAACATTTCGGGGTTTTTAGCAGCATCATTTAACTGCAGTTACATTGCAACTATTAAAGAGGAAAAATAGGCTATTTTAAAACGCTCATAACTCCGTAAATATTAACATTTCGGGGTTTTTAGCAGCATCATTTTAACTGCAGTTACCATTGCAACTATTAAAGAGGAAAAATAGGCTATTTTAAAACGCTCATAACTCCGTAAATATTAACATTTCGGGGTTTTTAGCAGCATCATTTAACTGCAGTTACCATTGCAACTATTAAAGAGGAAAAATAGGCTATTTTAAAACGCTCATAACTCCGTAAATATTAACATTTCGGGGTTTTTAGCAGCATCATTTTAACTGCAGTTACCATTGCAACTATTAAAGAGGAAAAATAGGCTATTTTAAAACGCTCATAACTCCGTAAATATTAACATTTCGGGGTTTTTAGCAGCATCATTTCATTGCAGTTACCATTGCAAGTTATTGAAAGAGGAAAAATAGGCTATTTTAAAACGCTCATAACTCCGTAAATATTAACATTTCGGGGTTTTTAGCAGCATCATTTCATTGCAGTTACCATTGCAACTATTAAAGAGGAAAAATAGGCTATTTTAAAACGCTCATAACTCCGTAAATATTAACATTTCGGGGTTTTTAGCAGCATCATTTTAACTGCAGTTATTGAAAGAGGAAAAATAGGCTATTTTAAAACGCTCATAACTCCGTAAATATTAACATTTCGGGGTTTTTAGCAGCATCATTTCATTGCAGTTACCATTGCAGTTATTGAAAGAGGAAAAATAGGCTATTTTAAAACGCTCATAACTCCGTAAATATTAACATTTCGGGGTTTTTAGCAGCATCATTTCATTGCAGTTACCATTGCAGTTATTGAAAGAGGAAAAATAGGCTATTTTAAAACGCTCATAACTCCGTAAATATTAACATTTCGGGGTTTTTAGCAGCATCATTTCATTGCAGTTACCATTGCAGTTATTGAAAGAGGAAAAATAGGCTATTTTAAAACGCTCATAACTCCGTAAATATTAACATTTCGGGGTTTTTAGCAGCATCATTTCATTGCAGTTACCATTGCAACTATTAAAGAGGAAAAATAGGCTATTTTAAAACGCTCATAACTCCGTAAATATTAACATTTCGGGGTTTTTAGCAGCATCATTTCATTGCAGTTACCATTGCAGTTATTGAAAGAGGAAAAATAGGCTATTTTAAAACGCTCATAACTCCGTAAATATTAACATTTCGGTGTTTTTAGCAGCATCATTTTAACTGCAGTTATTGAAAGAGGAAAAATAGGCTATTTTAAAACGCTCATAACTCCGTAAATATTAACATTTCGGGGTTTTTAGCAGCATCATTTCATTGCAGTTACCATTGCAGTTATTGAAAGAGGAAAAATAGGCTATTTTAAAACGCTCATAACTCCGTAAATATTAACATTTCGGGGTTTTTAGCAGCATCATTTCATTGCAGTTACCATTGCAACTATTAAAGAGGAAAAATAGGCTATTTTAAAACGCTCATAACTCCGTAAATATTAACATTTCGGGGTTTTTAGCAGCATCATTTCATTGCAGTTACCATTGCAGTTATTGAAAGAGGAAAAATAGGCTATTTTAAAACGCTCATAACTCCGTAAATATTAACATTTCGGGGTTTTTAGCAGCATCATTTCATTGCAGTTACCATTGCAACTATTAAAGAGGAAAAATAGGCTATTTTAAAACGCTCATAACTCCGTAAATATTAACATTTCGGGGTTTTTAGCAGCATCATTTCATTGCAGTTACCATTGCAGTTATTGAAAGAGGAAAAATAGGCTATTTTAAAACGCTCATAACTCCGTAAATATTAACATTTCGGGGTTTTTAGCAGCATCATTTCATTGCAGTTACCATTGCAACTATTAAAGAGGAAAAATAGGCTATTTTAAAACGCTCATAACTCCGTAAATATTAACATTTCGGGGTTTTTAGCAGCATCATTTCATTGCAGTTACCATTGCAGTTATTGAAAGAGGAAAAATAGGCTATTTTAAAACGCTCATAACTCCGTAAATATTAACATTTCGGGGTTTTTAGCAGCATCATTTCATTGCAGTTACCATTGCAACTATTAAAGAGGAAAAATAGGCTATTTTAAAACGCTCATAACTCCGTAAATATTAACATTTCGGGGTTTTTAGCAGCATCATTTTAACTGCAGTTATTGAAAGAGGAAAAATAGGCTATTTTAAAACGCTCATAACTCCGTAAATATTAACATTTCGGGGTTTTTAGCAGCATCATTTTAACTGCAGTTATTGAAAGAGGAAAAATAGGCTATTTTAAAACGCTCATAACTCCGTAAATATTAACATTTCGGGGTTTTTAGCAGCATCATTTTAACTGCAGTTATTGAAAGAGGAAAAATAGGCTATTTTAAAACGCTCATAACTCCGTAAATATTAACATTTCGGGGTTTTTAGCAGCATCATTTTAACTGCAGTTATTGAAAGAGGAAAAATAGGCTATTTTAAAACGCTCATAACTCCGTAAATATTAACATTTCGGGGTTTTTAGCATCATTTTAACTGCAGTTAGCATCATTTTAACTGCAGTTATTGAAAGAGGAAAAATAGGCTATTTTAAAACGCTCATAACTCCGTAAATATTAACATTTCGGGGTTTTTAGCAGCATCATTTTAACTGCAGTTATTGAAAGAGGAAAAATAGGCTATTTTAAAACGCTCATAACTCCGTAAATATTAACATTTCGGGGTTTTATCATTCATCATTTTAATCGCAGTTATTGAAAGAGGAAAAATAGGCTATTTTAAAACGCTCATAACTCCGTAAATATTAACATTTCGGGGTTTTTAGCAGCATCATTTTAACTGCAGTTATTGAAAGAGGAAAAATAGGCTATTTTAAAACGCTCATAACTCCGTAAATATTAACATTTCGGGGTTTTTAGCAGCATCATTTTAACTGCAGTTATTGAAAGAGGAAAAATAGGCTATTTTAAAACGCTCATAACTCCGTAAATATTAACATTTCGGGGTTTTTAGCATCATTTTAACTGCAGTTAGCATCATTTTAACTGCAGTTATTGAAAGAGGAAAAATAGGCTATTTTAAAACGCTCATAACTCCGTAAATATTAACATTTCGGGGTTTTTAGCAGCATCATTTTAACTGCAGTTATTGAAAGAGGAAAAATAGGCTATTTTAAAACGCTCATAACTCCGTAAATATTAACATTTCGGGGTTTTTATCATTCATCATTTTAATCGCAGTTATTGAAAGAGGAAAAATAGGCTATTTTAAAACGCTCATAACTCCGTAAATATTAACATTTCGGGGTTTTTAGCAGCATCATTTTAACTGCAGTTATTGAAAGAGGAAAAATAGGCTATTTTAAAACGCTCATAACTCCGTAAATATTAACATTTCGGGGTTTTTATCATTCATCATTTTAATCGCAGTTATTGAAAGAGGAAAAATAGGCTATTTTAAAACGCTCATAACTCCGTAAATATTAACATTTCGGGGTTTTTAGCAGCATCATTTTAACTGCAGTTATTGAAAGAGGAAAAATAGGCTATTTTAAAACGCTCATAACTCCGTAAATATTAACATTTCGGGGTTTTTAGCAGCATCATTTTAACTGCAGTTATTGAAAGAGGAAAAATAGGCTATTTTAAAACGCTCATAACTCCGTAAATATTAACATTTCGGGGTTTTTAGCAGCATCATTTCATTGCAGTTACCATTGCAGTTATTGAAAGAGGAAAAATAGGCTATTTTAAAACGCTCATAACTCCGTAAATATTAACATTTCGGGGTTTTTAGCAGCATCATTTCATTGCAGTTACCATTGCAACTATTAAAGAGGAAAAATAGGCTATTTTAAAACGCTCATAACTCCGTAAATATTAACATTTCGGGGTTTTTAGCAGCATCATTTTAACTGCAGTTATTGAAAGAGGAAAAATAGGCTATTTTAAAACGCTCATAACTCCGTAAATATTAACATTTCGGGGTTTTTAGCAGCATCATTTTAACTGCAGTTATTGAAAGAGGAAAAATAGGCTATTTTAAAACGCTCATAACTCCGTAAATATTAACATTTCGGGGTTTTTAGCAGCATCATTTTAACTGCAGTTATTGAAAGAGGAAAAATAGGCTATTTTAAAACGCTCATAACTCCGTAAATATTAACATTTCGGGGTTTTTAGCAGCATCATTTCATTGCAGTTACCATTGCAGTTATTGAAAGAGGAAAAATAGGCTATTTTAAAACGCTCATAACTCCGTAAATATTAACATTTCGGGGTTTTTAGCAGCATCATTTCATTGCAGTTACCATTGCAACTATTAAAGAGGAAAAATAGGCTATTTTAAAACGCTCATAACTCCGTAAATATTAACATTTCGGGGTTTTTAGCAGCATCATTTTAACTGCAGTTATTGAAAGAGGAAAAATAGGCTATTTTAAAACGCTCATAACTCCGTAAATATTAACATTTCGGGGTTTTTAGCAGCATCATTTTAACTGCAGTTATTGAAAGAGGAAAAATAGGCTATTTTAAAACGCTCATAACTCCGTAATATTAACATTTCGGGGTTTTAGCATCATTTTAACTGCAGTTAGCATCATTTTAACTGCAGTTATTGAAAGAGGAAAAATAGGCTATTTTAAAACGCTCATAACTCCGTAAATATTAACATTTCGGGGTTTTTAGCAGCATCATTTTAACTGCAGTTATTGAAAGAGGAAAAATAGGCTATTTTAAAACGCTCATAACTCCGTAAATATTAACATTTCGGGGTTTTTATCATTCATCATTTTAATCGCAGTTATTGAAAGAGGAAAAATAGGCTATTTTAAAACGCTCATAACTCCGTAAATATTAACATTTCGGGGTTTTTAGCAGCATCATTTCATTGCAGTTACCATTGCAACTATTAAAGAGGAAAAATAGGCTATTTTAAAACGCTCATAACTCCGTAAATATTAACATTTCGGGGTTTTTAGCAGCATCATTTCATTGCAGTTACCATTGCAACTATTAAAGAGGAAAAATAGGCTATTTTAAAACGCTCATAACTCCGTAAATATTAACATTTCGGGGTTTTTAGCAGCATCATTTTAACTGCAGTTATTGAAAGAGGAAAAATAGGCTATTTTAAAACGCTCATAACTCCGTAAATATTAACATTTCGGGGTTTTTAGCAGCATCATTTTAACTGCAGTTATTGAAAGAGGAAAAATAGGCTATTTTAAAACGCTCATAACTCCGTAAATATTAACATTTCGGGGTTTTTAGCAGCATCATTTTAACTGCAGTTATTGAAAGAGGAAAAATAGGCTATTTTAAAACGCTCATAACTCCGTAAATATTAACATTTCGGGGTTTTTAGCAGCATCATTTCATTGCAGTTACCATTGCAGTTATTGAAAGAGGAAAAATAGGCTATTTTAAAACGCTCATAACTCCGTAAATATTAACATTTCGGGGTTTTTAGCAGCATCATTTCATTGCAGTTACCATTGCAACTATTAAAGAGGAAAAATAGGCTATTTTAAAACGCTCATAACTCCGTAAATATTAACATTTCGGGGTTTTTAGCAGCATCATTTTAACTGCAGTTATTGAAAGAGGAAAAATAGGCTATTTAAAACGCTCATAACTCCGTAAATATTAACATTTCGGGGTTTTAGCAGCATCATTTTAACTGCAGTTATTGAAAGAGGAAAAATAGGCTATTTTAAAACGCTCATAACTCCGTAAATATTAACATTTCGGGGTTTTTAGCAGCATCATTTTAACTGCAGTTATTGAAAGAGGAAAAATAGGCTATTTTAAAACGCTCATAACTCCGTAAATATTAACATTTCGGGGTTTTTAGCAGCATCATTTTAACTGCAGTTATTGAAAGAGGAAAAATAGGCTATTTTAAAACGCTCATAACTCCGTAAATATTAACATTTCGGGGTTTTTAGCAGCATCATTTTAACTGCAGTTATTGAAAGAGGAAAAATAGGCTATTTTAAAACGCTCATAACTCCGTAAATATTAACATTTCGGGGTTTTTAGCAGCATCATTTTAACTGCAGTTATTGAAAGAGGAAAAATAGGCTATTTTAAAACGCTCATAACTCCGTAAATATTAACATTTCGGGGTTTTTAGCAGCATCATTTTAACTGCAGTTATTGAAAGAGGAAAAATAGGCTATTTTAAAACGCTCATAACTCCGTAAATATTAACATTTCGGGGTTTTTAGCAGCATCATTTCATTGCAGTTACCATTGCAGTTATTGAAAGAGGAAAAATAGGCTATTTTAAAACGCTCATAACTCCGTAAATATTAACATTTCGGGGTTTTTAGCAGCATCATTTCATTGCAGTTACCATTGCAACTATTAAAGAGGAAAAATAGGCTATTTTAAAACGCTCATAACTCCGTAAATATTAACATTTCGGGGTTTTTAGCAGCATCATTTTAACTGCAGTTATTGAAAGAGGAAAAATAGGCTATTTTAAAACGCTCATAACTCCGTAAATATTAACATTTCGGGGTTTTTAGCAGCATCATTTTAACTGCAGTTATTGAAAGAGGAAAAATAGGCTATTTTAAAACGCTCATAACTCCGTAAATATTAACATTTCGGGGTTTTTAGCAGCATCATTTTAACTGCAGTTATTGAAAGAGGAAAAATAGGCTATTTTAAAACGCTCATAACTCCGTAAATATTAACATTTCGGGGTTTTTAGCAGCATCATTTTAACTGCAGTTATTGAAAGAGGAAAAATAGGCTATTTTAAAACGCTCATAACTCCGTAAATATTAACATTTCGGGGTTTTAGCAGCATCATTTCATTGCAGTTACCATTGCAACTATTAAAGAGGAAAAATAGGCTATTTTAAAACGCTCATAACTCCGTAAATATTAACATTTCGGGGTTTTTAGCAGCATCATTTCATTGCAGTTACCATTGCAGTTATTGAAAGAGGAAAAATAGGCTATTTTAAAACGCTCATAACTCCGTAAATATTAACATTTCGGGGTTTTTAGCAGCATCATTTCATTGCAGTTACCATTGCAACTATTAAAGAGGAAAAATAGGCTATTTTAAAACGCTCATAACTCCGTAAATATTAACATTTCGGGGTTTTTAGCAGCATCATTTTAACTGCAGTTATTGAAAGAGGAAAAATAGGCTATTTTAAAACGCTCATAACTCCGTAAATATTAACATTTCGGGGTTTTTAGCAGCATCATTTTAACTGCAGTTATTGAAAGAGGAAAAATAGGCTATTTTAAAACGCTCATAACTCCGTAAATATTAACATTTCGGGGTTTTTAGCAGCATCATTTTAACTGCAGTTATTGAAAGAGGAAAAATAGGCTATTTTAAAACGCTCATAACTCCGTAAATATTAACATTTCGGGGTTTTTATCATTCATCATTTTAATCGCAGTTATTGAAAGAGGAAAAATAGGCTATTTTAAAACGCTCATAACTCCGTAAATATTAACATTTCGGGGTTTTTAGCAGCATCATTTTAACTGCAGTTATTGAAAGAGGAAAAATAGGCTATTTTAAAACGCTCATAACTCCGTAAATATTAACATTTCGGGGTTTTAGCAGCATCATTTTAACTGCAGTTATTGAAAGAGGAAAAATAGGCTATTTTAAAACGCTCATAACTCCGTAAATATTAACATTTCGGGGTTTTTAGCAGCATCATTTTAACTGCAGTTATTGAAAGAGGAAAAATAGGCTATTTTAAAACGCTCATAACTCCGTAAATATTAACATTTCGGGGTTTTTAGCAGCATCATTTCATTGCAGTTACCATTGCAGTTATTGAAAGAGGAAAAATAGGCTATTTTAAAACGCTCATAACTCCGTAAATATTAACATTTCGGGGTTTTTAGCAGCATCATTTCATTGCAGTTACCATTGCAACTATTAAAGAGGAAAAATAGGCTATTTTAAAACGCTCATAACTCCGTAAATATTAACATTTCGGGGTTTTTAGCAGCATCATTTTAACTGCAGTTATTGAAAGAGGAAAAATAGGCTATTTTAAAACGCTCATAACTCCGTAAATATTAACATTTCGGGGTTTTTAGCAGCATCATTTTAACTGCAGTTATTGAAAGAGGAAAAATAGGCTATTTTAAAACGCTCATAACTCCGTAAATATTAACATTTCGGGGTTTTTAGCAGCATCATTTTAACTGCAGTTATTGAAAGAGGAAAAATAGGCTATTTTAAAACGCTCATAACTCCGTAAATATTAACATTTCGGGGTTTTTAGCAGCATCATTTTAACTGCAGTTATTGAAAGAGGAAAAATAGGCTATTTTAAAACGCTCATAACTCCGTAAATATTAACATTTCGGGGTTTTTAGCAGCATCATTTTAACTGCAGTTATTGAAAGAGGAAAAATAGGCTATTTTAAAACGCTCATAACTCCGTAAATATTAACATTTCGGGGTTTTTAGCAGCATCATTTCATTGCAGTTACCATTGCAGTTATTGAAAGAGGAAAAATAGGCTATTTTAAACGCTCATAACTCCGTAAATATTAACATTTCGGGGTTTTAGCAGCATCATTTACTGCAGTTACATTGAAAGAGGAAAAATAGGCTATTTTAAAACGCTCATAACTCCGTAAATATTAACATTTCGGGGTTTTTAGCAGCATCATTTTAACTGCAGTTATTGAAAGAGGAAAAATAGGCTATTTTAAAACGCTCATAACTCCGTAAATATTAACATTTCGGGGTTTTTAGCAGCATCATTTTAACTGCAGTTATTGAAAGAGGAAAAATAGGCTATTTTAAAACGCTCATAACTCCGTAAATATTAACATTTCGGGTTTTTAGCAGCATCATTTTAACTGCAGTTATTGAAAGAGGAAAAATAGGCTATTTTAAAACGCTCATAACTCCGTAAATATTAACATTTCGGGGTTTTTAGCAGCATCATTTTAACTGCAGTTATTGAAAGAGGAAAAATAGGCTATTTTAAAACGCTCATAACTCCGTAAATATTAACATTTCGGGGTTTTTAGCAGCATCATTTTAACTGCAGTTATTGAAAGAGGAAAAATAGGCTATTTTAAAACGCTCATAACTCCGTAAATATTAACATTTCGGGGTTTTTAGCAGCATCATTTTAACTGCAGTTATTGAAAGAGGAAAAATAGGCTATTTTAAAACGCTCATAACTCCGTAAATATTAACATTTCGGGGTTTTTAGCAGCATCATTTTAACTGCAGTTATTGAAAGAGGAAAAATAGGCTATTTTAAAACGCTCATAACTCCGTAAATATTAACATTTCGGGGTTTTTAGCAGCATCATTTCATTGCAGTTACCATTGCAGTTATTGAAAGAGGAAAAATAGGCTATTTTAAAACGCTCATAACTCCGTAAATATTAACATTTCGGGGTTTTTAGCAGCATCATTTCATTGCAGTTACCATTGCAACTATTAAAGAGGAAAAATAGGCTATTTTAAAACGCTCATAACTCCGTAAATATTAACATTTCGGGGTTTTAGCAGCATCATTTTAACTGCAGTTATTGAAAGAGGAAAAATAGGCTATTTTAAAACGCTCATAACTCCGTAAATATTAACATTTCGGGGTTTTTAGCAGCATCATTTTAACTGCAGTTATTGAAAGAGGAAAAATAGGCTATTTTAAAACGCTCATAACTCCGTAAATATTAACATTTCGGGGTTTTTATCATTCATCATTTTAATCGCAGTTATTGAAAGAGGAAAAATAGGCTATTTTAAAACGCTCATAACTCCGTAAATATTAACATTTCGGGGTTTTTAGCAGCATCATTTTAACTGCAGTTATTGAAAGAGGAAAAATAGGCTATTTTAAAACGCTCATAACTCCGTAAATATTAACATTTCGGGGTTTTTATCATTCATCATTTTAATCGCAGTTATTGAAAGAGGAAAAATAGGCTATTTTAAAACGCTCATAACTCCGTAAATATTAACATTTCGGGGTTTTTAGCAGCATCATTTAACTGCAGTTATTGAAAGAGGAAAAATAGGCTATTTTAAAACGCTCATAACTCCGTAAATATTAACATTTCGGGGTTTTTATCATTCATCATTTTAATCTGCAGTTATTGAAAGAGGAAAAATAGGCTATTTTAAAACGCTCATAACTCCGTAAATATTAACATTTCGGGGTTTTTATCATTCATCATTTTAATCGCAGTTATTGAAAGAGGAAAAATAGGCTATTTTAAAACGCTCATAACTCCGTAAATATTAACATTTCGGGGTTTTTAGCAGTCATCATTTTAATCTGCAGTTATTGAAAGAGGAAAAATAGGCTATTTTAAAACGCTCATAACTCCGTAAATATTAACATTTCGGGGTTTTTAGCAGCATCATTTTAACTGCAGTTATTGAAAGAGGAAAAATAGGCTATTTAAAACGCTCATAACTCCGTAAATATTAACATTTCGGGGTTTTTAGCAGCATCATTTAATCGCAGTTATTGAAAGAGGAAAAATAGGCTATTTTAAAACGCTCATAACTCCGTAAATATTAACATTTCGGGGTTTTTAGCATGCATCATTTTAATCGCAGTTATTGAAAGAGGAAAAATAGGCTATTTTAAAACGCTCATAACTCCGTAAATATTAACATTTCGGGGTTTTTAGCAGTCATCATTTTAATCTGCAGTTATTGAAAGAGGAAAAATAGGCTATTTTAAAACGCTCATAACTCCGTAAATATTAACATTTCGGGGTTTTTAGCAGCATCATTTTAACTGCAGTTATTGAAAGAGGAAAAATAGGCTATTTTAAAACGCTCATAACTCCGTAAATATTAACATTTCGGGGTTTTTATCAGTCATCATTTTAATCGCAGTTATTGAAGAGGAAAAATAGGCTATTTTAAAACGCTCATAACTCCGTAAATATTAACATTTCGGGGTTTTTATCATTCATCATTTTAATCGCAGTTATTGAAAGAGGAAAAATAGGCTATTTTAAAACGCTCATAACTCCGTAAATATTAACATTTCGGGGTTTTTAGCAGCATCATTTTAATCTGCAGTTATTGAAAGAGGAAAAATAGGCTATTTTAAAACGCTCATAACTCCGTAAATATTAACATTTCGGGGTTTTTAGCAGCATCATTTTAACTGCAGTTATTGAAAGAGGAAAAATAGGCTATTTTAAAACGCTCATAACTCCGTAAATATTAACATTTCGGGGTTTTTAGCATTCATCATTTTAATCGCAGTTATTGAAAGAGGAAAAATAGGCTATTTTAAAACGCTCATAACTCCGTAAATATTAACATTTCGGGGTTTTTAGCAGCATCATTTTAACTGCAGTTATTGAAAGAGGAAAAATAGGCTATTTTAAAACGCTCATAACTCCGTAAATATTAACATTTCGGGGTTTTTAGCAGCATCATTTTAACTGCAGTTATTGAAAGAGGAAAAATAGGCTATTTTAAAACGCTCATAACTCCGTAAATATTAACATTTCGGGGTTTTTAGCAGCATCATTTTAATCGCAGTTATTGAAAGAGGAAAAATAGGCTATTTTAAAACGCTCATAACTCCGTAAATATTAACATTTCGGGGTTTTTAGCAGCATCATTTTAACTGCAGTTATTGAAAGAGGAAAAATAGGCTATTTTAAAACGCTCATAACTCCGTAAATATTAACATTTCGGGGTTTTTAGCAGTCATCATTTAATCGCAGTTATTGAAAGAGGAAAAATAGGCTATTTTAAAACGCTCATAACTCCGTAAATATTAACATTTCGGGGTTTTTAGCAGCATCATTTTAACTGCAGTTATTGAAAGAGGAAAAATAGGCTATTTTAAAACGCTCATAACTCCGTAAATATTAACATTTCGGGGTTTTTAGCAGCATCATTTTAACTGCAGTTATTGAAAGAGGAAAAATAGGCTATTTTAAAACGCTCATAACTCCGTAAATATTAACATTTCGGGGTTTTTAGCAGCATCATTTTAACTGCAGTTATTGAAAGAGGAAAAATAGGCTATTTTAAAACGCTCATAACTCCGTAAATATTAACATTTCGGGGTTTTAGCAGCATCATTTTAATCTGCAGTTATTGAAAGAGGAAAAATAGGCTATTTTAAAACGCTCATAACTCCGTAAATATTAACATTTCGGGGTTTTTAGCAGCATTCCATCATTTAACTGCAGTTATTGAAAGAGGAAAAATAGGCTATTTTAAAACGCTCATAACTCCGTAAATATTAACATTTCGGGGTTTTTATCATTCATCATTTTAATCGCAGTTATTGAAAGAGGAAAAATAGGCTATTTTAAAACGCTCATAACTCCGTAAATATTAACATTTCGGGGTTTTTAGCAGCTCATTCATTGCAGTTAACTGCAGTTATTGAAAGAGGAAAAATAGGCTATTTTAAAACGCTCATAACTCCGTAAATATTAACATTTCGGGGTTTTTATCATTCATCATTTTAATCGCAGTTATTGAAAGAGGAAAAATAGGCTATTTTAAAACGCTCATAACTCCGTAAATATTAACATTTCGGGGTTTTTAGCAGCATCATTTAACTTGCAGTTACCATTGCAACTATTAAAGAGGAAAAATAGGCTATTTTAAAACGCTCATAACTCCGTAAATATTAACATTTCGGGGTTTTTAGCAGCATCATTTCATTGCAGTTACCATTGCAACTATTAAAGAGGAAAAATAGGCTATTTTAAAACGCTCATAACTCCGTAAATATTAACATTTCGGGGTTTTTAGCAGCATCATTTCATTGCAGTTACCATTGCAACTATTAAAGAGGAAAAATAGGCTATTTTAAAACGCTCATAACTCCGTAAATATTAACATTTCGGGGTTTTTAGCAGCATCATTTCATTGCAGTTACCATTGCAACTATTAAAGAGGAAAAATAGGCTATTTTAAAACGCTCATAACTCCGTAAATATTAACATTTCGGGTTTTTAGCAGCATCATTTCATTGCAGTTACCATTGCAACTATTAAAGAGGAAAAATAGGCTATTTTAAAACGCTCATAACTCCGTAAATATTAACATTTCGGGGTTTTTAGCAGCATCATTTCATTGCAGTTACCATTGCAACTATTAAAGAGGAAAAATAGGCTATTTTAAAACGCTCATAACTCCGTAAATATTAACATTTCGGGGTTTTTAGCAGCATCATTTCATTGCAGTTACCATTGCAACTATTAAAGAGGAAAAATAGGCTATTTTAAAACGCTCATAACTCCGTAAATATTAACATTTCGGGGTTTTTAGCAGCATCATTTCATTGCAGTTACCATTGCAACTATTAAAGAGGAAAAATAGGCTATTTTAAAACGCTCATAACTCCGTAAATATTAACATTTCGGGGTTTTAGCAGCATCATTTCATTGCAGTTACCATTGCAACTATTAAAGAGGAAAAATAGGCTATTTTAAAACGCTCATAACTCCGTAAATATTAACATTTCGGGGTTTTTAGCAGCATCATTTCATTGCAGTTACCATTGCAAGTATGAAGGAAAATAGGCTATTTTAAAACGCTCATAACTCCGTAAATATTAACATTTCGGGGTTTTTATCATTCATCATTTTAATCGCAGTTATTGAAAGAGGAAAAATAGGCTATTTTAAAACGCTCATAACTCCGTAAATATTAACATTTCGGGGTTTTTATCATTCATCATTTTAATCGCAGTTATTGAAAGAGGAAAAATAGGCTATTTTAAAACGCTCATAACTCCGTAAATATTAACATTTCGGGGTTTTTATCATTCATCATTTTAACTGCAGTTATTGAAAGAGGAAAAATAGGCTATTTAAAACGCTCATAACTCCGTAAATATTAACATTTCGGGGTTTTTATCAGTCATCATTTTAACTCGCAGTTATTGAAAGAGGGAAAAATAGGCTATTTTAAAACGCTCATAACTCCGTAAATATTAACATTTCGGGGTTTTTATCATTCATCATTTTAATCGCAGTTATTGAAAGAGGAAAAATAGGCTATTTTAAAACGCTCATAACTCCGTAAATATTAACATTTCGGGGTTTTTAGCATCATTGCATCATTTTAACTGCAGTTATTGAAAGAGGAAAAATAGGCTATTTTAAAAACGCTCATAACTCCGTAAATATTAACATTTCGGGGTTTTTATCATTCATCATTTTAACTCGCAGTTATTGAAAGAGGAAAAATAGGCTATTTTAAAACGCTCATAACTCCGTAAATATTAACATTTCGGGGTTTTTATCATTCATCATTTTAATCGCAGTTATTGAAAGAGGAAAAATAGGCTATTTTAAAAACGCTCATAACTCCGTAAATATTAACATTTCGGGGGTTTTTATCATTCATCATTTTAACTGCAGTTATTGAAAGAGGAAAAATAGGCTATTTTAAAACGCTCATAACTCCGTAAATATTAACATTTCGGGGTTTTTATCATTCATCATTTTAATCGCAGTTATTGAAAGAGGAAAAATAGGCTATTTTAAAAACGCTCATAACTCCGTAATATTAACATTTCGGGGTTTTTAGCAGCATCATTTTAACTGCAGTTATTGAAAGAGGAAAAATAGGCTATTTTAAAACGCTCATAACTCCGTAAATATTAACATTTCGGGGTTTTTAGCATCATTTACTGCATCATTTTAACTGCAGTTATTGAAAGAGGAAAAATAGGCTATTTTAAAACGCTCATAACTCCGTAAATATTAACATTTCGGGGTTTTTATCATTCATCATTTTAATCGCAGTTATTGAAAGAGGAAAAATAGGCTATTTTAAAACGCTCATAACTCCGTAAATATTAACATTTCGGGGTTTTTAGCATCATTTACTGCATCATTTTAACTTCAGTTATTGAAAGAGGAAAAATAGGCTATTTTAAAACGCTCATAACTCCGTAATATTAACATTTCGGGGTTTTTATCATTCATCATTTTAATCGCAGTTATTGAAAGAGGAAAAATAGGCTATTTTAAAACGCTCATAACTCCGTAAATATTAACATTTCGGGGTTTTTAGCAGCATCATTTTAACTGCAGTTACCATTGCAACTATTAAAGAGGAAAAATAGGCTATTTTAAAACGCTCATAACTCCGTAAATATTAACATTTCGGGGTTTTTAGCAGCATCATTTCATTGCAGTTACCATTGCAACTATTAAAGAGGAAAAATAGGCTATTTTAAAACGCTCATAACTCCGTAAATATTAACATTTCGGGGTTTTTAGCAGCATCATTTCATTGCAGTTACCATTGCAACTATTAAAGAGGAAAAATAGGCTATTTTAAAACGCTCATAACTCCGTAAATATTAACATTTCGGGGTTTTTAGCAGCATCATTTCATTGCAGTTACCATTGCAACTATTAAAGAGGAAAAATAGGCTATTTTAAAACGCTCATAACTCCGTAAATATTAACATTTCGGGGTATTTAGCAGCATCATTTTAACTGCAGTTACCATTGCAACTATTAAAGAGGAAAAATAGGCTATTTTAAAACGCTCATAACTCCGTAAATATTAACATTTCGGGGTTTTTAGCAGCATCATTTCATTGCAGTTACCATTGCAACTATTAAAGAGGAAAAATAGGCTATTTTAAAACGCTCATAACTCCGTAAATATTAACATTTCGGGGTTTTTAGCAGCATCATTTCATTGCAGTTACCATTGCAACTATTAAAGAGGAAAAATAGGCTATTTTAAAACGCTCATAACTCCGTAAATATTAACATTTCGGGGTTTTTAGCAGCATCATTTCATTGCAGTTACCATTGCAACTATTAAAGAGGAAAAATAGGCTATTTTAAAACGCTCATAACTCCGTAAATATTAACATTTCGGGGTTTTTAGCAATCATTTACATTGCAGTTACCATGCAACTATTAAAGAGGAAAAATAGGCTATTTTAAAACGCTCATAACTCCGTAAATATTAACATTTCGGGGTTTTTAGCAGCATCATTTCATTGCAGTTACCATTGCAACTATTAAAGAGGAAAAATAGGCTATTTTAAAACGCTCATAACTCCGTAAATATTAACATTTCGGGGTTTTTAGCAGCATCATTTAACTGCAGTTACCATTGCAACTATTAAAGAGGAAAAATAGGCTATTTTAAAACGCTCATAACTCCGTAAATATTAACATTTCGGGGTTTTTAGCAGCATCATTTCATTGCAGTTACCATTGCAACTATTAAAGAGGAAAAATAGGCTATTTTAAAACGCTCATAACTCCGTAAATATTAACATTTCGGGGTTTTTAGCAGCATCATTTCATTGCAGTTACCATTGCAACTATTAAAGAGGAAAAATAGGCTATTTTAAAACGCTCATAACTCCGTAAATATTAACATTTCGGGGTTTTTAGCAGCATCATTTACTGCAGTTACCATTGCAACTATTAAAGAGGAAAAATAGGCTATTTTAAAACGCTCATAACTCCGTAAATATTAACATTTCGGGGTTTTTAGCAGCATCATTTCATTGCAGTTACCATTGCAACTATTAAAGAGGAAAAATAGGCTATTTTAAAACGCTCATAACTCCGTAAATATTAACATTTCGGGGTTTTTAGCAGCATCATTTCATTGCAGTTACCATTGCAACTATTAAAGAGGAAAAATAGGCTATTTTAAAACGCTCATAACTCCGTAAATATTAACATTTCGGGGTTTTTAGCAGCATCATTTAACTGCAGTTACCATTGCAACTATTAAAGAGGAAAAATAGGCTATTTTAAAACGCTCATAACTCCGTAAATATTAACATTTCGGGGTTTTTAGCAGCATCATTTCATTGCAGTTACCATTGCAACTATTAAAGAGGAAAAATAGGCTATTTTAAACGCTCATAACTCCGTAAATATTAACATTTCGGGGTTTTTAGCAGCATCATTTCATTGCAGTTACCATTGCAACTATTAAAGAGGAAAAATAGGCTATTTTAAAACGCTCATAACTCCGTAAATATTAACATTTCGGGGTTTTTAGCAGCATCATTTCATTGCAGTTACCATTGCAACTATTAAAGAGGAAAAATAGGCTATTTTAAAACGCTCATAACTCCGTAAATATTAACATTTCGGGGTTTTTAGCAGCATCATTTACTGCAGTTACCATTGCAACTATTAAAGAGGAAAAATAGGCTATTTTAAAACGCTCATAACTCCGTAAATATTAACATTTCGGGGTTTTTAGCAGCATCATTTAATCTGCAGTTACATTGCAACTATTAAAGAGGAAAAATAGGCTATTTTAAAACGCTCATAACTCCGTAAATATTAACATTTCGGGGTTTTTAGCAGCATCATTTCACTGCAGTTACCATTGCAACTATTAAAGAGGAAAAATAGGCTATTTTAAAACGCTCATAACTCCGTAAATATTAACATTTCGGGGTTTTTAGCAGCATCATTTCATTGCAGTTACCATTGCAACTATTAAAGAGGAAAAATAGGCTATTTTAAAACGCTCATAACTCCGTAAATATTAACATTTCGGGGTTTTTAGCAGCATCATTTCATTGCAGTTACCATTGCAACTATTAAAGAGGAAAAATAGGCTATTTTAAAACGCTCATAACTCCGTAAATATTAACATTTCGGGGTTTTTAGCAGCATCATTTCATTGCAGTTACCATTGCAACTATTAAAGAGGAAAAATAGGCTATTTTAAAACGCTCATAACTCCGTAAATATTAACATTTCGGGGTTTTTAGCAGCATCATTTTAACTGCAGTTACCATTGCAACTATTAAAGAGGAAAAATAGGCTATTTTAAAACGCTCATAACTCCGTAAATATTAACATTTCGGGGTTTTTAGCAGCATCATTTCATTGCAGTTACCATTGCAACTATTAAAGAGGAAAAATAGGCTATTTTAAAACGCTCATAACTCCGTAAATATTAACATTTCGGGGTTTTTAGCAGCATCATTTCATTGCAGTTACCATTGCAACTATTAAAGAGGAAAAATAGGCTATTTTAAAACGCTCATAACTCCGTAAATATTAACATTTCGGGGTTTTTAGCAGCATCATTTCATTGCAGTTACCATTGCAACTATTAAAGAGGAAAAATAGGCTATTTTAAAACGCTCATAACTCCGTAAATATTAACATTTCGGGGTTTTAGCAGCATCATTTTAACTGCAGTTACCATTGCAACTATTAAAGAGGAAAAATAGGCTATTTTAAAACGCTCATAACTCCGTAAATATTAACATTTCGGGGTTTTTAGCAGCATCATTTCATTGCAGTTACCATTGCAACTATTAAAGAGGAAAAATAGGCTATTTTAAAACGCTCATAACTCCGTAAATATTAACATTTCGGGGTTTTTAGCATCATTTACTGCAGTTACCATTGCAACTATTAAAGAGGAAAAATAGGCTATTTTAAAACGCTCATAACTCCGTAAATATTAACATTTCGGGGTTTTTAGCAGCATCATTTCATTGCAGTTACCATTGCAACTATTAAAGAGGAAAAATAGGCTATTTTAAAACGCTCATAACTCCGTAAATATTAACATTTCGGGGTTTTTAGCAGCATCATTTCATTGCAGTTACCATTGCAACTATTAAAGAGGAAAAATAGGCTATTTTAAAACGCTCATAACTCCGTAAATATTAACATTTCGGGGTTTTTAGCAGCATCATTTCACTGCAGTTACCATTGCAACTATTAAAGAGGAAAAATAGGCTATTTTAAAACGCTCATAACTCCGTAAATATTAACATTTCGGGGTTTTAGCAGCATCATTTCACTGCAGTTACCATTGCAACTATTAAAGAGGAAAAATAGGCTATTTTAAAACGCTCATAACTCCGTAAATATTAACATTTCGGGGTTTTTAGCAGCATCATTTCATTGCAGTTACCATTGCAACTATTAAAGAGGAAAATAGGCTATTTTAAAACGCTCATAACTCCGTAAATATTAACATTTCGGGGTTTTTAGCAGCATCATTTCATTGCAGTTACCATTGCAACTATTAAAGAGGAAAAATAGGCTATTTTAAAACGCTCATAACTCCGTAAATATTAACATTTCGGGGTTTTTAGCAGCATCATTTCATTGCAGTTACCATTGCAACTATTAAAGAGGAAAAATAGGCTATTTTAAAACGCTCATAACTCCGTAAATATTAACATTTCGGGGTTTTTAGCAGCATCATTTCATTGCAGTTACCATTGCAACTATTAAAGAGGAAAAATAGGCTATTTTAAAACGCTCATAACTCCGTAAATATTAACATTTCGGGGTTTTTAGCAGCATCATTTCATTGCAGTTACCATTGCAACTATTAAAGAGGAAAAATAGGCTATTTTAAAACGCTCATAACTCCGTAAATATTAACATTTCGGGGTTTTTAGCTCATTTACTGCATCATTTTAACTGCAGTTACATTGCAACTATTAAGAGGAAAAATAGGCTATTTTAAAACGCTCATAACTCCGTAAATATTAACATTTCGGGGTTTTTAGCAGCATCATTTCATTGCAGTTACCATTGCAACTATTAAAGAGGAAAAATAGGCTATTTTAAAACGCTCATAACTCCGTAAATATTAACATTTCGGGGTTTTTAGCAGCATCATTTCATTGCAGTTACCATTGCAACTATTAAAGAGGAAAAATAGGCTATTTTAAAACGCTCATAACTCCGTAAATATTAACATTTCGGGGTTTTTAGCAGCATCATTTCATTGCAGTTACCATTGCAACTATTAAAGAGGAAAAATAGGCTATTTTAAAACGCTCATAACTCCGTAAATATTAACATTTCGGGGTTTTTAGCAGCATCATTTCATTGCAGTTACCATTGCAACTATTAAAGAGGAAAAATAGGCTATTTTAAAACGCTCATAACTCCGTAAATATTAACATTTCGGGGTTTTTAGCAGCATCATTTCATTGCAGTTACCATTGCAACTATTAAAGAGGAAAAATAGGCTATTTTAAAACGCTCATAACTCCGTAAATATTAACATTTCGGGGTTTTTAGCAGCATCATTTTAACTGCAGTTACCATTGCAACTATTAAAGAGGAAAAATAGGCTATTTTAAAACGCTCATAACTCCGTAAATATTAACATTTCGGGGTTTTTAGCAGCATCATTTACTTGCAGTTACCATTGCAACTATTAAAGAGGAAAAATAGGCTATTTTAAAACGCTCATAACTCCGTAAATATTAACATTTCGGGGTTTTTAGCAGCATCATTTCATTGCAGTTACCATTGCAACTATTAAAGAGGAAAAATAGGCTATTTTAAAACGCTCATAACTCCGTAAATATTAACATTTCGGGGTTTTTAGCAGCATCATTTCATTGCAGTTACCATTGCAACTATTAAAGAGGAAAAATAGGCTATTTTAAAACGCTCATAACTCCGTAAATATTAACATTTCGGGGTTTTTAGCAGCATCATTTTAACTGCAGTTACCATTGCAACTATTAAAGAGGAAAAATAGGCTATTTTAAAACGCTCATAACTCCGTAAATATTAACATTTCGGGGTTTTTAGCAGCATCATTTCATTGCAGTTACCATTGCAACTATTAAAGAGGAAAAATAGGCTATTTTAAAACGCTCATAACTCCGTAAATATTAACATTTCGGGGTTTTTAGCAGCATCATTTACTGCAGTTACCATTGCAACTATTAAAGAGGAAAAATAGGCTATTTTAAAACGCTCATAACTCCGTAAATATTAACATTTCGGGGTTTTTAGCAGCATCATTTCATTGCAGTTACCATTGCAACTATTAAAGAGGAAAAATAGGCTATTTTAAAACGCTCATAACTCCGTAAATATTAACATTTCGGGGTTTTTAGCAGCATCATTTCATTGCAGTTACCATTGCAACTATTAAAGAGGAAAAATAGGCTATTTTAAAACGCTCATAACTCCGTAAATATTAACATTTCGGGGTTTTTAGCAGCATCATTTCATTGCAGTTACCATTGCAACTATTAAAGAGGAAAAATAGGCTATTTTAAAACGCTCATAACTCCGTAAATATTAACATTTCGGGGTTTTTAGCAGCATCATTTTAACTGCAGTTACCATTGCAACTATTAAAGAGGAAAAATAGGCTATTTTAAAACGCTCATAACTCCGTAAATATTAACATTTCGGGGTTTTTAGCAGCATCATTTCATTGCAGTTACCATTGCAACTATTAAAGAGGAAAAATAGGCTATTTTAAAACGCTCATAACTCCGTAAATATTAACATTTCGGGGTTTTTAGCAGCATCATTTCATTGCAGTTACCATTGCAACTATTAAAGAGGAAAAATAGGCTATTTTAAAACGCTCATAACTCCGTAAATATTAACATTTCGGGGTTTTTAGCAGCATCATTTAACTGCAGTTACCATTGCAACTATTAAAGAGGAAAAATAGGCTATTTTAAAACGCTCATAACTCCGTAAATATTAACATTTCGGGGTTTTTAGCAGCATCATTTCATTGCAGTTACCATTGCAACTATTAAAGAGGAAAAATAGGCTATTTTAAAACGCTCATAACTCCGTAAATATTAACATTTCGGGGTTTTTAGCAGCATCATTTCATTGCAGTTACCATTGCAACTATTAAAGAGGAAAAATAGGCTATTTTAAAACGCTCATAACTCCGTAAATATTAACATTTCGGGGTTTTTAGCAGCATCATTTCACTGCAGTTACCATTGCAACTATTAAAGAGGAAAAATAGGCTATTTTAAAACGCTCATAACTCCGTAAATATTAACATTTCGGGGTTTTTAGCAGCATCATTTACTGCAGTTACCATTGCAACTATTAAAGAGGAAAAATAGGCTATTTTAAAACGCTCATAACTCCGTAAATATTAACATTTCGGGGTTTTTAGCAGCATCATTTCATTGCAGTTACCATTGCAACTATTAAAGAGGAAAAATAGGCTATTTTAAAACGCTCATAACTCCGTAAATATTAACATTTCGGGGTTTTTAGCAGCATCATTTCATTGCAGTTACCATTGCAACTATTAAAGAGGAAAAATAGGCTATTTTAAAACGCTCATAACTCCGTAAATATTAACATTTCGGGGTTTTTAGCAGCATCATTTCATTGCAGTTACCATTGCAACTATTAAAGAGGAAAAATAGGCTATTTTAAAACGCTCATAACTCCGTAAATATTAACATTTCGGGGTTTTTAGCAGCATCATTTCATTGCAGTTACCATTGCAACTATTAAAGAGGAAAAATAGGCTATTTTAAAACGCTCATAACTCCGTAAATATTAACATTTCGGGGTTTTTAGCAATCATTTTAACTGCATCATTTAACTGCAGTATTGAAAGAGGAAAAATAGGCTATTTTAAAACGCTCATAACTCCGTAAATATTAACATTTCGGGGTTTTTAGCAGCATCATTTCATTGCAGTTACCATTGCAACTATTAAAGAGGAAAAATAGGCTATTTTAAAACGCTCATAACTCCGTAAATATTAACATTTCGGGGTTTTTAGCAGCATCATTTTAACTGCAGTTAATTGAAAGAGGAAAAATAGGCTATTTTAAAACGCTCATAACTCCGTAAATATTAACATTTCGGGGTTTTTAGCAGCATCATTTTACTGCAGTTACCATTGCAACTATTAAAGAGGAAAAATAGGCTATTTTAAAACGCTCATAACTCCGTAAATATTAACATTTCGGGGTTTTTAGCAGCATCATTTCATTGCAGTTACCATTGCAACTATTAAAGAGGAAAAATAGGCTATTTTAAAACGCTCATAACTCCGTAAATATTAACATTTCGGGGTTTTTAGCAGCATCATTTTAACTGCAGTTACCATTGCAACTATTAAAGAGGAAAAATAGGCTATTTTAAAACGCTCATAACTCCGTAAATATTAACATTTCGGGGTTTTTAGCAGCATCATTTCATTGCAGTTACCATTGCAACTATTAAAGAGGAAAAATAGGCTATTTTAAAACGCTCATAACTCCGTAAATATTAACATTTCGGGGTTTTTAGCAGCATCATTTCATTGCAGTTACCATTGCAACTATTAAAGAGGAAAAATAGGCTATTTTAAAACGCTCATAACTCCGTAAATATTAACATTTCGGGGTTTTTAGCAGCATCATTTTAACTGCAGTTACCATTGCAACTATTAAAGAGGAAAAATAGGCTATTTTAAAACGCTCATAACTCCGTAAATATTAACATTTCGGGGTTTTTAGCAGCATCATTTCATTGCAGTTACCATTGCAACTATTAAAGAGGAAAAATAGGCTATTTTAAAACGCTCATAACTCCGTAAATATTAACATTTCGGGGTTTTTAGCAGCATCATTTTAACTGCAGTTACCATTGCAACTATTAAAGAGGAAAAATAGGCTATTTTAAAACGCTCATAACTCCGTAAATATTAACATTTCGGGGTTTTTAGCATCATTTTAACTGCAGTTACATTGAAAGAGGAAAAATAGGCTATTTTAAAACGCTCATAACTCCGTAAATATTAACATTTCGGGGTTTTTAGCAGCATCATTTTAACTGCAGTTACCATTGCAACTATTAAAGAGGAAAAATAGGCTATTTTAAAACGCTCATAACTCCGTAAATATTAACATTTCGGGGTTTTTAGCAGCATCATTTTAACTGCAGTTACCATTGCAACTATTAAAGAGGAAAAATAGGCTATTTTAAAACGCTCATAACTCCGTAAATATTAACATTTCGGGGTTTTTAGCAGCATCATTTCATTGCAGTTACCATTGCAACTATTAAAGAGGAAAAATAGGCTATTTTAAAACGCTCATAACTCCGTAAATATTAACATTTCGGGGTTTTTAGCAGCATCATTTTAACTGCAGTTACCATTGCAACTATTAAAGAGGAAAAATAGGCTATTTTAAAACGCTCATAACTCCGTAAATATTAACATTTCGGGGTTTTTAGCATCATTTTAACTGCAGTTATTGAAAGAGGAAAAATAGGCTATTTTAAAACGCTCATAACTCCGTAAATATTAACATTTCGGGGTTTTTAGCATCATTTTAACTGCAGTTATTGAAAGAGGAAAAATAGGCTATTTTAAAACGCTCATAACTCCGTAAATATTAACATTTCGGGGTTTTTAGCATCATTTTAACTGCAGTTATTGAAAGAGGAAAAATAGGCTATTTTAAAACGCTCATAACTCCGTAAATATTAACATTTCGGGGTTTTTAGCAGCATCATTTTAACTGCAGTTACCATTGCAACTATTAAAGAGGAAAAATAGGCTATTTTAAAACGCTCATAACTCCGTAAATATTAACATTTCGGGGTTTTTAGCAGCATCATTTCATTGCAGTTACCATTGCAACTATTAAAGAGGAAAAATAGGCTATTTTAAAACGCTCATAACTCCGTAAATATTAACATTTCGGGGTTTTTAGCAGCATCATTTCATTGCAGTTACCATTGCAACTATTAAAGAGGAAAAATAGGCTATTTTAAAACGCTCATAACTCCGTAAATATTAACATTTCGGGGTTTTTAGCAGCATCATTTAACTGCAGTTACCATTGCAACTATTAAAGAGGAAAAATAGGCTATTTTAAAACGCTCATAACTCCGTAAATATTAACATTTCGGGGTTTTTAGCAGCATCATTTCATTGCAGTTACCATTGCAACTATTAAAGAGGAAAAATAGGCTATTTTAAAACGCTCATAACTCCGTAAATATTAACATTTCGGGGTTTTTAGCAGCATCATTTTAACTGCAGTTACATTGAACTATTAAGAGGAAAAATAGGCTATTTTAAAACGCTCATAACTCCGTAAATATTAACATTTCGGGGTTTTTAGCATCATTTACTGCATCATTTACATTGCAGTTATTGAAAGAGGAAAAATAGGCTATTTTAAAACGCTCATAACTCCGTAAATATTAACATTTCGGGGTTTTTAGCAGCATCATTTTACTGCAGTTACCATTGCAACTATTAAAGAGGAAAAATAGGCTATTTTAAAACGCTCATAACTCCGTAAATATTAACATTTCGGGGTTTTTAGCAGCATCATTTCATTGCAGTTACCATTGCAACTATTAAAGAGGAAAAATAGGCTATTTTAAAACGCTCATAACTCCGTAAATATTAACATTTCGGGGTTTTTAGCAGCATCATTTTAACTGCAGTTACCATTGCAACTATTAAAGAGGAAAAATAGGCTATTTTAAAACGCTCATAACTCCGTAAATATTAACATTTCGGGGTTTTTAGCAGCATCATTTCATTGCAGTTACCATTGCAACTATTAAAGAGGAAAAATAGGCTATTTTAAAACGCTCATAACTCCGTAAATATTAACATTTCGGGGTTTTTAGCAGCATCATTTAACTGCAGTTATTGAAAGAGGAAAAATAGGCTATTTTAAAACGCTCATAACTCCGTAAATATTAACATTTCGGGGTTTTTAGCATCATTTACTGCATCATTTTAACTGCAGTATTGAAAGAGGAAAAATAGGCTATTTTAAAACGCTCATAACTCCGTAAATATTAACATTTCGGGGTTTTTAGCAGCATCATTTAACTGCAGTTACCATTGCAACTATTAAAGAGGAAAAATAGGCTATTTTAAAACGCTCATAACTCCGTAAATATTAACATTTCGGGGTTTTTAGCAGCATCATTTCATTGCAGTTACCATTGCAACTATTAAAGAGGAAAAATAGGCTATTTTAAAACGCTCATAACTCCGTAAATATTAACATTTCGGGGTTTTTAGCAGCATCATTTCATTGCAGTTACCATTGCAACTATTAAAGAGGAAAAATAGGCTATTTTAAAACGCTCATAACTCCGTAAATATTAACATTTCGGGGTTTTTAGCAGCATCATTTTAACTGCAGTTACCATTGCAACTATTAAAGAGGAAAAATAGGCTATTTTAAAACGCTCATAACTCCGTAAATATTAACATTTCGGGGTTTTTAGCAGCATCATTTCATTGCAGTTACCATTGCAACTATTAAAGAGGAAAAATAGGCTATTTTAAAACGCTCATAACTCCGTAAATATTAACATTTCGGGGTTTTTAGCAGCATCATTTTAACTGCAGTTACCATTGCAACTATTAAAGAGGAAAAATAGGCTATTTTAAAACGCTCATAACTCCGTAAATATTAACATTTCGGGGTTTTTAGCAGCATCATTTCATTGCAGTTACCATTGCAACTATTAAAGAGGAAAAATAGGCTATTTTAAAACGCTCATAACTCCGTAAATATTAACATTTCGGGGTTTTTAGCAGCATCATTTTAACTGCAGTTACCATTGCAACTATTAAAGAGGAAAAATAGGCTATTTTAAAACGCTCATAACTCCGTAAATATTAACATTTCGGGGTTTTTAGCAGCATCATTTTAACTGCAGTTACCATTGCAACTATTAAAGAGGAAAAATAGGCTATTTTAAAACGCTCATAACTCCGTAAATATTAACATTTCGGGGTTTTTAGCATCATTTACTGCATCATTTTAACTGCAGTTATTGAAAGAGGAAAAATAGGCTATTTTAAAACGCTCATAACTCCGTAAATATTAACATTTCGGGGTTTTTAGCATCATTTACTGCATCATTTTAACTGCAGTTATTGAAAGAGGAAAAATAGGCTATTTTAAAACGCTCATAACTCCGTAAATATTAACATTTCGGGGTTTTTAGCATCATTTACTGCATCATTTTAACTGCAGTTATTGAAAGAGGAAAAATAGGCTATTTTAAAACGCTCATAACTCCGTAAATATTAACATTTCGGGGTTTTTAGCAGCATCATTTCATTGCAGTTACCATTGCAACTATTAAAGAGGAAAAATAGGCTATTTTAAAACGCTCATAACTCCGTAAATATTAACATTTCGGGGTTTTTAGCAGCATCATTTCATTGCAGTTACCATTGCAACTATTAAAGAGGAAAAATAGGCTATTTTAAAACGCTCATAACTCCGTAAATATTAACATTTCGGGGTTTTTAGCATCATTTACTGCATCATTTTAACTGCAGTTATTGAAAGAGGAAAAATAGGCTATTTTAAAACGCTCATAACTCCGTAAATATTAACATTTCGGGGTTTTTAGCATCATTTACTGCATCATTTTAACTGCAGTTATTGAAAGAGGAAAATAGGCTATTTTAAAACGCTCATAACTCCGTAAATATTAACATTTCGGGGTTTTTAGCATCATTTACTGCATCATTTTAACTGCAGTTATTGAAAGAGGAAAAATAGGCTATTTTAAAACGCTCATAACTCCGTAAATATTAACATTTCGGGGTTTTTAGCATCATTTACTGCATCATTTTAACTGCAGTTATTGAAAGAGGAAAAATAGGCTATTTTAAAAACGCTCATAACTCCGTAAATATTAACATTTCGGGGTTTTTAGCAGCATCATTTCATTGCAGTTACCATTGCAACTATTAAAGAGGAAAAATAGGCTATTTTAAAACGCTCATAACTCCGTAAATATTAACATTTCGGGGTTTTTAGCATCATTTACTGCATCATTTTAACTGCAGTTATTGAAAGAGGAAAAATAGGCTATTTTAAAACGCTCATAACTCCGTAAATATTAACATTTCGGGGTTTTTAGCAGCATCATTTCATTGCAGTTACCATTGCAACTATTAAAGAGGAAAAATAGGCTATTTTAAAACGCTCATAACTCCGTAAATATTAACATTTCGGGGTTTTTAGCAGCATCATTTCATTGCAGTTACCATTGCAACTATTAAAGAGGAAAAATAGGCTATTTTAAAACGCTCATAACTCCGTAAATATTAACATTTCGGGGTTTTTAGCAGCATCATTTCATTGCAGTTACCATTGCAACTATTAAAGAGGAAAAATAGGCTATTTTAAAACGCTCATAACTCCGTAAATATTAACATTTCGGGGTTTTTAGCAGCATCATTTCATTGCAGTTACCATTGCAACTATTAAAGAGGAAAAATAGGCTATTTTAAAACGCTCATAACTCCGTAAATATTAACATTTCGGGGTTTTTAGCATCATTTACTGCATCATTTTAACTGCAGTTATTGAAAGAGGAAAAATAGGCTATTTTAAAACGCTCATAACTCCGTAAATATTAACATTTCGGGGTTTTTAGCATCATTTACTGCATCATTTTAACTGCAGTTATTGAAAGAGGAAAAATAGGCTATTTTAAAACGCTCATAACTCCGTAAATATTAACATTTCGGGGTTTTTAGCAGCATCATTTCATTGCAGTTACCATTGCAACTATTAAAGAGGAAAAATAGGCTATTTTAAAACGCTCATAACTCCGTAAATATTAACATTTCGGGGTTTTTAGCAGCATCATTTCATTGCAGTTACCATTGCAACTATTAAAGAGGAAAAATAGGCTATTTTAAAACGCTCATAACTCCGTAAATATTAACATTTCGGGGTTTTTAGCATCATTTACTGCATCATTTTAACTGCAGTTATTGAAAGAGGAAAAATAGGCTATTTTAAAACGCTCATAACTCCGTAAATATTAACATTTCGGGGTTTTTAGCAGCATCATTTCATTGCAGTTACCATTGCAACTATTAAAGAGGAAAAATAGGCTATTTTAAAACGCTCATAACTCCGTAAATATTAACATTTCGGGGTTTTTAGCAGCATCATTTTAACTGCAGTTACCATTGCAACTATTAAAGAGGAAAAATAGGCTATTTAAAACGCTCATAACTCCGTAAATATTAACATTCGGGGTTTTAGAGCATCATTTACTTGCAGTTACCATTGCAACTATTAAAGAGGAAAAATAGGCTATTTTAAAACGCTCATAACTCCGTAAATATTAACATTTCGGGGTTTTTAGCAGCATCATCATTGCAGTTACCATTGCAACTATTAAGAGGAAAAACTAGGCTATTTTAAAACGCTCATAACTCCGTAAATATTAACATTTGGGGTTTTTAGCAGCCTCATTTTAACTGCAGTTACCATTGCAACTATTAAAGAGGAAAAATAGGCTATTTTAAAACGCTCATAACTCCGTAAATATTAACATTTCGGGGTTTCTAGCAGCATCATTTTAACTGCAGTTACCATTGCAACATTAAAGAGGAAAAATAGGCTGATTTTAAAACGCTCATAACTCCGTAAATATTAACATTTCGGGGTTTTTAGCATCATTTACTGCATCATTTAACTGCAGTTATTGAAAGAGGAAAAATAGGCTATTTTAAAACGCTCATAACTCCGTAAATATTAACATTTCGGGGTTTTTAGCATCATTTACTGCATCATTTTAACTGCAGTTATTGAAAGAGGAAAAATAGGCTATTTTAAAACGCTCATAACTCCGTAAATATTAACATTTCGGGGTTTTTAGCATCATTTACTGCATCATTTTAACTGCAGTTATTGAAAGAGGAAAAATAGGCTATTTTAAAACGCTCATAACTCCGTAAATATTAACATTTCGGGGTTTTTAGCATCATTTACTGCATCATTTTAACTGCAGTTATTGAAAGAGGAAAAATAGGCTATTTTAAAACGCTCATAACTCCGTAAATATTAACATTTCGGGGTTTTTAGCAGCATCATTTCATTGCAGTTACCATTGCAACTATTAAAGAGGAAAAATAGGCTATTTTAAAACGCTCATAACTCCGTAAATATTAACATTTCGGGGTTTTTAGCAGCATCATTTCATTGCAGTTACCATTGCAACTATTAAAGAGGAAAAATAGGCTATTTTAAAACGCTCATAACTCCGTAAATATTAACATTTCGGGGTTTTTAGCATCATTTACTGCATCATTTTAACTGCAGTTATTGAAAGAGGAAAAATAGGCTATTTTAAAACGCTCATAACTCCGTAAATATTAACATTTCGGGGTTTTTAGCATCATTTACTGCATCATTTTAACTGCAGTTATTGAAAGAGGAAAAATAGGCTATTTTAAAACGCTCATAACTCCGTAAATATTAACATTTCGGGGTTTTTAGCAGCATCATTTCATTGCAGTTACCATTGCAACTATTAAAGAGGAAAAATAGGCTATTTTAAAACGCTCATAACTCCGTAAATATTAACATTTCGGGGTTTTTAGCAGCATCATTTCATTGCAGTTACCATTGCAACTATTAAAGAGGAAAAATAGGCTATTTTAAAAACGCTCATAACTCCGTAAATATTAACATTTCGGGGTTTTTAGCAGCATCATTTCATTGCAGTTACCATTGCAACTATTAAAGAGGAAAAATAGGCTATTTTAAAACGCTCATAACTCCGTAAATATTAACATTTCGGGGTTTTTAGCATCATTTACTGCATCATTTTAACTGCAGTTATTGAAAGAGGAAAAATAGGCTATTTTAAAACGCTCATAACTCCGTAAATATTAACATTTCGGGGTTTTTAGCATCATTTACTGCATCATTTTAACTGCAGTTATTGAAAGAGGAAAAATAGGCTATTTTAAAACGCTCATAACTCCGTAAATATTAACATTTCGGGGTTTTTAGCATCATTTACTGCATCATTTTAACTGCAGTTATTGAAAGAGGAAAAATAGGCTATTTTAAAACGCTCATAACTCCGTAAATATTAACATTTCGGGGTTTTTAGCATCATTTACTGCATCATTTTAACTGCAGTTATTGAAAGAGGAAAAATAGGCTATTTTAAAACGCTCATAACTCCGTAAATATTAACATTTCGGGGTTTTTAGCAGCATCATTTCATTGCAGTTACCATTGCAACTATTAAAGAGGAAAAATAGGCTATTTTAAAACGCTCATAACTCCGTAAATATTAACATTTCGGGGTTTTTAGCAGCATCATTTCATTGCAGTTACCATTGCAACTATTAAAGAGGAAAAATAGGCTATTTTAAAACGCTCATAACTCCGTAAATATTAACATTTCGGGGTTTTTAGCATCATTTACTGCATCATTTTAACTGCAGTTATTGAAAGAGGAAAAATAGGCTATTTTAAAACGCTCATAACTCCGTAAATATTAACATTTCGGGGTTTTTAGCAGCATCATTTCATTGCAGTTACCATTGCAACTATTAAAGAGGAAAAATAGGCTATTTTAAAACGCTCATAACTCCGTAAATATTAACATTTCGGGGTTTTTAGCATCATTTACTGCATCATTTTAACTGCAGTTATTCAAAGAGGAAAAATAGGCTATTTTAAAACGCTCATAACTCCGTAAATATTAACATTTCGGGGTTTTTAGCATCATTTACTGCATCATTTTAACTGCAGTTATTGAAAGAGGAAAAATAGGCTATTTTAAAACGCTCATAACTCCGTAAATATTAACATTTCGGGGTTTTTAGCATCATTTACTGCATCATTTTAACTGCAGTTATTGAAAGAGGAAAAATAGGCTATTTTAAAACGCTCATAACTCCGTAAATATTAACATTTCGGGGTTTTAGCATCATTTACTGCATCATTTTAACTGCAGTTATTGAAAGAGGAAAAATAGGCTATTTTAAAACGCTCATAACTCCGTAAATATTAACATTTCGGGGTTTTTAGCAGCATCATTTCATTGCAGTTACCATTGCAACTATTAAAGAGGAAAAATAGGCTATTTTAAAACGCTCATAACTCCGTAAATATTAACATTTCGGGGTTTTTAGCAGCATCATTTCATTGCAGTTACCATTGCAACTATTAAAGAGGAAAAATAGGCTATTTTAAAACGCTCATAACTCCGTAAATATTAACATTTCGGGGTTTTTAGCATCATTTACTGCATCATTTTAACTGCAGTTATTGAAAGAGGAAAAATAGGCTATTTTAAAACGCTCATAACTCCGTAAATATTAACATTTCGGGGTTTTTAGCAGCATCATTTCATTGCAGTTACCATTGCAACTATTAAAGAGGAAAAATAGGCTATTTTAAAACGCTCATAACTCCGTAAATATTAACATTTCGGGGTTTTTAGCAGCATCATTTCATTGCAGTTACCATTGCAACTATTAAAGAGGAAAAATAGGCTATTTTAAAACGCTCATAACTCCGTAAATATTAACATTTCGGGGTTTTTAGCAGCATCATTTCATTGCAGTTACCATTGCAACTATTAAAGAGGAAAAATAGGCTATTTTAAAACGCTCATAACTCCGTAAATATTAACATTTCGGGGTTTTTAGCAGCATCATTTCATTGCAGTTACCATTGCAACTATTAAAGAGGAAAAATAGGCTATTTTAAAACGCTCATAACTCCGTAAATATTAACATTTCGGGGTTTTTAGCATCATTTACTGCATCATTTTAACTGCAGTTATTGAAAGAGGAAAAATAGGCTATTTTAAAACGCTCATAACTCCGTAAATATTAACATTTCGGGGTTTTTAGCAGCATCATTTCATTGCAGTTACCATTGCAACTATTAAAGAGGAAAATAGGCTATTTTAAAACGCTCATAACTCCGTAAATATTAACATTTCGGGGTTTTTAGCAGCATCATTTCATTGCAGTTACCATTGCAACTATTAAAGAGGAAAAATAGGCTATTTTAAAACGCTCATAACTCCGTAAATATTAACATTTCGGGGTTTTTAGCATCATTTACTGCATCATTTTAACTGCAGTTATTGAAAGAGGAAAAATAGGCTATTTTAAAACGCTCATAACTCCGTAAATATTAACATTTCGGGGTTTTTAGCATCATTTACTGCATCATTTAACTGCAGTTATTGAAAGAGGAAAAATAGGCTATTTTAAAACGCTCATAACTCCGTAAATATTAACATTTCGGGGTTTTTAGCATCATTTACTGCATCATTTTAACTGCAGTTATTGAAAGAGGAAAAATAGGCTATTTTAAAACGCTCATAACTCCGTAAATATTAACATTTCGGGGTTTTTAGCAGCATCATTTCATTGCAGTTACCATTGCAACTATTAAAGAGGAAAAATAGGCTATTTTAAAACGCTCATAACTCCGTAAATATTAACATTTCGGGGTTTTTAGCAGCATCATTTCATTGCAGTTACCATTGCAACTATTAAAGAGGAAAAATAGGCTATTTTAAAACGCTCATAACTCCGTAAATATTAACATTTCGGGGTTTTTAGCAGCATCATTTCATTGCAGTTACCATTGCAACTATTAAAGAGGAAAAATAGGCTATTTTAAAACGCTCATAACTCCGTAAATATTAACATTTCGGGGTTTTTAGCATCATTTACTGCATCATTTTAACTGCAGTTATTGAAAGAGGAAAAATAGGCTATTTTAAAACGCTCATAACTCCGTAAATATTAACATTTCGGGGTTTTTAGCATCATTTTAACTGCAGTTATTGAAAGAGGAAAAATAGGCTATTTTAAAACGCTCATAACTCCGTAAATATTAACATTTCGGGGTTTTTAGCATCATTTTAACTGCATCATTTTAACTGCAGTTATTGAAAGAGGAAAAATAGGCTATTTTAAAACGCTCATAACTCCGTAAATATTAACATTTCGGGGTTTTTAGCAGCATCATTTCATTGCAGTTACCATTGCAACTATTAAAGAGGAAAAATAGGCTATTTTAAAACGCTCATAACTCCGTAAATATTAACATTTCGGGGTTTTTAGCAGCATCATTTCATTGCAGTTACCATTGCAACTATTAAAGAGGAAAAATAGGCTATTTTAAAACGCTCATAACTCCGTAAATATTAACATTTCGGGGTTTTTAGCAGCATCATTTCATTGCAGTTACCATTGCAACTATTAAAGAGGAAAAATAGGCTATTTTAAAACGCTCATAACTCCGTAAATATTAACATTTCGGGGTTTTTAGCATCATTTACTGCATCATTTTAACTGCAGTTATTGAAAGAGGAAAAATAGGCTATTTTAAAACGCTCATAACTCCGTAAATATTAACATTTCGGGGTTTTTAGCATCATTTACTGCATCATTTTAACTGCAGTTATTGAAAGAGGAAAAATAGGCTATTTTAAAACGCTCATAACTCCGTAAATATTAACATTTCGGGGTTTTTAGCAGCATCATTTCATTGCAGTTACCATTGCAACTATTAAAGAGGAAAAATAGGCTATTTTAAAACGCTCATAACTCCGTAAATATTAACATTTCGGGGTTTTTAGCAGCATCATTTCATTGCAGTTACCATTGCAACTATTAAAGAGGAAAAATAGGCTATTTTAAAACGCTCATAACTCCGTAAATATTAACATTTCGGGGTTTTAGCATCATTTACTGCATCATTTTAACTGCAGTTATTGAAAGAGGAAAAATAGGCTATTTTAAAACGCTCATAACTCCGTAAATATTAACATTTCGGGGTTTTTAGCATCATTTACTGCATCATTTTAACTGCAGTTATTGAAAGAGGAAAAATAGGCTATTTTAAAACGCTCATAACTCCGTAAATATTAACATTTCGGGGTTTTTAGCAGCATCATTTCATTGCAGTTACCATTGCAACTATTAAAGAGGAAAAATAGGCTATTTTAAAACGCTCATAACTCCGTAAATATTAACATTTCGGGGTTTTTAGCATCATTTACTGCATCATTTTAACTGCAGTTATTGAAAGAGGAAAAATAGGCTATTTTAAAACGCTCATAACTCCGTAAATATTAACATTTCGGGGTTTTTAGCATCATTTACTGCATCATTTTAACTGCAGTTATTGAAAGAGGAAAAATAGGCTATTTTAAAACGCTCATAACTCCGTAAATATTAACATTTCGGGGTTTTTAGCAGCATCATTTCATTGCAGTTACCATTGCAACTATTAAAGAGGAAAAATAGGCTATTTTAAAACGCTCATAACTCCGTAAATATTAACATTTCGGGGTTTTTAGCAGCATCATTTCATTGCAGTTACCATTGCAACTATTAAAGAGGAAAAATAGGCTATTTTAAAACGCTCATAACTCCGTAAATATTAACATTTCGGGGTTTTTAGCATCATTTACTGCATCATTTTAACTGCAGTTATTGAAAGAGGAAAAATAGGCTATTTTAAAACGCTCATAACTCCGTAAATATTAACATTTCGGGGTTTTTAGCAGCATCATTTCATTGCAGTTACCATTGCAACTATTAAAGAGGAAAAATAGGCTATTTTAAAACGCTCATAACTCCGTAAATATTAACATTTCGGGGTTTTTAGCAGCATCATTTCATTGCAGTTACCATTGCAACTATTAAAGAGGAAAAATAGGCTATTTTAAAACGCTCATAACTCCGTAAATATTAACATTTCGGGGTTTTTAGCATCATTTACTGCATCATTTTAACTGCAGTTATTGAAAGAGGAAAAATAGGCTATTTTAAAACGCTCATAACTCCGTAAATATTAACATTTCGGGGTTTTTAGCATCATTTACTGCATCATTTTAACTGCAGTTATTGAAAGAGGAAAAATAGGCTATTTTAAAACGCTCATAACTCCGTAAATATTAACATTTCGGGGTTTTTAGCAGCATCATTTCATTGCAGTTACCATTGCAACTATTAAAGAGGAAAAATAGGCTATTTTAAAACGCTCATAACTCCGTAAATATTAACATTTCGGGGTTTTTAGCAGCATCATTTCATTGCAGTTACCATTGCAACTATTAAAGAGGAAAAATAGGCTATTTTAAAACGCTCATAACTCCGTAAATATTAACATTTCGGGGTTTTTAGCAGCATCATTTCATTGCAGTTACCATTGCAACTATTAAAGAGGAAAAATAGGCTATTTTAAAACGCTCATAACTCCGTAAATATTAACATTTCGGGGTTTTTAGCATCATTTACTGCATCATTTTAACTGCAGTTATTGAAAGAGGAAAAATAGGCTATTTTAAAACGCTCATAACTCCGTAAATATTAACATTTCGGGGTTTTTAGCATCATTTACTGCATCATTTTAACTGCAGTTATTGAAAGAGGAAAAATAGGCTATTTTAAAACGCTCATAACTCCGTAAATATTAACATTTCGGGGTTTTTAGCATCATTTTAACTGCATCATTTTAACTGCAGTTATTGAAAGAGGAAAAATAGGCTATTTTAAAACGCTCATAACTCCGTAAATATTAACATTTCGGGGTTTTTAGCAGCATCATTTCATTGCAGTTACCATTGCAACTATTAAAGAGGAAAAATAGGCTATTTTAAAACGCTCATAACTCCGTAAATATTAACATTTCGGGGTTTTTAGCATCATTTACTGCATCATTTTAACTGCAGTTATTGAAAGAGGAAAAATAGGCTATTTTAAAACGCTCATAACTCCGTAAATATTAACATTTCGGGGTTTTTAGCATCATTTACTGCATCATTTTAACTGCAGTTATTGAAAGAGGAAAAATAGGCTATTTTAAAACGCTCATAACTCCGTAAATATTAACATTTCGGGGTTTTTAGCAGCATCATTTCATTGCAGTTACCATTGCAACTATTAAAGAGGAAAAATAGGCTATTTTAAAACGCTCATAACTCCGTAAATATTAACATTTCGGGGTTTTTAGCATCATTTACTGCATCATTTTAACTGCAGTTATTGAAAGAGGAAAAATAGGCTATTTTAAAACGCTCATAACTCCGTAAATATTAACATTTCGGGGTTTTTAGCATCATTTACTGCATCATTTTAACTGCAGTTATTGAAAGAGGAAAAATAGGCTATTTTAAAACGCTCATAACTCCGTAAATATTAACATTTCGGGGTTTTTAGCATCATTTACTGCATCATTTTAACTGCAGTTATTGAAAGAGGAAAAATAGGCTATTTTAAAACGCTCATAACTCCGTAAATATTAACATTTCGGGGTTTTTAGCAGCATCATTTCATTGCAGTTACCATTGCAACTATTAAAGAGGAAAAATAGGCTATTTTAAAACGCTCATAACTCCGTAAATATTAACATTTCGGGGTTTTTAGCAGCATCATTTCATTGCAGTTACCATTGCAACTATTAAAGAGGAAAAATAGGCTATTTTAAAACGCTCATAACTCCGTAAATATTAACATTTCGGGGTTTTAGCAGCATCATTTCATTGCAGTTACCATTGCAACTATTAAAGAGGAAAAATAGGCTATTTTAAAACGCTCATAACTCCGTAAATATTAACATTTCGGGGTTTTTAGCATCATTTACTGCATCATTTTAACTGCAGTTATTGAAAGAGGAAAAATAGGCTATTTTAAAACGCTCATAACTCCGTAAATATTAACATTTCGGGGTTTTTAGCATCATTTACTGCATCATTTTAACTGCAGTTATTGAAAGAGGAAAAATAGGCTATTTTAAAACGCTCATAACTCCGTAAATATTAACATTTCGGGGTTTTTAGCAGCATCATTTCATTGCAGTTACCATTGCAACTATTAAAGAGGAAAAATAGGCTATTTTAAAACGCTCATAACTCCGTAAATATTAACATTTCGGGGTTTTTAGCAGCATCATTTCATTGCAGTTACCATTGCAACTATTAAAGAGGAAAAATAGGCTATTTTAAAACGCTCATAACTCCGTAAATATTAACATTTCGGGGTTTTTAGCAGCATCATTTCATTGCAGTTACCATTGCAACTATTAAAGAGGAAAAATAGGCTATTTTAAAACGCTCATAACTCCGTAAATATTAACATTTCGGGGTTTTTAGCATCATTTACTGCATCATTTTAACTGCAGTTATTGAAAGAGGAAAAATAGGCTATTTTAAAACGCTCATAACTCCGTAAATATTAACATTTCGGGGTTTTTAGCATCATTTACTGCATCATTTTAACTGCAGTTATTGAAAGAGGAAAAATAGGCTATTTTAAAACGCTCATAACTCCGTAAATATTAACATTTCGGGGTTTTTAGCATCATTTACTGCATCATTTTAACTGCAGTTATTGAAAGAGGAAAAATAGGCTATTTTAAAACGCTCATAACTCCGTAAATATTAACATTTCGGGGTTTTTAGCAGCATCATTTCATTGCAGTTACCATTGCAACTATTAAAGAGGAAAAATAGGCTATTTTAAAACGCTCATAACTCCGTAAATATTAACATTTCGGGGTTTTTAGCAGCATCATTTCATTGCAGTTACCATTGCAACTATTAAAGAGGAAAAATAGGCTATTTTAAAACGCTCATAACTCCGTAAATATTAACATTTCGGGGTTTTTAGCAGCATCATTTCATTGCAGTTACCATTGCAACTATTAAAGAGGAAAAATAGGCTATTTTAAAACGCTCATAACTCCGTAAATATTAACATTTCGGGGTTTTTAGCATCATTTACTGCATCATTTTAACTGCAGTTATTGAAAGAGGAAAAATAGGCTATTTTAAAACGCTCATAACTCCGTAAATATTAACATTTCGGGGTTTTTAGCATCATTTACTGCATCATTTTAACTGCAGTTATTGAAAGAGGAAAAATAGGCTATTTTAAAACGCTCATAACTCCGTAAATATTAACATTTCGGGGTTTTTAGCAGCATCATTTCATTGCAGTTACCATTGCAACTATTAAAGAGGAAAAATAGGCTATTTTAAAACGCTCATAACTCCGTAAATATTAACATTTCGGGGTTTTTAGCAGCATCATTTCATTGCAGTTACCATTGCAACTATTAAAGAGGAAAAATAGGCTATTTTAAAACGCTCATAACTCCGTAAATATTAACATTTCGGGGTTTTTAGCATCATTTACTGCATCATTTTAACTGCAGTTATTGAAAGAGGAAAAATAGGCTATTTTAAAACGCTCATAACTCCGTAAATATTAACATTTCGGGGTTTTTAGCAGCATCATTTCATTGCAGTTACCATTGCAACTATTAAAGAGGAAAAATAGGCTATTTTAAAACGCTCATAACTCCGTAAATATTAACATTTCGGGGTTTTTAGCAGCATCATTTCATTGCAGTTACCATTGCAACTATTAAAGAGGAAAAATAGGCTATTTTAAAACGCTCATAACTCCGTAAATATTAACATTTCGGGGTTTTTAGCAGCATCATTTCATTGCAGTTACCATTGCAACTATTAAAGAGGAAAAATAGGCTATTTTAAAACGCTCATAACTCCGTAAATATTAACATTTCGGGGTTTTTAGCATCATTTACTGCATCATTTTAACTGCAGTTATTGAAAGAGGAAAAATAGGCTATTTTAAAACGCTCATAACTCCGTAAATATTAACATTTCGGGGTTTTTAGCATCATTTACTGCATCATTTTAACTGCAGTTATTGAAAGAGGAAAAATAGGCTATTTTAAAACGCTCATAACTCCGTAAATATTAACATTTCGGGGTTTTTAGCAGCATCATTTCATTGCAGTTACCATTGCAACTATTAAAGAGGAAAAATAGGCTATTTTAAAACGCTCATAACTCCGTAAATATTAACATTTCGGGGTTTTTAGCAGCATCATTTCATTGCAGTTACCATTGCAACTATTAAAGAGGAAAAATAGGCTATTTTAAAACGCTCATAACTCCGTAAATATTAACATTTCGGGGTTTTTAGCATCATTTACTGCATCATTTTAACTGCAGTTATTGAAAGAGGAAAAATAGGCTATTTTAAAACGCTCATAACTCCGTAAATATTAACATTTCGGGGTTTTTAGCAGCATCATTTCATTGCAGTTACCATTGCAACTATTAAAGAGGAAAAATAGGCTATTTTAAAACGCTCATAACTCCGTAAATATTAACATTTCGGGGTTTTTAGCAGCATCATTTCATTGCAGTTACCATTGCAACTATTAAAGAGGAAAAATAGGCTATTTTAAAACGCTCATAACTCCGTAAATATTAACATTTCGGGGTTTTTAGCATCATTTACTGCATCATTTTAACTGCAGTTATTGAAAGAGGAAAAATAGGCTATTTTAAAACGCTCATAACTCCGTAAATATTAACATTTCGGGGTTTTTAGCATCATTTACTGCATCATTTTAACTGCAGTTATTGAAAGAGGAAAAATAGGCTATTTTAAAACGCTCATAACTCCGTAAATATTAACATTTCGGGGTTTTTAGCATCATTTACTGCATCATTTTAACTGCAGTTATTGAAAGAGGAAAAATAGGCTATTTTAAAACGCTCATAACTCCGTAAATATTAACATTTCGGGGTTTTTAGCATCATTTACTGCATCATTTTAACTGCAGTTATTGAAAGAGGAAAAATAGGCTATTTTAAAACGCTCATAACTCCGTAAATATTAACATTTCGGGGTTTTTAGCAGCATCATTTCATTGCAGTTACCATTGCAACTATTAAAGAGGAAAAATAGGCTATTTTAAAACGCTCATAACTCCGTAAATATTAACATTTCGGGGTTTTTAGCAGCATCATTTCATTGCAGTTACCATTGCAACTATTAAAGAGGAAAAATAGGCTATTTTAAAACGCTCATAACTCCGTAAATATTAACATTTCGGGGTTTTTAGCAGCATCATTTCATTGCAGTTACCATTGCAACTATTAAAGAGGAAAAATAGGCTATTTTAAAACGCTCATAACTCCGTAAATATTAACATTTCGGGGTTTTTAGCAGCATCATTTCATTGCAGTTACCATTGCAACTATTAAAGAGGAAAAATAGGCTATTTTAAAACGCTCATAACTCCGTAAATATTAACATTTCGGGGTTTTTAGCATCATTTACTGCATCATTTTAACTGCAGTTATTGAAAGAGGAAAAATAGGCTATTTTAAAACGCTCATAACTCCGTAAATATTAACATTTCGGGGTTTTTAGCATCATTTACTGCATCATTTTAACTGCAGTTATTGAAAGAGGAAAAATAGGCTATTTTAAAACGCTCATAACTCCGTAAATATTAACATTTCGGGGTTTTTAGCATCATTTACTGCATCATTTTAACTGCAGTTATTGAAAGAGGAAAAATAGGCTATTTTAAAACGCTCATAACTCCGTAAATATTAACATTTCGGGGTTTTTAGCAGCATCATTTCATTGCAGTTACCATTGCAACTATTAAAGAGGAAAAATAGGCTATTTTAAAACGCTCATAACTCCGTAAATATTAACATTTCGGGGTTTTTAGCAGCATCATTTCATTGCAGTTACCATTGCAACTATTAAAGAGGAAAAATAGGCTATTTTAAAACGCTCATAACTCCGTAAATATTAACATTTCGGGGTTTTTAGCAGCATCATTTCATTGCAGTTACCATTGCAACTATTAAAGAGGAAAAATAGGCTATTTTAAAACGCTCATAACTCCGTAAATATTAACATTTCGGGGTTTTTAGCATCATTTACTGCATCATTTTAACTGCAGTTATTGAAAGAGGAAAAATAGGCTATTTTAAAACGCTCATAACTCCGTAAATATTAACATTTCGGGGTTTTTAGCATCATTTACTGCATCATTTTAACTGCAGTTATTGAAAGAGGAAAAATAGGCTATTTTAAAACGCTCATAACTCCGTAAATATTAACATTTCGGGGTTTTTAGCATCATTTACTGCATCATTTTAACTGCAGTTATTGAAAGAGGAAAAATAGGCTATTTTAAAACGCTCATAACTCCGTAAATATTAACATTTCGGGGTTTTTAGCATCATTTACTGCATCATTTTAACTGCAGTTATTGAAAGAGGAAAAATAGGCTATTTTAAAACGCTCATAACTCCGTAAATATTAACATTTCGGGGTTTTTAGCATCATTTACTGCATCATTTTAACTGCAGTTATTGAAAGAGGAAAAATAGGCTATTTTAAAACGCTCATAACTCCGTAAATATTAACATTTCGGGGTTTTTAGCATCATTTACTGCATCATTTTAACTGCAGTTATTGAAAGAGGAAAAATAGGCTATTTTAAAACGCTCATAACTCCGTAAATATTAACATTTCGGGGTTTTTAGCATCATTTACTGCATCATTTTAACTGCAGTTATTGAAAGAGGAAAAATAGGCTATTTTAAAACGCTCATAACTCCGTAAATATTAACATTTCGGGGTTTTTAGCAGCATCATTTTAACTGCAGTTACCATTGCAACTATTAAAGAGGAAAAATAGGCTATTTTAAAACGCTCATAACTCCGTAAATATTAACATTTCGGGGTTTTTAGCAGCATCATTTTAACTGCAGTTATTGAAAGAGGAAAAATAGGCTATTTTAAAACGCTCATAACTCCGTAAATATTAACATTTCGGGGTTTTTAGCAGCATCATTTTAACTGCAGTTATTGAAAGAGGAAAAATAGGCTATTTTAAAACGCTCATAACTCCGTAAATATTAACATTTCGGGGTTTTTAGCATCATTTACTGCATCATTTTAACTGCAGTTATTGAAAGAGGAAAAATAGGCTATTTTAAAACGCTCATAACTCCGTAAATATTAACATTTCGGGGTTTTTAGCAGCATCATTTCATTGCAGTTACCATTGCAACTATTAAAGAGGAAAAATAGGCTATTTTAAAACGCTCATAACTCCGTAAATATTAACATTTCGGGGTTTTTAGCAGCATCATTTTAACTGCAGTTATTGAAAGAGGAAAAATAGGCTATTTTAAAACGCTCATAACTCCGTAAATATTAACATTTCGGGGTTTTTAGCAGCATCATTTTAACTGCAGTTATTGAAAGAGGAAAAATAGGCTATTTTAAAACGCTCATAACTCCGTAAATATTAACATTTCGGGGTTTTTAGCAGCATCATTTTAACTGCAGTTATTGAAAGAGGAAAAATAGGCTATTTTAAAACGCTCATAACTCCGTAAATATTAACATTTCGGGGATTTTAGCAGCATCATTTTAACTGCAGTTATTGAAAGAGGAAAAATAGGCTATTTTAAAACGCTCATAACTCCGTAAATATTAACATTTCGGGGTTTTTAGCATCATTTACTGCATCATTTTAACTGCAGTTATTGAAAGAGGAAAAATAGGATATTTTAAAACGTTCATAACTCCGTAAATATTAACATTTCGGGGTTTTTAGCAGCATCATTTTAACTGCAGTTATTGAAAGAGGAAAAATAGGCTATTTTAAAACGCTCATAACTCCGTAAATATTAACATTTCGGGGTTTTTAGCAGCATCATTTTAACTGCAGTTATTGAAAGAGGAAAAATAGGCTATTTTAAAACGCTCATAACTCCGTAAATATTAACATTTCGGGGTTTTTAGCAGCATCATTTTAACTGCAGTTATTGAAAGAGGAAAAATAGGCTATTTTAAAACGCTCATAACTCCGTAAATATTAACATTTCGGGGTTTTTAGCAGCATCATTTTAACTGCAGTTATTGAAAGAGGAAAAATAGGCTATTTTAAAACGCTCATAACTCCGTAAATATTAACATTTCGGGGTTTTTAGCATCATTTTAACTGCAGTTATTAAAAGAAGAAAAATAGGCTATTTTAAAACGCTCATAACTCCGTAAATATTAACATTTCGGGGTTTTTAGCAGCATCATTTTAACTGCAGTTATTGAAAGAGGAAAAATAGGCTATTTTAAAACGCTCATAACTCCGTAAATATTAACATTTCGGGGTTTTTAGCAGCATCATTTTAACTGCAGTTATTGAAAGAGGAAAAATAGGCTATTTTAAAACGCTCATAACTCCGTAAATATTAACATTTCGGGGTTTTTAGCAGCATCATTTTAACTGCAGTTATTGAAAGAGGAAAAATAGGCTATTTTAAAACGCTCATAACTCCGTAAATATTAACATTTCGGGGTTTTTAGCAGCATCATTTTAACTGCAGTTATTGAAAGAGGAAAAATAGGCTATTTTAAAACGCTCATAACTCCGTAAATATTAACATTTCGGGGTTTTTAGCATCATTTACTGCATCATTTTAACTGCAGTTATTGAAAGAGGAAAAATAGGCTATTTTAAAACGCTCATAACTCCGTAAATATTAACATTTCGGGGTTTTTAGCAGCATCATTTTAACTGCAGTTATTGAAAGAGGAAAAATAGGCTATTTTAAAACGCTCATAACTCCGTAAATATTAACATTTCGGGGTTTTTAGCATCATTTACTGCATCATTTTAACTGCAGTTATTGAAAGAGGAAAAATAGGCTATTTTAAAACGCTCATAACTCCGTAAATATTAACATTTCGGGGTTTTTAGCAGCATCATTTTAACTGCAGTTATTGAAAGAGGAAAAATAGGCTATTTTAAAACGCTCATAACTCCGTAAATATTAACATTTCGGGGTTTTTAGCAGCATCATTTTAACTGCAGTTATTGAAAGAGGAAAAATAGGCTATTTTAAAACGCTCATAACTCCGTAATATTAACATTTCGGGGTTTTTAGCAGCATCATTTTAACTGCAGTTATTGAAAGAGGAAAAATAGGCTATTTTAAAACGCTCATAACTCCGTAAATATTAACATTTCGGGGTTTTTAGCATCATTTTAACTGCATCATTTAACTGCAGTTATTGAAAGAGGAAAAATAGGCTATTTTAAAACGCTCATAACTCCGTAAATATTAACATTTCGGGGTTTTTAGCATCATTTTAACTGCAGTTATTAAAAGAAGAAAAATAGGCTATTTTAAAACGCTCATAACTCCGTAAATATTAACATTTCGGGGTTTTTAGCATCATTTTAACTTCAGTTATTAAAAGAAGAAAATAGGCTATTTTAAAACGCTCATAACTCCGTAAATATTAACATTTCGGGGTTTTTAGCATCATTTTAACTGCAGTTATTGAAAGAGGAAAAATAGGCTATTTTAAAACGCTCATAACTCCGTAAATATTAACATTTCGGGGTTTTTAGCAGCATCATTTTAACTGCAGTTATTAAAAGAAGAAAAATAGGCTATTTTAAAAACGCTCATAACTCCGTAAATATTAACATTTCGGGGTTTTTAGCATCATTTTAACTTCAGTTATTAAAAGAAGAAAATAGGCTATTTTAAAACGCTCATAACTCCGTAAATATTAACATTTCGGGGTTTTTAGCATCATTTACTGCATCATTTTAACTGCAGTTATTGAAAGAGGAAAAATAGGCTATTTTAAAACGCTCATAACTCCGTAAATATTAACATTTCGGGGTTTTTAGCATCATTTACTGCATCATTTTAACTGCAGTTATTGAAAGAGGAAAAATAGGCTATTTTAAAGCGCTCATACTCCGTAAATATTAACATTTCGGGGTTTTTAGCATCATTTTAACTGCATCATTTTAACTGCAGTTATTGAAAGAGGAAAAATAGGCTATTTTAAAACGCTCATAACTCCGTAAATATTAACATTTCGGGGTTTTTAGCATCATTTTAACTGCAGTTATTAAAGAAGAAAAATAGGCTATTTTAAAAACGCTCATAACTCCGTAAATATTAACATTTCGGGGTTTTTAGCATCATTTTAACTGCAGTTATTGAAAGAGGAAAAATAGGCTATTTTAAAACGCTCATAACTCCGTAAATATTAACATTTCGGGGTTTTTAGCATCATTTTAACTTCAGTTATTAAAGAAGAAAAATAGGCTATTTTAAAACGCTCATAACTCCGTAAATATTAACATTTCGGGGTTTTTAGCATCATTTTAACTGCATCATTTTAACTGCAGTTATTGAAAGAGGAAAAATAGGCTATTTAAAACGCTCATAACTCCGTAAATATTAACATTTCGGAGTTTTTAGCATCATTTTAACTTCAGTTATTAAAAGAGAAAATAGGCTATTTTAAAACGCTCATAACTCCGTAAATATTAACATTTCGGGGTTTTTAGCATCATTTTAACTGCAGTTATTGAAAGAGGAAAAATAGGCTATTTTAAAACGCTCATAACTCCGTAAATATTAACATTTCGGGGTTTTTAGCATCATTTACTGCATCATTTTAACTGCAGTTATTGAAAGAGGAAAAATAGGCTATTTTAAAACGCTCATAACTCCGTAAATATTAACATTTCGGGGTTTTTAGCAGCATCATTTAACTGCAGTTATTGAAAGAGGAAAAATAGGCTATTTTAAAACGCTCATAACTCCGTAAATATTAACATTTCGGGGTTTTTAGCATCATTTTAACTGCAGTTATTAAAAGAAGAAAAATAGGCTATTTTAAAACGCTCATAACTCCGTAAATATTAACATTTCGGGGTTTTTAGCAGCATCATTTTAACTGCAGTTATTGAAAGAGGAAAAATAGGCTATTTTAAAACGCTCATAACTCCGTAAATATTAACATTTCGGGGTTTTTAGCATCATTTTAACTGCATCATTTTAACTGCAGTTATTGAAAGAGGAAAAATAGGCTATTTTAAAACGCTCATAACTCCGTAAATATTAACATTTCGGGGTTTTTAGCATCATTTTAACTGCAGTTATTAAAAGAAGAAAAATAGGCTATTTTAAAACGCTCATAACTCCGTAAATATTAACATTTCGGGGTTTTAGCAGCATCATTTTAACTGCAGTTATTGAAAGAGGAAAAATAGGCTATTTTAAAAACGCTCATAACTCCGTAAATATTAACATTTCGGGGTTTTTAGCATCATTTTAACTGCATCATTTAACTGCAGTTATTGAAAGAGGAAAAATAGGCTATTTAAAACGCTCATAACTCCATAAATATTAACATTTCGGGGTTTTTAGCATCATTTTAACTGCATCATTTTAACTGCAGTTATTGAAAGAGGAAAAATAGGCTATTTTAAAACGCTCATAACTCCGTAAATATTAACATTTCGGGGTTTTTAGCATCATTTTAACTGCATCATTTTAACTGCAGTTATTGAAAGAGGAAAAATAGGCTATTTAAAAACGCTCATAACTCCGTAAATATTAACATTTCGGGGTTTTTAGCATCATTTTAACTGCATCATTTTAACTGCAGTTATTGAAAGAGGAAAAATAGGCTATTTTAAAACGCTCATAACTCCGTAAATATTAACATTTCGGGGTTTTTAGCATCATTTTAACTGCAGTTATTGAAAGAGGAAAAATAGGCTATTTTAAAACGCTCATAACTCCGTAAATATTAACATTTCGGGGTTTTTAGCATCATTTTAACTGCAGTTATTGAAAGAGGAAAAATAGGCTATTTTAAAACGCTCATAACTCCGTAAATATTAACATTTCGGGGTTTTTAGCATCATTTTAACTGCAGTTATTGAAAGAGGAAAAATAGGCTATTTTAAAACGCTCATAACTCCGTAAATATTAACATTTCGGGGTTTTAGCATCATTTTAACTGCAGTTATTGAAAGAGGAAAAATAGGCTATTTTAAAACGCTCATAACTCCGTAAATATTAACATTTCGGGGTTTTTAGCATCATTTTAACTGCAGTTATTGAAAGAGGAAAAATAGGCTATTTTAAAACGCTCATAACTCCGTAAATATTAACATTTCGGGGTTTTTAGCATCATTTTAACTGCAGTTATTGAAAGAGGAAAAATAGGCTATTTTAAAACGCTCATAACTCCGTAAATATTAACATTTCGGGGTTTTTAGCAGCATCATTTTAACTGCAGTTATTGAAAGAGGAAAAATAGGCTATTTTAAAACGCTCATAACTCCGTAAATATTAACATTTCGGGGTTTTTAGCATCATTTTAACTGCAGTTATTGAAAGAGGAAAAATAGGCTATTTTAAAACGCTCATAACTCCGTAAATATTAACATTTCGGGGTTTTTAGCATCATTTTAACTGCAGTTATTGAAAGAGGAAAAATAGGCTATTTTAAAACGCTCATAACTCCGTAAATATTAACATTTCGGGGTTTTTAGCATCATTTTAACTGCAGTTATTGAAAGAGGAAAAATAGGCTATTTTAAAACGCTCATAACTCCGTAAATATTAACATTTCGGGGTTTTTAGCATCATTTTAACTGCAGTTATTAAAAGAAGAAAAATAGGCTATTTTAAAACGCTCATAACTCCGTAAATATTAACATTTCGGGGTTTTAGCATCATTTTAACTGCAGTTATTGAAAGAGGAAAAATAGGCTATTTTAAAACGCTCATAACTCCGTAAATATTAACATTTCGGGGTTTTTAGCATCATTTTAATCTGCAGTTATTGAAAGAGGAAAAATAGGCTATTTTAAAACGCTCATAACTCCGTAAATATTAACATTTCGGGGTTTTAGCATTTTACTGCATCATTTTAACTGCAGTTATTGAAAGAGGAAAAATAGGCTATTTTAAAACGCTCATAACTCCGTAAATATTAACATTTCGGGGTTTTTAGCAGCATCATTTTAACTGCAGTTATTGAAAGAGGAAAAATAGGCTATTTTAAAACGCTCATAACTCCGTAAATATTAACATTTCGGGGTTTTTAGCAGCATCATTTTAACTGCAGTTATTGAAAGAGGAAAAATAGGCTATTTTAAAACGCTCATAACTCCGTAAATATTAACATTTCGGGGTTTTTAGCATCATTAGCATCATTTTAACTGCAGTTATTGAAAGAGGAAAAATAGGCTATTTTAAAGACGCTCATAACTCCGTAAATATTAACATTTCGGGGTTTTTAGCATCATTTTAACTGCAGTTATTGAAAGAGGAAAAATAGGCTATTTTAAAACGCTCATAACTCCGTAAATATTAACATTTCGGGGTTTTTAGCATCATTTTAACTGCAGTTATTGAAAGAGGAAAAATAGGCTATTTTAAAACGCTCATAACTCCGTAAATATTAACATTTCGGGGTTTTTAGCATCATTTTAACTTCAGTTATTAAAAGAAGAAAATAGGCTATTTTAAAACGCTCATAACTCCGTAAATATTAACATTTCGGGGTTTTTAGCATCATTTTAATCGCAGTTATTGAAAGAGGAAAAATAGGCTATTTTAAAACGCTCATAACTCCGTAAATATTAACATTTCGGGGATTTTAGCATCATTTTAACTGCAGTTATTGAAAGAGGAAAAATAGGCTATTTTAAAACGCTCATAACTCCGTAAATATTAACATTTCGGGGTTTTTAGCATCATTTTAACTGCAGTTATTGAAAGAGGAAAAATAGGCTATTTTAAAACGCTCATAACTCCGTAAATATTAACATTTCGGGGTTTTTAGCATCATTTTAACTCGCAGTTATTGAAAGAGGAAAAATAGGCTATTTTAAAACGCTCATAACTCCGTAAATATTAACATTTCGGGGTTTTTAGCATCATTTTAACTGCAGTTATTGAAAGAGGAAAAATAGGCTATTTTAAAACGCTCATAACTCCGTAAATATTAACATTTCGGGGTTTTTAGCATCATTTTAACTGCAGTTATTGAAAGAGGAAAAATAGGCTATTTTAAAACGCTCATAACTCCGTAAATATTAACATTTCGGGGTTTTTAGCAGCATCATTTTAACTGCAGTTATTGAAAGAGGAAAAATAGGCTATTTTAAAACGCTCATAACTCCGTAAATATTAACATTTCGGGGTTTTTAGCATCATTTTAACTGCAGTTATTGAAAGAGGAAAAATAGGCTATTTTAAAACGCTCATAACTCCGTAAATATTAACATTTCGGGGTTTTTAGCATCATTTTAACTGCAGTTATTGAAAGAGGAAAAATAGGCTATTTTAAAACGCTCATAACTCCGTAAATATTAACATTTCGGGGTTTTAGCAATCATTTTAACTGCAGTTATTGAAAGAGGAAAAATAGGCTATTTTAAAACGCTCATAACTCCGTAAATATTAACATTTCGGGGTTTTAGCATCATTTTAACTGCAGTTATTAAAAGAAGAAAATAGGCTATTTTAAAACGCTCATAACTCCGTAAATATTAACATTTCGGGGTTTTTAGCATCATTTTAACTGCAGTTATTGAAAGAGGAAAAATAGGCTATTTTAAAACGCTCATAACTCCGTAAATATTAACATTTCGGGGTTTTTAGCATCATTTTAACTGCAGTTATTGAAAGAGGAAAAATAGGCTATTTTAAAACGCTCATAACTCCGTAAATATTAACATTTCGGGGTTTTTAGCATCATTTTAACTTCAGTTATTAAAGAAGGAAAATAGGCTATTTTAAAACGCTCATAACTCCGTAAATATTAACATTTCGGGGTTTTTAGCATCATTTTAACTCGCAGTTATTGAAAGAGGAAAAATAGGCTATTTTAAAACGCTCATAACTCCGTAAATATTAACATTTCGGGGTTTTAGCATCATTTTAACTGCAGTTATTGAAAGAGGAAAAATAGGCTATTTTAAAACGCTCATAACTCCGTAAATATTAACATTTCGGGGTTTTTAGCAGCATCATTTTAACTGCAGTTATTGAAAGAGGAAAAATAGGCTATTTTAAAACGCTCATAACTCCGTAAATATTAACATTTCGGGGTTTTTAGCATCATTTTAACTGCAGTTATTGAAAGAGGAAAATAGGCTATTTTAAAACGCTCATAACTCCGTAAATATTAACATTTCGGGGTTTTTAGCATCATTTTAACTGCAGTTATTAAAAGAAGAAAAATAGGCTATTTTAAAACGCTCATAACTCCGTAAATATTAACATTTCGGGGTTTTTAGCATCATTTTAACTTCAGTTATTAAAAGAAGAAAATAGGCTATTTTAAAACGCTCATAACTCCGTAAATATTAACATTTCGGGGTTTTTAGCATCATTTTAATCGCAGTTATTGAAAGAGGAAAAATAGGCTATTTTAAAACGCTCATAACTCCGTAAATATTAACATTTCGGGGTTTTAGCATCATTTTAACTGCATCATTTTAACTGCAGTTATTGAAAGAGGAAAAATAGGCTATTTTAAAACGCTCATAACTCCGTAAATATTAACATTTCGGGGTTTTTAGCATCATTTTAACTTCAGTTATTAAAAGAAGAAAATAGGCTATTTTAAAACGCTCATAACTCCGTAAATATTAACATTTCGGGGTTTTTAGCATCATTTTAATCTGCAGTTATTGAAAGAGGAAAAATAGGCTATTTTAAAACGCTCATAACTCCGTAAATATTAACATTTCGGGGTTTTTAGCATCATTTTAACTGCAGTTATTGAAAGAGGAAAAATAGGCTATTTTAAAACGCTCATAACTCCGTAAATATTAACATTTCGGGGTTTTAGCATCATTTTAACTTCAGTTATTGAAAGAAGAAAAATAGGCTATTTTAAAACGCTCATAACTCCGTAAATATTAACATTTCGGGGTTTTTAGCATCATTTTAATCGCAGTTATTGAAAGAGGAAAAATAGGCTATTTTAAAACGCTCATAACTCCGTAAATATTAACATTTCGGGGATTTTAGCATCATTTTAACTGCAGTTATTGAAAGAGGAAAAATAGGCTATTTTAAAACGCTCATAACTCCGTAAATATTAACATTTCGGGGTTTTTAGCATCATTTTAACTGCAGTTATTGAAAGAGGAAAAATAGGCTATTTTAAAACGCTCATAACTCCGTAAATATTAACATTTCGGGGTTTTAGCATCATTTTAATCATTTACTGCAGTTATTGAAAGAGGAAAAATAGGCTATTTTAAAACGCTCATAACTCCGTAAATATTAACATTTCGGGGTTTTTAGCATCATTTTAACTGCAGTTATTAAAGAAGGAAAATAGGCTATTTTAAAACGCTCATAACTCCGTAAATATTAACATTTCGGGGTTTTAGCATCATTTTAACTTCAGTTATTAAAAGAAGAAAATAGGCTATTTTAAAACGCTCATAACTCCGTAAATATTAACATTTCGGGGTTTTTAGCATCATTTTAATCGCAGTTATTGAAAGAGGAAAAATAGGCTATTTTAAAACGCTCATAACTCCGTAAATATTAACATTTCGGGGTTTTTAGCATCATTTTAACTGCATCATTTAACTGCAGTTATTGAAAGAGGAAAAATAGGCTATTTTAAAACGCTCATAACTCCGTAAATATTAACATTTCGGGGTTTTTAGCAGCATCATTTTAACTGCAGTTATTGAAAGAGGAAAAATAGGCTATTTTAAAACGCTCATAACTCCGTAAATATTAACATTTCGGGGTTTTTAGCATCATTTTAACTGCATCATTTTAACTGCAGTTATTGAAAGAGGAAAAATAGGCTATTTTAAGACGCTCATAACCCCGTAAATATTAACATTTCGGGGTTTTTAGCATCATTTTAACTGCAGTTATTGAAAGAGGAAAAATAGGCTATTTTAAAACGCTCATAACTCCGTAAATATTAACATTTCGGGGTTTTTAGCATCATTTTAACTGCAGTTATTAAAAGAAGAAAAATAGGCTATTTTAAAACGCTCATAACTCCGTAAATATTAACATTTCGGGGTTTTTAGCATCATTTTAACTTCAGTTATTAAAAGAAGAAAATAGGCTATTTTAAAACGCTCATAACTCCGTAAATATTAACATTTCGGGGTTTTTAGCATCATTTTAATCGCAGTTATTGAAAGAGGAAAAATAGGCTATTTTAAAACGCTCATAACTCCGTAAATATTAACATTTCGGGGATTTTAGCATCATTTTAACTGCAGTTATTGAAAGAGGAAAAATAGGCTATTTTAAAACGCTCATAACTCCGTAAATATTAACATTTCGGGGTTTTTAGCATCATTTTAACTTCAGTTATTAAAAGAAGAAAATAGGCTATTTTAAAACGCTCATAACTCCGTAAATATTAACATTTCGGGGTTTTTAGCATCATTTTAATCGCAGTTATTGAAAGAGGAAAAATAGGCTATTTTAAAACGCTCATAACTCCGTAAATATTAACATTTCGGGGATTTTAGCATCATTTTAACTGCAGTTATTGAAAGAGGAAAAATAGGCTATTTTAAAACGCTCATAACTCCGTAAATATTAACATTTCGGGGTTTTTAGCAGCATCATTTTAACTGCAGTTATTGAAAGAGGAAAAATAGGCTATTTTAAAACGCTCATAACTCCGTAAATATTAACATTTCGGGGTTTTTAGCATCATTTTAACTGCATCATTTTAACTGCAGTTATTGAAAGAGGAAAAATAGGCTATTTTAAAACGCTCATAACTCCGTAAATATTAACATTTCGGGGTTTTTAGCATCATTTTAACTTCAGTTATTAAAAGAAGAAAATAGGCTATTTTAAAACGCTCATAACTCCGTAAATATTAACATTTCGGGGTTTTTAGCATCATTTTAACTGCATCATTTTAACTGCAGTTATTGAAAGAGGAAAAATAGGCTATTTTAAAACGCTCATAACTCCGTAAATATTAACATTTCGGGGTTTTTAGCATCATTTTAACTGCATCATTTTAACTGCAGTTATTGAAAGAGGAAAAATAGGCTATTTTAAAACGCTCATAACTCCGTAAATATTAACATTTCGGGGTTTTTAGCATCATTTTAACTTCAGTTATTAAAAGAAGAAAATAGGCTATTTTAAAACGCTCATAACTCCGTAAATATTAACATTTCGGGGTTTTTAGCATCATTTTAATCGCAGTTATTGAAAGAGGAAAAATAGGCTATTTTAAAACGCTCATAACTCCGTAAATATTAACATTTCGGGGTTTTTAGCATCATTTTAACTTCAGTTATTAAAAGAAGAAAATAGGCTATTTTAAAACGCTCATAACTCCGTAAATATTAACATTTCGGGGTTTTTAGCATCATTTTAATCGCAGTTATTGAAAGAGGAAAAATAGGCTATTTTAAAACGCTCATAACCCCGTAAATATTAACATTTCGGGGTTTTTAGCATCATTTTAACTGCAGTTATTGAAAGAGGAAAAATAGGCTATTTTAAAACGCTCATAACTCCGTAAATATTAACATTTCGGGGTTTTTAGCATCATTTTAACTGCAGTTATTGAAAGAGGAAAAATAGGCTATTTTAAAACGCTCATAACCCCGTAAATATTAACATTTCGGGGTTTTTAGCATCATTTTAACTGCAGTTATTGAAAGAGGAAAAATAGGCTATTTTAAAACGCTCATAACTCCGTAAATATTAACATTTCGGGGTTTTTAGCATCATTTTAACTGCAGTTATTGAAAGAGGAAAAATAGGCTATTTTAAAACGCTCATAACTCCGTAAATATTAACATTTCGGGGTTTTTAGCATCATTTTAACTTCAGTTATTAAAAGAAGAAAATAGGCTATTTTAAAACGCTCATAACTCGGTAAATATTAACATTTCGGGGTTTTTAGCATCATTTTAATCGCAGTTATTGAAAGAGGAAAAATAGGCTATTTTAAAACGCTCATAACTCCGTAAATATTAACATTTCGGGGTTTTTAGCATCATTTTAACTGCAGTTATTGAAAGAGGAAAAATAGGCTATTTTAAAACGCTCATAACCCCGTAAATATTAACATTTCGGGGTTTTTAGCATCATTTTAACTGCAGTTATTGAAAGAGGAAAAATAGGCTATTTTAAAACGCTCATAACCCCGTAAATATTAACATTTCGGGGTTTTTAGCATCATTTTAACTGCAGTTATTGAAAGAGGAAAAATAGGCTATTTTAAAACGCTCATAACTCCGTAAATATTAACATTTCGGGGTTTTTAGCATCATTTTAACTGCAGTTATTGAAAGAGGAAAAATAGGCTATTTTAAAACGCTCATAACTCCGTAAATATTAACATTTCGGGGTTTTTAGCATCATTTTAACTTCAGTTATTAAAGAAGAAAATAGGCTATTTTAAAACGCTCATAACTCCGTAAATATTAACATTTCGGGGTTTTTAGCATCATTTTAATCGCAGTTATTGAAAGAGGAAAAATAGGCTATTTTAAAACGCTCATAACTCCGTAAATATTAACATTTCGGGGTTTTTAGCATCATTTTAACTTCAGTTATTAAAAGAAGAAAATAGGCTATTTTAAAACGCTCATAACTCCGTAAATATTAACATTTCGGGGTTTTTAGCATCATTTTAATCGCAGTTATTGAAAGAGGAAAAATAGGCTATTTTAAAACGCTCATAACCCCGTAAATATTAACATTTCGGGGTTTTTAGCATCATTTTAACTGCAGTTATTGAAAGAGGAAAAATAGGCTATTTTAAAACGCTCATAACTCCGTAAATATTAACATTTCGGGGTTTTTAGCATCATTTTAACTGCAGTTATTGAAAGAGGAAAAATAGGCTATTTTAAAACGCTCATAACCCCGTAAATATTAACATTTCGGGGTTTTTAGCATCATTTTAACTGCAGTTATTGAAAGAGGAAAAATAGGCTATTTTAAAACGCTCATAACTCCGTAAATATTAACATTTCGGGGTTTTTAGCATCATTTTAACTGCAGTTATTGAAAGAGGAAAAATAGGCTATTTTAAAACGCTCATAACTCCGTAAATATTAACATTTCGGGGTTTTTAGCATCATTTTAACTTCAGTTATTAAAAGAAGAAAATAGGCTATTTTAAAACGCTCATAACTCCGTAAATATTAACATTTCGGGGTTTTTAGCATCATTTTAATCGCAGTTATTGAAAGAGGAAAAATAGGCTATTTTAAAACGCTCATAACTCCGTAAATATTAACATTTCGGGGTTTTTAGCATCATTTTAACTGCAGTTATTGAAAGAGGAAAAATAGGCTATTTTAAAACGCTCATAACCCCGTAAATATTAACATTTCGGGGTTTTTAGCATCATTTTAACTGCAGTTATTGAAAGAGGAAAAATAGGCTATTTTAAAACGCTCATAACTCCGTAAATATTAACATTTCGGGGTTTTTAGCATCATTTTAACTGCAGTTATTGAAAGAGGAAAAATAGGCTATTTTAAAACGCTCATAACTCCGTAAATATTAACATTTCGGGGTTTTTAGCATCATTTTAACTGCAGTTATTGAAAGAGGAAAAATAGGCTATTTTAAAACGCTCATAACTCCGTAAATATTAACATTTCGGGGTTTTTAGCATCATTTTAATCGCAGTTATTGAAAGAGGAAAAATAGGCTATTTTAAAACGCTCATAACTCCGTAAATATTAACATTTCGGGGTTTTTAGCATCATTTTAACTGCAGTTATTGAAAGAGGAAAAATAGGCTATTTTAAAACGCTCATAACCCCGTAAATATTAACATTTCGGGGTTTTTAGCATCATTTTAACTGCAGTTATTGAAAGAGGAAAAATAGGCTATTTTAAAACGCTCATAACTCCGTAAATATTAACATTTCGGGGTTTTTAGCATCATTTTAACTGCAGTTATTGAAAGAGGAAAAATAGGCTATTTTAAAACGCTCATAACTCCGTAAATATTAACATTTCGGGGTTTTTAGCATCATTTTAATCGCAGTTATTGAAAGAGGAAAAATAGGCTATTTTAAAACGCTCATAACTCCGTAAATATTAACATTTCGGGGTTTTTAGCATCATTTTAACTGCAGTTATTGAAAGAGGAAAAATAGGCTATTTTAAAACGCTCATAACCCCGTAAATATTAACATTTCGGGGTTTTTAGCATCATTTTAACTGCAGTTATTGAAAGAGGAAAAATAGGCTATTTTAAAACGCTCATAACTCCGTAAATATTAACATTTCGGGGTTTTTAGCATCATTTTAACTGCAGTTATTGAAAGAGGAAAAATAGGCTATTTTAAAACGCTCATAACTCCGTAAATATTAACATTTCGGGGTTTTTAGCATCATTTTAATCGCAGTTATTGAAAGAGGAAAAATAGGCTATTTTAAAACGCTCATAACTCCGTAAATATTAACATTTCGGGGTTTTTAGCATCATTTTAACTTCAGTTATTAAAAGAAGAAAATAGGCTATTTTAAAACGCTCATAACTCCGTAAATATTAACATTTCGGGGTTTTTAGCATCATTTTAATCGCAGTTATTGAAAGAGGAAAAATAGGCTATTTTAAAACGCTCATAACCCCGTAAATATTAACATTTCGGGGTTTTTAGCATCATTTTAACTGCAGTTATTGAAAGAGGAAAAATAGGCTATTTTAAAACGCTCATAACTCCGTAAATATTAACATTTCGGGGTTTTTAGCATCATTTTAACTGCAGTTATTGAAAGAGGAAAAATAGGCTATTTTAAAACGCTCATAACTCCGTAAATATTAACATTTCGGGGTTTTTAGCATCATTTTAACTTCAGTTATTAAAAGAAGAAAATAGGCTATTTTAAAACGCTCATAACTCCGTAAATATTAACATTTCGGGGTTTTTAGCATCATTTTAATCGCAGTTATTGAAAGAGGAAAAATAGGCTATTTTAAAACGCTCATAACCCCGTAAATATTAACATTTCGGGGTTTTTAGCATCATTTTAACTGCAGTTATTGAAAGAGGAAAAATAGGCTATTTTAAAACGCTCATAACTCCGTAAATATTAACATTTCGGGGTTTTTAGCATCATTTTAACTGCAGTTATTAAAAGAAGAAAAATAGGCTATTTTAAAACGCTCATAACTCCGTAAATATTAACATTTCGGGGTTTTTAGCATCATTTTAACTGCAGTTATTAAAAGAAGAAAAATAGGCTATTTTAAAACGCTCATAACTCCGTAAATATTAACATTTCGGGGTTTTTAGCATCATTTTAACTGCAGTTATTGAAAGAGGAAAAATAGGCTATTTTAAAACGCTCATAACTCCGTAAATATTAACATTTCGGGGTTTTTAGCATCATGTTAACTTCAGTTATTAAAAGAAGAAAATAGGCTATTTTAAAACGCTCATAACTCCGTAAATATTAACATTTCGGGGTTTTTAGCATCATTTTAATCGCAGTTATTGAAAGAGGAAAAATAGGCTATTTTAAAACGCTCATAACCCCGTAAATATTAACATTTCGGGGTTTTTAGCATCATTTTAACTGCAGTTATTGAAAGAGGAAAAATAGGCTATTTTAAAACGCTCATAACTCCGTAAATATTAACATTTCGGGGTTTTTAGCATCATTTTAACTGCAGTTATTAAAAGAAGAAAAATAGGCTATTTTAAAACGCTCATAACTCCGTAAATATTAACATTTCGGGGTTTTTAGCATCATTTTAACTGCAGTTATTAAAAGAAGAAAAATAGGCTATTTTAAAACGCTCATAACTCCGTAAATATTAACATTTCGGGGTTTTTAGCATCATTTTAACTGCAGTTATTGAAAGAGGAAAAATAGGCTATTTTAAAACGCTCATAACTCCGTAAATATTAACATTTCGGGGTTTTTAGCATCATTTTAACTGCATCATTTTAACTGCAGTTATTGAAAGAGGAAAAATAGGCTATTTTAAAACGCTCATAACTCCGTAAATATTAACATTTCGGGGTTTTTAGCATCATTTTAATCGCAGTTATTGAAAGAGGAAAAATAGGCTATTTTAAAACGCTCATAACTCCGTAAATATTAACATTTCGGGGTTTTTAGCATCATTTTAACTGCAGTTATTGAAAGAGGAAAAATAGGCTATTTTAAAACGCTCATAACTCCGTAAATATTAACATTTCGGGGTTTTTAGCATCATTTTAACTTCAGTTATTAAAAGAAGAAAATAGGCTATTTTAAAACGCTCATAACTCCGTAATATTAACATTTCGGGGTTTTTAGCATCATTTTAATCGCAGTTATTGAAAGAGGAAAAATAGGCTATTTTAAAACGCTCATAACCCCGTAAATATTAACATTTCGGGGTTTTTAGCATCATTTTAACTGCAGTTATTGAAAGAGGAAAAATAGGCTATTTTAAAACGCTCATAACTCCGTAAATATTAACATTTCGGGGTTTTTAGCATCATTTTAACTGCATCATTTTAACTGCAGTTATTGAAAGAGGAAAAATAGGCTATTTTAAAACGCTCATAACCCCGTAAATATTAACATTTCGGGGTTTTTAGCATCATTTTAACTGCAGTTATTGAAAGAGGAAAAATAGGCTATTTTAAAACGCTCATAACTCCGTAAATATTAACATTTCGGGGTTTTTAGCATCATTTTAACTGCAGTTATTGAAAGAGGAAAAATAGGCTATTTTAAAACGCTCATAACTCCGTAAATATTAACATTTCGGGGTTTTTAGCATCATTTTAACTTCAGTTATTAAAAGAAGAAAATAGGCTATTTTAAAACGCTCATAACTCCGTAAATATTAACATTTCGGGGTTTTTAGCATCATTTTAATCGCAGTTATTGAAAGAGGAAAAATAGGCTATTTTAAAACGCTCATAACCCCGTAAATATTAACATTTCGGGGTTTTTAGCATCATTTTAACTGCAGTTATTGAAAGAGGAAAAATAGGCTATTTTAAAACGCTCATAACTCCGTAAATATTAACATTTCGGGGTTTTTAGCATCATTTTAACTGCAGTTATTAAAAGAAGAAAAATAGGCTATTTTAAAACGCTCATAACTCCGTAAATATTAACATTTCGGGGTTTTTAGCAGCATCATTTTAACTGCAGTTATTGAAAGAGGAAAAATAGGCTATTTTAAAACGCTCATAACTCCGTAAATATTAACATTTCGGGGTTTTTAGCATCATTTTAATCGCAGTTATTGAAAGAGGAAAAATAGGCTATTTTAAAACGCTCATAACTCCGTAAATATTAACATTTCGGGGTTTTTAGCATCATTTTAACTGCAGTTATTGAAAGAGGAAAAATAGGCTATTTTAAAACGCTCATAACCCCGTAAATATTAACATTTCGGGGTTTTTAGCATCATTTTAACTGCAGTTATTGAAAGAGGAAAAATAGGCTATTTTAAAACGCTCATAACTCCGTAAATATTAACATTTCGGGGTTTTTAGCATCATTTTAACTGCAGTTATTAAAAGAAGAAAAATAGGCTATTTTAAAACGCTCATAACTCCGTAAATATTAACATTTCGGGGTTTTTAGCATCATTTTAACTGCAGTTATTAAAAGAAGAAAAATAGGCTATTTTAAAACGCTCATAACTCCGTAAATATTAACATTTCGGGGTTTTTAGCAGCATCATTTTAACTGCAGTTATTGAAAGAGGAAAAATAGGCTATTTTAAAACGCTCATAACTCCGTAAATATTAACATTTCGGGGTTTTTAGCATCATTTTAATCGCAGTTATTGAAAGAGGAAAAATAGGCTATTTTAAAACGCTCATAACTCCGTAAATATTAACATTTCGGGGTTTTTAGCATCATTTTAACTTCAGTTATTAAAAGAAGAAAATAGGCTATTTTAAAACGCTCATAACTCCGTAAATATTAACATTTCGGGGTTTTTAGCATCATTTTAATCGTAGTTATTGAAAGAGGAAAAATAGGCTATTTTAAAACGCTCATAACCCCGTAAATATTAACATTTCGGGGTTTTTAGCATCATTTTAACTGCAGTTATTGAAAGAGGAAAAATAGGCTATTTTAAAACGCTCATAACTCCGTAAATATTAACATTTCGGGGTTTTTAGCATCATTTTAACTGCAGTTATTAAAAGAAGAAAAATAGGCTATTTTAAAACGCTCATAACTCCGTAAATATTAACATTTCGGGGTTTTTAGCAGCATCATTTTAACTGCAGTTATTGAAAGAGGAAAAATAGGCTATTTTAAAACGCTCATAACTCCGTAAATATTAACATTTCGGGGTTTTTAGCATCATTTTAATCGCAGTTATTGAAAGAGGAAAAATAGGCTATTTTAAAACGCTCATAACTCCGTAAATATTAACATTTCGGGGTTTTTAGCATCATTTTAACTGCAGTTATTGAAAGAGGAAAAATAGGCTATTTTAAAACGCTCATAACTCCGTAAATATTAACATTTCGGGGTTTTTAGCATCATTTTAACTGCAGTTATTAAAAGAAGAAAAATAGGCTATTTTAAAACGCTCATAACTCCGTAAATATTAACATTTCGGAGTTTTTAGCATCATTTTAACTGCAGTTATTAAAAGAAGAAAAATAGGCTATTTTAAAACGCTCATAACTCCGTAAATATTAACATTTCGGGGTTTTTAGCAGCATCATTTTAACTGCAGTTATTGAAAGAGGAAAAATAGGCTATTTTAAAACGCTCATAACTCCGTAAATATTAACATTTCGGGGTTTTTAGCATCATTTTAATCGCAGTTATTGAAAGAGGAAAAATAGGCTATTTTAAAACGCTCATAACTCCGTAAATATTAACATTTCGGGGTTTTTAGCATCATTTTAACTGCAGTTATTGAAAGAGGAAAAATAGGCTATTTTAAAACGCTCATAACCCCGTAAATATTAACATTTCGGGGTTTTTAGCATCATTTTAACTGCAGTTATTGAAAGAGGAAAAATAGGCTATTTTAAAACGCTCATAACTCCGTAAATATTAACATTTCGGGGTTTTTAGCATCATTTTAACTGCAGTTATTAAAAGAAGAAAAATAGGCTATTTTAAAACGCTCATAACTCCGTAAATATTAACATTTCGGGGTTTTTAGCATCATTTTAACTGCAGTTATTAAAAGAAGAAAAATAGGCTATTTTAAAACGCTCATAACTCCGTAAATATTAACATTTCGGGGTTTTTAGCATCATTTTAACTGCAGTTATTGAAAGAGGAAAAATAGGCTATTTTAAAACGCTCATAACTCCGTAAATATTAACATTTCGGGGTTTTTAGCATCATTTTAACTGCAGCATTTTAACTGCAGTTATTGAAAGAGGAAAAATAGGCTATTTTAAAACGCTCATAACTCCGTAAATATTAACATTTCGGGGTTTTTAGCATCATTTTAACTGCAGTTATTGAAAGAGGAAAAATAGGCTATTTTAAAACGCTCATAACTCCGTAAATATTAACATTTCGGGGTTTTTAGCATCATTTTAATCGCAGTTATTGAAAGAGGAAAAATAGGCTATTTTAAAACGCTCATAACTCCGTAAATATTAACATTTCGGGGTTTTTAGCATCATTTTAACTTCAGTTATTAAAAGAAGAAAATAGGCTATTTTAAAACGCTCATAACTCCGTAAATATTAACATTTCGGGGTTTTTAGCATCATTTTAATCGCAGTTATTGAAAGAGGAAAAATAGGCTATTTTAAAACGCTCATAACTCCGTAAATATTAACATTTCGGGGTTTTTAGCATCATTTTAACTGCAGTTATTGAAAGAGGAAAAATAGGCTATTTTAAAACGCTCATAACTCCGTAAATATTAACATTTCGGGGTTTTTAGCATCATTTTAATCGCAGTTATTGAAAGAGGAAAAATAGGCTATTTTAAAACGCTCATAACTCCGTAAATATTAACATTTCGGGGTTTTTAGCATCATTTTAACTGCAGTTATTGAAAGAGGAAAAATAGGCTATTTTAAAACGCTCATAACTCCGTAAATATTAACATTTCGGGGTTTTTAGCATCATTTTAATCGCAGTTATTGAAAGAGGAAAAATAGGCTATTTTAAAACGCTCATAACTCCGTAAATATTAACATTTCGGGGTTTTTAGCATCATTTTAATCGCAGTTATTGAAAGAGGAAAAATAGGCTATTTTAAAACGCTCATAACTCCGTAAATATTAACATTTCGGGGTTTTTAGCATCATTTTAACTGCAGTTATTAAAAGAAGAAAAATAGGCTATTTTAAAACGCTCATAACTCCGTAAATATTAACATTTCGGGGTTTTTAGCATCATTTTAACTGCAGTTATTGAAAGAGGAAAAATAGGCTATTTTAAAACGCTCATAACTCCGTAAATATTAACATTTCGGGGTTTTTAGCATCATTTTAACTTCAGTTATTAAAAGAAGAAAATAGGCTATTTTAAAACGCTCATAACTCCGTAAATATTAACATTTCGGGGTTTTTAGCATCATTTTAACTTCAGTTATTAAAAGAAGAAAATAGGCTATTTTAAAACGCTCATAACTCCGTAAATATTAACATTTCGGGGTTTTTAGCATCATTTTAATCGCAGTTATTGAAAGAGGAAAAATAGGCTATTTTAAAACGCTCATAACCCCGTAAATATTAACATTTCGGGGTTTTTAGCATCATTTTAACTGCAGTTATTGAAAGAGGAAAAATAGGCTATTTTAAAACGCTCATAACTCCGTAAATATTAACATTTCGGGGTTTTTAGCATCATTTTAACTGCATCATTTTAACTGCAGTTATTGAAAGAGGAAAAATAGGCTATTTTAAAACGCTCATAACTCCGTAAATATTAACATTTCGGGGTTTTTAGCATCATTTTAACTGCAGTTATTGAAAGAGGAAAAATAGGCTATTTTAAAACGCTCATAACTCCGTAAATATTAACATTTCGGGGTTTTTAGCATCATTTTAACTGCATCATTTTAACTGCAGTTATTGAAAGAGGAAAAATAGGCTATTTTAAAACGCTCATAACTCCGTAAATATTAACATTTCGGGGTTTTTAGCATCATTTTAACTGCATCATTTTAACTGCAGTTATTGAAAGAGGAAAAATAGGCTATTTTAAAACGCTCATAACTCCGTAAATATTAACATTTCGGGGTTTTTAGCATCATTTTAACTGCAGTTATTAAAAGAAGAAAAATAGGCTATTTTAAAACGCTCATAACTCCGTAAATATTAACATTTCGGGGTTTTTAGCATCATTTTAACTGCAGTTATTGAAAGAGGAAAAATAGGCTATTTTAAAACGCTCATAACTCCGTAAATATTAACATTTCGGGGTTTTTAGCATCATTTTAACTGCATCATTTTAACTGCAGTTATTGAAAGAGGAAAAATAGGCTATTTTAAAACGCTCATAACTCCGTAAATATTAACATTTCGGGGTTTTTAGCATCATTTTAACTGCATCATTTTAACTGCAGTTATTGAAAGAGGAAAAATAGGCTATTTTAAAACGCTCATAACTCCGTAAATATTAACATTTCGGGGTTTTTAGCATCATTTTAACTGCAGTTATTGAAAGAGGAAAAATAGGCTATTTTAAAACGCTCATAACTCCGTAAATATTAACATTTCGGGGTTTTTAGCATCATTTTAACTGCATCATTTTAACTGCAGTTATTGAAAGAGGAAAAATAGGCTATTTTAAAACGCTCATAACTCCGTAAATATTAACATTTCGGGGTTTTTAGCATCATTTTAACTGCATCATTTTAACTGCAGTTATTGAAAGAGGAAAAATAGGCTATTTTAAAACGCTCATAACTCCGTAAATATTAACATTTCGGGGTTTTTAGCATCATTTTAACTGCAGTTATTGAAAGAGGAAAAATAGGCTATTTTAAAACGCTCATAACTCCGTAAATATTAACATTTCGGGGTTTTTAGCATCATTTTAACTGCATCATTTTAACTGCAGTTATTGAAAGAGGAAAAATAGGCTATTTTAAAACGCTCATAACTCCGTAAATATTAACATTTCGGGGTTTTTAGCATCATTTTAACTGCATCATTTTAACTGCAGTTATTGAAAGAGGAAAAATAGGCTATTTTAAAACGCTCATAACTCCGTAAATATTAACATTTCGGGGTTTTTAGCATCATTTTAACTGCAGTTATTAAAAGAAGAAAAATAGGCTATTTTAAAACGCTCATAACTCCGTAAATATTAACATTTCGGGGTTTTTAGCATCATTTTAACTGCAGTTATTGAAAGAGGAAAAATAGGCTATTTTAAAACGCTCATAACTCCGTAAATATTAACATTTCGGGGTTTTTAGCATCATTTTAACTGCATCATTTTAACTGCAGTTATTGAAAGAGGAAAAATAGGCTATTTTAAAACGCTCATAACTCCGTAAATATTAACATTTCGGGGTTTTTAGCATCATTTTAACTGCAGTTATTGAAAGAGGAAAAATAGGCTATTTTAAAACGCTCATAACTCCGTAAATATTAACATTTCGGGGTTTTTAGCATCATTTTAACTGCATCATTTTAACTGCAGTTATTGAAAGAGGAAAAATAGGCTATTTTAAAACGCTCATAACTCCGTAAATATTAACATTTCGGGGTTTTTAGCATCATTTTAACTGCAGTTATTGAAAGAGGAAAAATAGGCTATTTTAAAACGCTCATAACTCCGTAAATATTAACATTTCGGGGTTTTTAGCATCATTTTAACTGCATCATTTTAACTGCAGTTATTGAAAGAGGAAAAATAGGCTATTTTAAAACGCTCATAACTCCGTAAATATTAACATTTCGGGGTTTTTAGCATCATTTTAACTGCATCATTTTAACTGCAGTTATTGAAAGAGGAAAAATAGGCTATTTTAAAACGCTCATAACTCCGTAAATATTAACATTTCGGGGTTTTTAGCATCATTTTAACTGCAGTTATTAAAAGAAGAAAAATAGGCTATTTTAAAACGCTCATAACTCCGTAAATATTAACATTTCGGGGTTTTTAGCATCATTTTAACTGCAGTTATTGAAAGAGGAAAAATAGGCTATTTTAAAACGCTCATAACTCCGTAAATATTAACATTTCGGGGTTTTTAGCATCATTTTAACTGCATCATTTTAACTGCAGTTATTGAAAGAGGAAAAATAGGCTATTTTAAAACGCTCATAACTCCGTAAATATTAACATTTCGGGGTTTTTAGCATCATTTTAACTGCAGTTATTGAAAGAGGAAAAATAGGCTATTTTAAAACGCTCATAACTCCGTAAATATTAACATTTCGGGGTTTTTAGCATCATTTTAACTGCATCATTTTAACTGCAGTTATTGAAAGAGGAAAAATAGGCTATTTTAAAACGCTCATAACTCCGTAAATATTAACATTTCGGGGTTTTTAGCATCATTTTAACTGCATCATTTTAACTGCAGTTATTGAAAGAGGAAAAATAGGCTATTTTAAAACGCTCATAACTCCGTAAATATTAACATTTCGGGGTTTTTAGCATCATTTTAACTGCAGTTATTAAAAGAAGAAAAATAGGCTATTTTAAAACGCTCATAACTCCGTAAATATTAACATTTCGGGGTTTTTAGCATCATTTTAACTGCAGTTATTGAAAGAGGAAAAATAGGCTATTTTAAAACGCTCATAACTCCGTAAATATTAACATTTCGGGGTTTTTAGCATCATTTTAACTGCATCATTTTAACTGCAGTTATTGAAAGAGGAAAAATAGGCTATTTTAAAACGCTCATAACTCCGTAAATATTAACATTTCGGGGTTTTTAGCATCATTTTAACTGCAGTTATTGAAAGAGGAAAAATAGGCTATTTTAAAACGCTCATAACTCCGTAAATATTAACATTTCGGGGTTTTTAGCATCATTTTAACTGCATCATTTTAACTGCAGTTATTGAAAGAGGAAAAATAGGCTATTTTAAAACGCTCATAACTCCGTAAATATTAACATTTCGGGGTTTTTAGCATCATTTTAATCGCAGTTATTGAAAGAGGAAAAATAGGCTATTTTAAAACGCTCACATTTCGGGGTTTTTAGCATCATTTTAATCGCAGTTATTGAAAGAGGAAAAATAGGCTATTTTAAAACGCTCATAACTCCGTAAATATTAACATTTCGGGGTTTTTAGCATGTTTTAAATTGCAGTTTCTTACAAACGGAGAATAGCCTACTTTAAAACGGCCATAACTCCTTAAATATTAACATTTCGGGGTTTTTAGCAGGTTTAAAATTGCAGTTTTTAAAAATGGCCATAACTCTTTAAATGTTGACATGATAGGTATATTTTACTGCATTTTAATTCTTATGAACATCCATACATACATATGTTCCGCCCATTTAATTTGCATTTGCCCCTTACCATCCATGGTAGCCAAGCCCTTAATAATTAAGTGCGGAATGATTAACGGCTTCCAGCCTTGCAAATTACGAGTAATTACTTAATTACGTGTTTATAGAAGGATATCATCCAGGAATCACTGGGTCATTAGGAGAAAAGCATTGAACGGCAAACGCCATAAAAACCCTTGTCCTTCAGTAGACCTTAGGCATTTAAAAGTTAGCCATTGAATTGCGTCATGTTTCACCACAAAAGGGAACTCATTCGGACATTTTACATCAGGCAGTATCAGCTTTTGAAGCTTTTCGCTCTGTGGCAGTTGCCAGAGGATGCATCCGCTTATCAGCGGTTGGGATATCGTATCTTTTTCTGGTGTTTTTTAATCTTTTGGATGTTGCTGCTCGATTGCTGTATGATTCTGCAAATTGCAACTCATCTGGGAGATGTTGACGAGGTTATTAAAGTTTTCATCATTTTTGCCACGGCCTTTGCGGTAATGGGCAAATATCTCTATCTGAAGATCTACAACTACCGTTTTGAGCAACTATTTCAAATGATGCACCAGCCGGAATATCTACCCGAAAATCCCACAGAATGGCAAATCTATTGCCAAGCTATTGACTTAAGTCGTCGGGTACGCAACTACTATGCTTCGTTATCGGTTTCGGCCTTGAGTGCTTTGTTTTTGAGCCAATTTCTTGGCGATGAGCAGGAATTGCCGGCATCGATTTATTATCCGTTTCAATTGAATACGAATTGGAAATATGGTTTAATGTATGTCTATCAGTGTGTGTCATTGGCCATTTTGTGTTTCGTCAATGTCGGCTTCGATTCGTTGACCGCATCGTTTTTCATCAACATTAAGGGACAGCTGGATGTTTTGGGTATGCGCTTGCAAACGATTGGTGTGGGCGTAAGGGATCAGCGGAGGATTTTGAAGAAGTTGAAAGATTGCATCCGTAACTATCAGCGTATTTTGCGAATGACTCATTTGATGGAGGAATTGGTCCGCATACCAATGTCCGTACAAATCGGTGGTTCGGTATTTGTGTTGATTGCAAACTTCTATTCAATGTCAATGGTAAGTTTTTTTCCAACGCTTGATTTCATTTTAAGGACCCATGAAATAAGTTTCATGGCCTATATAAGGTCGGCTAGTAAGACCACCTGATAACTAAGATTCAATTTCAAGTCAATAGCCATATTGCGGTTTGAAAATCAAATTCTCCTATCGGAAAATGCTATACATTTTACGATTGGTACGTAATGTCAATTTTGTTTCCACACATGCTCCAGAACGCGGAATATTGGTGACTATTTATTTGACCAATAATAAGTCGGTGACTTTGGCACAACGTGAATTTCGTCGCATATTTCCTGGCCGTCCAACGGCTACGGTGAAACACTGCGACGTTTAACAGTTCACCTTGAAGAAACTGGCACGGCAAACGATCCGGAGTATCCGTTCTGCAGAGAATGTCATGGAATCGCCGTCGACATCGACCAGACGACGTGCCACGCAAATGGGTATCAGTCGACGGTTTTTAAACTAAATTTTGAACATGTTTCCCTACAAAATCCAGAAGGTGCATAAGCTGTTAGATGCTGTGAATCCTATGGGCAGTTAGCAAAAGAAATTGTCCAATCTCTATCATCTTTATAACAGATCTTGTGTTGATGGAAATATTGAAGGATGTTGTTCCAGGGCGCCTAATCTCCCGTTGTGGCGATTTGCACTGGCGAACAAGATCGCGGATATATGTCAACAAGCCTTAGACTTCTTCAGCTCTTAAGGACAATATCCGTCAAGAATATGAGACCTATCGCCGGTAGTTTGGAACAAAGAGATGTAAAATGCCATAAAAAGGGCTCAAAATAAAAATAGCGAACGTAGCCGTTATATTAGGGTCAATACGACGACGTGGACCTACGTAGGCAACTTCTGTCATAAGCCATTGCAATTTTCAAATGCGAAATTTGAAATAAAAAAAACAAGTAAAAAAGCAGTAAGTTCGGCCGGGCCGGACTTTGAATACCTTCCACCATTTAGTACAATTCTGACAATTTTCTAAAAAATAAAATTCGTTAAAAATTCTGTTAAAATCTTAAAAATACCGAATGTAGCCGTATATTAGGGTCTATACGACGACGTGGACCTGTATAGGCAACTTTTGTCACAAGCCATTACAATATTCAAATGCGAAACTTAAAAAAAAATATGTTTATAATGTAGCTAAAATCATCAAAATACCGAACATCGGGAGGTACCATGGGAGTTATAAAACGTGGACCTGCACAGACAATTTTCTGGCATAGGCTATAGTACCCATTACGAACTTCAAATACTAAATTTGAAATAGTTTCGGTAAAGAATGTCTCTAAAATCATGAAAATACCCAATATCGGGAGGTACCGTTATATGGAGGCTATACGAAGACGTAGACCTGTACAGACAATTTTCTCTCATAGGCTGTAGTATTCATTACGAACTTCAAATACCAAATTTGACAATTCCGGTGTATAATGCCTCTAAAATCATCAAAATACCCAATATCGGGTGGTACCGTTATATGGGGGCTGTACGAAGACGTGGACCTATATGGCCCATTTTCTGTCTTAAGCCGTAGTATCTATTACGAACTTCAAGTACCAAATTTGAAACGATTCCGGAAAATAATTTCGCTAAAATCATCAAAATACCGAATATCGGGGTTACGGTTATATGGCGGCTATACGAAGACGTGGACCTACATGGCCCATTTTCTGTCTTAAGCCGAGGTATCTATTACGACCTTTAAATACCAACTTTGAAACAATTCCGGTAAATAATTTCGCTAAAATCATCAAAATACCGAATAACGGGAGGTGCCGTTATATGGGGCCTATTCGAAGACGTGGACCTACATGGCCCATAATCTGTCTTAGGGTGTAGCATCCATTACGAACTACAAATACCAAATTTGAAACATTTCCGGTAAATAATGTCGCTTAAATCATCAAAATACCGATAATAGGAAGGTACCATTATATGGGGGCTATATCAAAACGCGGACCAACAAAGTCCATTTTCAATACCAAAAGTCCTGCTGACTTAATATACATTTGAGTAAAATTTTATCAACCTACTTCATTTTGTTCGGAAGTTAGAGTGATTTCCACAGATGGACAGACGGACGAACATCGCTAAATCGACATAGAATTTGATGCTGATCAAGAATATAAATACTTTGTGGGGTCTAAAATGTATATTTCGAGTTGTTCCAAACGGAATGACAAATTTAATATTTCCCCCCATGCTATGGTGGAGGGTATAAAAAATCGGTGAATCTGTCATAGGCTGTAGTATCCATTACGAGCTGCAAATACGAAATTTGAAATATTTCGGGAGAATAATGTCGCTTAAATCACCAAAATACTGATAATAGGGAGGTGCCATTATACCAAGGTCCATTTTTAAAACAACAAATCCTGCAGACATAATATACATTTGAGTAGAATTTTATAAACGTACTTCATTTCGATCGGAAGCTAAAGTGAATTCCACAGACGGACGGACATTTTTGATGCTGATCAAGAATTTATATACTTTGTGGGGTCTAAAATGTATATTAGACATATTACGGTGGAGGGTATAACAATGCACAAGAAGAATCAAAGTTTTTCATTAAATTTTTTTAAGTTACAGCCAAAAAAAACACCTGAAGTTTACTTTTGCGCCACCTTGTACCAAGTCCATTGTCAAATTGTTGTCAAAAGTAGTCTTTTTAACCTTGATAAGTTTTTACTGAATAGGAATACCCACCAAAGATTTCCGTTGTCAGTATTTCAAAATACTCTTCCCTTAGCTTTCAGACAATGCGGACATGGGAATTTTCGCCAAGCTGTTACTCTATCAGACATGCATGCTGACACAAATCTTTATTCTCTGCTATTTTGCCAACGAAGTTTCACTGAAAAGTTCGGATATATCATTTAACCTATACGAATCGAACTGGTATGATTGGGACAAAGTCAATCGAAAATTGGTGCTGCTGATGATGATACGTTTCGATACACCGATTAGTATTAAATCGATCAATCGCTGCTATTCATTTAATTTGGCTGCATTCACTGCGGTAAGTACATGCGTATGTGTGTGTGAGAGAAATGAAGAGTACATAAATAATTGTTTCTTCTCATTGCAGATTGTCAATTCGTCCTACAGCTATTTTGCTCTCCTGAAACGTATCAATAGTTAAGCGGAGTTGATGGCGCATAGTGTCACGACCGTGGCCAAAATCTGTGAAAATCAAGTGAATGGTAGCAAAAAACATACTGAATTGACTGGTAACATATCAATTAGAATTAACCTGAAGTTTGGTATTGATATGTCAAGTATTTTTTTCTATAAGAGGATTTAAATTCAATAATTGTAGATAATCAGTATTTTTGTCTAAAATAAAAAAATAAATTATGATCAAATATTAGAAAATTTAATGACCCGATTATCGATAACAACTATCGTTGAGTGGCGTTGCCAGTTGCGAAGATTGCATTATGTATGGCAACTTTCAACTGAATTTGCGAATTTCAGTTGCTACAGCGGCCATATTTGAGCAACCATCTATTTGCAGTTGCAGTGAACGTTTTCAAAGAAGAAAAAGTAAAATTGAGAGGTAAATACACATTTTCTTAACAATTATTGACTTTTTAGCTTCACTAAATCATTTTGCATATCATTTTAGATTAAATATGGTGAAAGTGACAACAAAACATCAGTTCGAAATACTTATAGAAAAAAATGGGTGCTAATCCAAACTTAGCTCGAGGAATACATGTCTTTGGTGAAATTAAAGCCACTGCAGATGAAGCGTGGAAGAAAATTTCCGACAACCTAAACAGTCATGGTCCACCAACAAGGACACCAGAAGAATGGCAGAGAGTATGGATCCTGGATGTGTACGTGTGTTCCATCTATACAGCCCACAACGCCAGGAAATTTCGTTTTGGGTAAAAGTAGTTTTTATTTATTAGTCTTTTCTCTTCCTCCGTTAACTTCGAAACAATCCAAAGTTTACACAATTTGTACTCTATGAAGTGCACTACTTCGCTGGGGACGTTCGAGAATGTGGGTTGAGCCATACAATTGTTGTAATCATTTCCATGGGACTTTTGGAAACTTCCCTCCGCAAAAAACCTCAGAGCAGCACAAATTTTAAAAGTGGAGGAATTGCTGTTGATCTTTAGCATACTTTGAAGTCATATTTAAGAGTCTCCACTATGTATACTACGGCATCTTTTGGAAGCCGAAAATACGCCTTAAACCTGAAATAGTTACATGATTATTCAGACCATTCCAACATGACATATACTTACAGCACCGATGGCAATTCCAACGGATTTGAATTATCTCTCAAGCTTCGTCGAATAGATACAACGTCCTGAACATTTTCTTCTTCATCAAAAAATAATTCCACTGAACTTATCATTTTAAAATTCTTTTATTGTTTAAATTGTGTTTTGTTATTTCGAATTAATTGACATTTTTGAAGTTTAGGGTTCACAAGATGGAAAATACACTAATCGATAACACGTTTATCGACAACTCAATTGGGTTGCCTTCTATAATACAACATTTTATTTCAGTCGCGCTGACAACTGATAACGCAACCCGAGTTTGGTGGCAATGCATAATCGAGCCATAAAGCTTCACTTTGGCCTTAGGCTGGAAATTTTTTACAATAATAGATTTGACAAATTAATTAGAAATTGGTTAAGATTTGGATATAGCTCCCATATATATTTTGAAATCGGTTCAGATTGGGATATGATTTTATTAAGAAGCATTGGCACACAACGCCTTTGCAATGGTATTAGGCTTACAGTAAAAAACTACACAACAATTCAATTGAGGATACGATTTTTACTGGGAAGTATGTGGCTACCTCGAATTTTTTAATTGCAACAGAAGTGCCATTCAACTTCAAAAGATTGTAGTTTCCAGCACGCTTGGCATTTGCTATGAAATTAATAAATCCAAAGGACAAACCCTTCGTGTATGTGGACTAAGTTTGCTTTTCACTGTTGTAATATTTATATCAGACTAAAGCTGGGAATACATAAAGCGCATATTTGGCTGGCTTAAGTCATCGGCTGACTTCTTCGTAGATGAACAAAGGAGTTTTAGGTTGACCTAGTTCGATTTTGGCCCTAGGCTCCTTTGTTCATTTCCGAAGAAGCCAGCCGATGACTTAAGCCAGCCAAATAAGCGCTTTATGTATTCCCAGCTTTAGTCTGATATAAATATTACAGCAGTGAAAAGCAAACTTAGTCCACATACACGAAGGGTTTGTCCTTTGGATTTATTAATTTCATAGCAAATGCCAAGCGTGCTGGAAACTACAATCTTTTGAAGTTGAATGGTACTTCTGTTGCAATTAAAAAATTCGAGGTAGCCACATACTTCCCTGTAAAAATCGTATCCTCAATTGAATTGTTGTGTAGTTTTTTTACTGTAAGCATAATACCATTGCAAAGGCGTTGTGTGCCAATGCTTCTTAATAAAATCATATCCCAATCTGAACCGATTTCAAAATATATATGGGAGCTATATCCAAATCTTAACCAATTTCTAATTAATTTGTCAAATCTATTATTGTAAAAAAATTCCGCCACATACTCTGAATTTCATTGGAATCGGACATGCATATCGTGTTTGGTGAATAACATACAGGGTGAGATGAAAAACTGCAACCAACTTCAGAATGCTGTCATTTTAAAGCCACTCGTCCGACAGCTGTTAAAATTATTCCAGTGACAGCTCATTATATTGTTTACAAGCGTACAAAAGCATTTTGGTGAGAATTTTCCAGAAAAAAAATAGTTATTCGTGATGGAATTCAAGCTTGAAGTGTGATTTCTTTATATTTGGCTGGAAAACCACAAGTGGCTATGGTTAGAGCACTCCAACATTTAAATGTGAATAAATATTTTGTGTCTCGTAACATCGCTCGTTACCGTGATACTGGTAGCGTAGCCCGACGTCAAGGAAATGGACGGGAGAAAACAGCAACATCAGCATAAATGGTTCGAAAAGTAAAGAAGCGACTTGATCGAGACCCGCGTCGCAGTGGCCGAAAAAATGGCTCGTAAGCTAAACATACCGCAATATGCCATTCGGCAAATATTGAAAACTGAGCTCAGGGTAAAGCCAACTGAGCTCAGGGTAAAGTGCAAGAACTTACATCGCAACCGAATTAAAATAGACTCAATGGAGTTAAAGAGTTGCTTCGCTTGGCCTTAAGTGGTGAACTGCCGAATTAGGTTTTCTCCGATGAGAAAACATTCGTTGTTCAGCAGTTTGTAAACAAACAAAACGATCGATCAAACGATTACTTGCCAAAGAAGTCAGCTGAAAATATGCACCTTCGGTTGGCCACCAGAACTCAAGCGCCGGTCATGGTGATGGTCGTATTATCGATCGTATTAATCGACCGTGGCATTAGAATTAATGGCGAATATTATCGCGAAAATATTCTGGAGGGTGTATTAAAGCCTTGGGCGTGCAAACATTTTGGCCGCAGACCTAGGACATTCCAACAGCAATCAGCATCATCGCACCCAGCACGCTCCACCAAAGAATGGTTACAAAATGAGGTTCCTCGCTTCATTTGCAGCGCACAATGGCCACCTCGATCTCCGGATACCAAGCCGTTAGTCTATTGTGTCTGAAGTATTTTAGAAAGCAAGGTTGACACTAAAAAATGCCAAAGTGTCGAACACCTCCAGCAAGCGCTTCGCCGGGAATGGACCAAAATACCGCAGAGCAACATTCGGGCGGAAAGCGTGTGACGGTTTTATCGGCCGTTTGAAGGCCATTATTCGGGCCAAAGGTGACCAATACGAAAAAATCTAAACTTATTCTAAAATTTGATGCTATTTCCGACATTTTTTGCTTTCATTCAATAAAATTTAAGAAAAAAAATGTAAAAATTATGGCGTTTGACTTTGTTGCAGTTTTTTTCCATCGATAAAGCACTTCGAGGGAAAATCAATATACACTGTTAGGAAATATTATTAATAGTATTACATATTAGACCCCAATTATAATGCAATTTACAGAATACATCGAAGGACGTTGTCGTCTCCGCTAATAGTGAAAGTAAGAACATGTTTATTAATCTTACCATACTATTCAAAAATGTAATATAATTAGGGACGAGCTAATTAAATTCGACTTAAACTGCACAGGAACAGTGGATACATCCTGCATGGTTTTGCTGAACAATATTGTACAAAATACTTTGTACATACTTTTGAGTGCGGTTGAGGTGCTGATAAAATCTAGCAATAAACAATAAATATTCTAAAATTACCTATTTTCCTGCCTCCATAAACACCACAGTGAACAATTCGGTGATCTTGTGTACTGACGCATACGAACTCTATTCTACTTTACAAATATTTTATTTATTTATTAATTAATTTTCATTTCTTTAGAAATAAATTCTTAAAGTTTCCTGTGCCATTTTTGGATTATTAATAACACTGGATTATCAATGATTTAACAATTTAAAAAGTATCACCGGTTTTGCCGACAGATGTATATTCTCACCTAATCTTCGATTGTTTAAATCTATTTGACTTCTTTTATGATTATTCAAATTTGTGACTATCTATGGAGTAGGTTCCGAAACAATGAGCCAATATTCCCCATTTCGTATCGGACCTAAATAAATATGACTCCCAGGTTTGGACTATATTGGTTATCTCCTTCACTTTATATGGGATTTTTGATAATTTTTAAAAAATGCTAAAATTTGCGTGAGGTACTAGATATGGTGGATCGAAGCATTCCATTTTCAGATGAAGTATGAACACAGATAAAAATATTGGTATGGGTAAAAATGCCATATTTATCTTAGGTTTCTGGTTGAGACAAATATTTAGATATAGAGGGTGAGATATAAAAACTGCAACAAAGTCAAGCGCCATAATTTTTACATTTTTATACCCTCCACCTTGGAACGGAGGGTATATTAACTTTTTCATGCCGTTTGTAACATCCGTAGACCCCATAAAGTATACATATTCATAATCAGCATAAAATTCGATTTAACGATATCCGTCTGTCTGTCTGTCTGTTGAAATCACGATACAGCCCACATTATTTGACGTAGAGCGCCAACATTTAGCAGAGCAATTTGTATTGTGTCTACGATGGTTGGTATTGAAAATGAGTTATTTCCGTCCACGCTTTGGTATAGCCCCCATATACCGGTATCTATATACTGATTTGTCTAAAAATTGGTATTTGTAGGTCATAATGGGTTCTAACTCCTTTGGCGAAACATTATATATTTAGGTCCACGATTTGGTATAGCACCCATATAACGGTACCTCCCGATATTCGGCATTTTAGGCCGATATTCGGCATAGAAATTGGTATTTGTTGGTCTTAACAGGTTCTAGCTCTTTTGGCGAAACACTATATGTATAGGTCCACGTTTTTGTATAGGTCCACGTTTTTGTATAGCCCCATATAGCCGTATTTCCCGATATTCGGTATTTTGATGATTTTTGGCACATTTTCCCATGAATATGTCTACAAATTGGTATATGTGGGTCATAATGGGCTCTAATGTTTCCTTTACCCTAAGGTGGAGGGTATTAAAGGTTTGGCCCGGCCGAACTTAATGTTTTTCTACTTGTTTTTTTTTTACATTTTATTGAATGAAAGCAAAAAATGTCGGAAATAGCATCAAATTTTAGAATAAGTTTAGATTTGTTCGAATTGGTCACCTTTGATACGAATTATGGCCTTCAACCGGTCAATGAAACCGTCACACGGTCCAAGGTCTGCGGACAAAATGTTAACGTGTCCAAGGATTTAATACACCCTCCAGAATATTTTCGCGATAATATTCGGAATTTATTCTAAGGCCACGGTCGATTAATACGAGCGGACAGCGACCATCACCATGACCGGCGCTTGAGTTCTGGTGGTTTTCAGGTGAACTCTTTGGCAAGTAAACACTATCATTTTGTTTTTTACAGATTGCTGGACACCACTTTCGGCCAAGCGAAGCAACTCTTTAGCTCTTTTGAGTCTATTTTCTTTCTGTTGCGGTGTAAGTTGTAGCACTCTTTGGAATTTCAATGGCTTTACCCCGAGCTTATTTTTCAATATTTGCCGAATGGTATATTGCGATATGTTCAGCTCACGAGCCATTTTCCGCCACTGCGACGCGGGTTTCGATCAAGTTGCTTCTGTATTTTCGAACCATTTCTGCTGATGTGGCTGTTTTCGTCCGCCCACTTTCTTGAAGTCGGACTACGCTACCAGTATCGCGGTAACGAGCGATGGTTCGAGACACAAAAGATTTATTCACATTTAAATGCTGGAGTACTCCAACGATAGCCACTTGTGGTTTCCAGCCAAATATAAAGAAATCACACTGTCACGCTTGAATTACTTCACGAATAACTTTTTTTCTGGAAAAACAGACAGATGGACGGACGGATGGACATCGCTAGATCGACTCCAAATATCCTGAAACGTATCAAATGATATATACCCTCTCCAGCCATATGGCTGAGGGTATAAAAATTGTGTGAATTGTATGAATAAAGTATGTTATAACCAAGAAAGAAAGTCTTAAAGTCGGGCGGGCCGACTTTTTGATACCCTACGCCACTTTGCTAATTTAGTAAAGCTCCGCATAACAATTATAAGTTTTTATGGGAAAATTCAATCATACACGCTATAATTATAATTTAAAGTTCAAAGGACTAAATATGCCGAAGCATTTGTATCTTTTAAATTCGGACTTGTATTGCCCATTTGGTGCACAATTAATTTGAAATCGGATAAATATATATATGGCAGCTATATCCAAATCGGAACCGATCTCCATAAAATTTCGCAAAGATATTTCGGAGCTGTATTTGATATATTTCCCTGAATATCGTTGTTACGGAGTGCATATTACGGCTGTGGGTAACAAATATAACAAATCGGATGAACAGTATATATGGGAGCTATAGCTATATCTGAACCGATCTTCACCAAATTTGACACACTAGCTTCTAGACTAAATCCTAAGTGCCAAATTCCATCCCATTTGGACAAATATTAGACGTTTAGTGCACAATATAAGTTAAATTGGACGAAGTTATATATGGGAGCTATATCCTTATCTGAACCGATCTCGATAAAATTTGGCACATGTATTTCTGGGCTGTATTTGATATATTTCCCCAAATATTGTTGTTGCAGAGTGCATATTACGGCTGCGGAGGACAAAAATAACAAATCGGATGAACAATATATATGGGAGCTATAGCTATATCTGAACCGATTTCAATTTCATCATACTTATTTTCAGGCCTAATTTGGTTGTATGTGCAAAATTCCATACTATTCGGACAGATATTACACCTTTAGTGCACAATAAAAGGCAAATCTGACGAAGATATATATGGAAGCTATATCTAAATTTTGACCGATTATCTCCAATTTCAATAGGGTTCGTCCTTGGCCAAACAACTGATCTGTGCAAAATTTCATCTGGATCGGGCAATAAATGCGAACTGTACTTTGTTTACAAAAATACATGGGCAGACGGACGGACTGACATGCATAAATCGACTCAGAATGTGATTCTATGCACATCATCAAAAGGAACTATGGGTCTATCACTTTTCCTTTTGCCTGTTACAAACAAATGCACAAAGACCTGACCACCTTGTGGTATAGGGTATAAAAAGGCTTAACATAAATGCGCAAAATGTAGTCTTACATTGAGACTAATTTAGTTCTGTAGTTCCCTGAAAATATCGATTTAATGATGGATTGCTTTCAACCCACAGTATCCTCTGTTATTTAATTGCTAATGACGGTAAATAAATTCTCATTAAAATCTAACCCCACAAAATTATTAACTAATAAAATTTTTTCATATAAATACCACAACATTGAAGCTAATTAAAAATATTCAGCGGATATTTGCCATAAAGTAGGCAACACGTTTTCTCTCGAACAAAGAATAATAAACGCAAATTGCCATGAACTCCCGCGAACATCGTGAGTTATTGGAAATATTCTATAAAAAACAATCGTATGTTTTTCGTCTGCTGGCTTTGTGGAAACTCCCAGATACGGTTACGGAACGTTTTCGCCTGCTGCATCGTTTCTATTTCTATTACATACTCTTCTTTTGGGTGTTGTCCTTCGATGCCAGCTGCATGATACAATTTATTGCCAACATTACGGATCTGAATGAAGTTATCAAGGTGTTTTTCATTTTTGCCACCTCGTTGGCGGTGTTTGCGAAATTTGCAACAATTAAATTGAAAAATCATCTCTATGCTGAATTGATTGAGACCATCCATGAGCCAGCATATCGGCCGGTCAATAGTCGAGAGGTGAAGATTTTCCGTCAGACACATCGTCTGTGTGGCACCGTTCGTAACTTTTATTTGGTCATATCGTTGTGTGCCCTCAATGTGGTAATGCTGACTCAGTACATCTTCGATAATTCCGAATTACCCCTGTCGCTTTACAATCCCATCAATATTGACACCAAGCTACGTTATCGTTTAATGTATCTGTATCAGTATGTTGCCGTATCGATTTGTTGTTACATGAATATTGCCTTTGATTCAATTTCCGCTTCGTTTATGATCCATATCAAGGGTCAGTTGGATATACTTTGCGATCGTTTGGAACATTTGGGAATGGATCAGGAGAGCAGGGATGAGGATATTACGAGGCAGTTGAAAAATTGTGTAAAATATTATGGAGATATCATTCATATTGTTCGCATAGCAGAGAATTTAATAAGTTTTCCAATATCCATACAAATTGCCTGTTCGGTGCTGGTGTTGGTAGCCAATTTCTATGCCATGTCGTTTGTAAGTAGCAAATATGGTACAAGGTGGCGTATGAGGAATACATTTTATTCGAAGGGTCAAGAATATTCATCATACGCCACCAGTTACTTGTATCGATGTATATCAAAGGGTAGCGGAATAAATAACTGAGACTGACTGAGAATCAATGGCCAGAAGAACCTAGAATCTTAATATTTTTTACGAGGGTCAGTCTTGGTCCATAGGCGTGTGATAAGATATTTTGGAAATTCGTTCTAAAATAATACAAAGAGTACTAAAATGTGCTAATAATTTAATACCTTGTATAGGACAAACGGAATGAGCTACAATTCTGAAATTTGGAATGACAGTCACTGATGAAGTTCAGTCACTGATGATAGTTCAGAAGCTATAATTTTAAAATTTTGTATTGGTGTTCCTATTGGTAATAGGTTTGTGAATAAAGAGTTGGTTTTGGAAATGTGTACCACAAGTGCACGAAATGTACTAAATAGTACTATATTTGGTATAATTTGATATTGGGTGAACATATAGTGCTTGAAATCTGAAATCTGGTATTGCGGCCGCAGTTCATGTGTGCCTGGACATATGGAGGTGGTTTCGGAAGTGTGTACTATAATTGTATGAAAAGTTCTCAATGGTACTAAGTTTGGTATTAGATGAAGGGAAAGGAATGAAAACATCAAATTTGAGATTAAAGTCTCTGTTGGTGTCTGTGGTTGAGAGAAGGATGTGGTTTTGGACATGTGTACCATAATTGTAGGAAAAGTACCAAATAGTACTATATTTGGTACAATTTGATATTGGGTGAATTTGAAAACTGATATTGCGGTGGCAGTTCATGTGTAGCCTGGTCATATAGAGGTAGTTTCGGAAATATGTACTTTAATTGTACGAAAAGTACAGAATTGTACTATTTATGGTATTGGGTGAAAGGATAGAGAAAAAATTCTGAAATTTGATATTAAAATTACGGATGGTATCTGTATTTGTGATTTGGCAGTGGTATGGAAATCTACCCTATAATTGTACGAAAAGTACTAAATAGTACTAAGTTTGGTATTGGGTGAAGGGAAAGGAATGAAGTCATCAAATTTGATATTGAAGTCTCTGTTGGTGTCTGTGGCTTAGAGAAGGAGGTGGTTTTGAACATGTATATCATATTTGTAAGAAAAGTACTAAATAGTACTATATTTGGTACAATTTAGTATTGGTTGAACAAATAGTGCTTGAAATCTAAAATTTGGTATTAGAGTCGCTTTTCATGTGTAGCCTGGTCATATAGAGGTAGTTTCGGAAATATATACTTTAATTATACGGAAAGTACTGAATGGTACTATATTTGGTATCGGATGAAGGGATAGAGATACAATTCTGAAATTTGATATTAAAATTATCTGTATTTGTGATTTGGTGGTGGTATGAAAATGTGCCCTATAGTTATACGAAAAGTGCTAAATAGTACTAAATGTTGGTTTTGAGCGAAGAGATAGAGCTGGAATCCTCAAATTTGATATTGAAGTCTCTATTGGTATCTCGAATTAAAATATGGGGGTGGTTTTGAAAATGTGTACTATAATTGTCCAAAAAGTGCTAAGTGGTACTAAATAAAAAATAAAAAAACATAAATATTGGGTGAATGAATAGGGCTTGAATCCTCAAATTTATTATTATGAAATTCAGAAATTTTATATTGAGGTCACTGTGGGTGTCTGTGATTACGATATGGTAGTGGTTTTGAAAATATGAACTATAATTTTTCGAAAAGTACTATGTGGTACTAAATATGGTATTGGGTGAAGGGATAGAGCTGGTATCGCCAAATTCAATTTTGAGGTTTCTGTTGGGTTTAGGATTAAGATATAGATGCGATTTAGGAATATGTACTAAAATTGGCATTGGATAAAGGGATAGGTCTGGAATCCCCAAATTGTATATTGAGGTTTCTGATGGTATTTGGAATTGAGATATGGAGGTGATTTTTGATATTGAATGAAGGGATAGAAATAAAAGTCTGAAATTTGATATTTAGTTTGCTGATGGCAGCTGTGTTTCAGATTTGGCGGTGGTTTGAAATGGGTCCTATACTTGTACGAAAATTACTAAATAGTACTACATTTTGGTATTGGGTGAAGGGATAGAGCGGGAATCCTCAAAATTGGATATTGAAGTCTCTATTGATATCTGAACTTGAGATATGGAGGTGGTTTTGGAAATGTATACTGTAATTGTACGAAAAGGACTAAAAGGTAATAAATATGGTATTGGGTGAAGAGATAGGGCTAACATTTGAAATTTGATATGGATGTCATTCTTGCTGTCTGTGGTTTATAGAAGGAGCTGATTTTGCTTATGTGTACTATTATTGTACTAGATGGTACTAAATTTTGTAATGGGGGAAATTACAGAGCTGAAATCCTGAAATTTGAAATTGAGGTCACTACTGGTGGAGAGGTTTACATATGGGGACGTTGAAATAGTTTTGGGCAGACAAATTGGACCTGGTTCAATTGTGCAATGGTTTTGCTAATATCCTCCACTGTGAAAGATTTTAAGACTTTTTGGTGTAAAAGGTATTATTTTTTCCCAAAATCGAAAAATTTGAATGATAACCGATTTTCCCTTTATGATATCGAAGAAAATTGCAAAACCATTTGATTCTTGCAGGTACTGGAACAAAGCATATGCCTTGAAAGTCTGGAAATTTAGTAAGATGTATAAAGTATTGCATTTTGAGTACTAAAAAGGACTAACACGAACTTTTGGAGCGAATCTAAAATTTTAAGTTGGACTGCTCTATAAAAATTTAAAAAAACATCTGTCATTTTAGAATTTTCCATGAAAAATCAAACACCTTTAAAAAGATCCCAACATAAAAAATCTTTTTTCAAAATCAATCATAATATTATCAATCGTTTATTGTTTTCTAACAGCTCTCCGATCCCGGCGATTATGCCAATTTCATCAAATTCCTCATCTATCAGCTGTGCATGCTGTCGCAAATTTACATTCTCTGCTATTTTCCCAGTGAGGTGACGGCTAAGAGTGAAGAAGTTCCCTACTATTTGTACTGTTCGAATTGGGTCTATTGGAATCGCATGAATCGTAAATTGACGCTGTTGATGATGACCCGTTTCGATATACCAATACGTATTAGATCGATAAATCCCACGTATACATTTAATTTAGCGGCTTTTACTTCGGTAGGTTGTAATCCAAGGAGGAGGGGGAGGAGGATTTGTGTACATTTTATAATTTGTGGTTTTTTTCCTCTTTCAGATTGTCAATTCTTCTTACAGTTATTTTGCTTTGCTGAAGAGGATCAATAGTTAAATGGGAGGAGGGAATGACGGAGTATTCTTATTTAATATTTTCTTATTAATAGGCGCAGCAGTCTTTTATGCGCCTAAAAGTATACTCAATATTTAATAGAAACCAGTTTAATGAATATCAAAATGACGATTGTAATGATCTTAAAATCTAGTCAAATAGTAAGAATAGTATTGGCATTTTCACAGATTACCTAGATGAATTCTGAGTCGCACTTTTGCCCTGATAGATGATAAATTTTGCGATATTTTTTGTTTTGTTTTTGAATTCATAATAAACGAGTAAGGAGTAGTCAGAGGCCTGGAGGGTTCGACTATGTGACCCTACACCACTATGCATATTTAGTAGAGCTTAAAGACCGAATCGGATGAAACATATATGTATGGGAGCTATAGATATACCCGAACCGAATTTCACCATATTTGGCGTACATGCTTCTAGACTGAATTCGGTCGGATGTGCCAAAATGCAGGTTTTTTTCTGATATTGGCCATTTGGTGCACAATTAACCTTAAATCAGTGGAAGATGGGAAATATATCCAAATCTGATCCGATCTCCGATAAAATTTGGTAAAGGTATTTCTGGACTGTATCTGATATTTGGTATCAAACATCATTCTTGTAGGGTGCATATTACGAATATGGGGGACTTGAACACCAAATAGGATGAAACATATATATGGGAGCTATAGCTTTATCCGAAACGATTTTCACCAAATTTGATGCACTTGCTTTCAGACTGAATTAGGTCAGGTGAACCATAATTGAGGACTTTTGGACAAATATTGGCCATTTGGTGCACAATTAACCCGAAATCGGTTTAATATATATGAGAGCCATATTCAAAACTGTACCGATCTTCTTAAAATTTGGCAGAGATATTTCTAAGCTCTATCTGATATTTGGTACCAATTATCATTGTTGTGGCGTGCATATTACGCATAAGAGGGACTTAAAGACCAAATCGGATGGTACATATATATGAGAGTTATAGCTATATCTGAACCGATTTTCACTATATTTGACGTACTTGCTTCTAGACTGAATTCAGTCGGATGTGCCAAAATTCAGTTTTTTTTGCTGATATTGGCCATTTGTGCACAATTAACCTTAAATCGGTGGAAGATGGGAGATATATCAAAATCTGAGCCGATTTCCGATAAAATTTGGCAAAGGTATTTCTGGACAGTATCTGATATTTGGTACCAAATATCATTGTTGTGGAGTGCATATTACAAACGTGAGGGACTTGAACACCAAATCGGATAAAACATACAGGGTGAAAAAACTACATCCAAATTCAGACTGCTGTCATTTATAAGCCATTCGTCCGACAGCTGTTAAAATTATTCCAGTGAGAGCTCATTATATTGTTTACAAGGGTACAAAAGCATTTTAGTGAGACTTTTCCAGAAAAAAAGTTATTTGTCATGGAATTCAAGCGTGATAGTGTGATTTCTTTATATTTGGCTTCAAAACAACAAGTGGCAATACTTAGAGCACTCCAACATTTAAATGTGAATAAAACTTTTGTGTCTCGTACTATCGCTCGTTGTCGTGATACTGGTAGCGTAGCCCTAAGTCAACAGCAACATCAGTAGAAATGGTTCGAGAAGTTAAGAAGCGACTTGATCGAAACCAACGTCGCAGTGGCCGAAAAATGTCTCGTGAGCTGAACATATCGCCACATTCCATTCGGCAAATGTTGAAAAATGAGCTCGGGGTAAAGCCATTGAAATTTCAAAGAGTGCTACAACTTACACCGCAACAAAAAGAAAATAGACTCAAAAGAGCTAAAGAGTTGCTTCGCTTGGCCGAAAGTGGTGAACTGTCAAATTTGGTTTTCTCCGCTCTGATGAGAAAACATTTGTTGTCCCGCAGCTTGTAAGCAATCAAAATGATCGTGTTTACTTGCCACAGAGGTCAGCTGAAGTGTGCACCTTCGGTTGGCCACCAGAACTCAAGCGCCGGCCATGGTGATGGTGTGCGCCGCCATAACAGCCGATGGTCGCTCTCCGCTCGCATTGATCGACCGTGGCATCAGAATAAATGCCGGATATTATTGCGAAAATATACTGGAGGGTGTATTAAAGCCTTGGGCAAACATTTTGGCCGCAGATCTTGGACATTCCAACAGGGCTCAGACCATCGCACTCAGCACGCGCCACCCAAGAATTGTTTATAAAATGATTTCCAGCGCACCATGGCCACCTCGATCTCCGGATACCAAGCCGTTAGTCTATTGTGTCTGAAGTATTTTAGAACGCAAGGTTGACACTAAAAAATGCCAAAGTGTCGAACACCTCCAGCAAGCGCTTCGCCGGGAATGGACCAAAATACCGCAGAGCAACATTCGGGCGGAAAGCGTGTGACGGTTTTATCGGCCGTTTGAAGGCCATTATTCGGGCCAAAGGTGACCAATACGAAAAAATCTAAACTTATTCTAAAATTTGATGCTATTTCCGACATTTTTTGCTTTCATTCAATAAAATTTAAGAAAAAAAATGTAAAAATTATGGCGTTTGACTTTGTTGCAGTTTTTTTCCATCGATAAAGCACTTCGAGGGAAAATCAATATACACTGTTAGGAAATATTATTAATAGTATTACATATTAGGCCCCAATTATAATGCAATTTACAGAATACATCGAAGGACGTTGTCGTCTCCGCTAATAGTGAAAGTAAGAACATGTTTATTAATCTTACCATACTATTCAAAAATGTAATATAATTAGGGACGAGCTAATTAAATTCGACTTAAACTGCACAGGAACAGTGGATACATCCTGCATGGTTTTGCTGAACAATATTGTACAAAATACTTTGTACATACTTTTGAGTGCGGTTGAGGTGCTGATAAAATCTAGCAATAAACAATAAATATTCTAAAATTACCTATTTTCCTGCCTCCATAAACACCACAGTGAACAATTCGGTGATCTTGTGTACTGACGCATACGAACTCTATTCTACTTTACAAATATTTTATTTATTTATTAATTAATTTTCATTTCTTTAGAAATAAATTCTTAAAGTTTCCTGTGCCATTTTTGGATTATTAATAACACTGGATTATCAATGATTTAACAATTTAAAAAGTATCACCGGTTTTGCCGACAGATGTATATTCTCACCTAATCTTCGATTGTTTAAATCTATTTGACTTCTTTTATGATTATTCAAATTTGTGACTATCTATGGAGTAGGTTCCGAAACAATGAGCCAATATTCCCCATTTCGTATCGGACCTAAATAAATATGACTCCCAGGTTTGGACTATATTGGTTATCTCCTTCACTTTATATGGGATTTTTGATAATTTTTAAAAAATGCTAAAATTTGCGTGAGGTACTAGATATGGTGGATCGAAGCATTCCATTTTCAGATGAAGTATGAACACAGATAAAAATATTGGTATGGGTAAAAATGCCATATTTATCTTAGGTTTCTGGTTGAGACAAATATTTAGATATAGAGGGTGAGATATAAAAACTGCAACAAAGTCAAGCGCCATAATTTTTACATTTTTATACCCTCCACCTTGGAACGGAGGGTATATTAACTTTTTCATGCCGTTTGTAACATCCGTAGACCCCATAAAGTATACATATTCATAATCAGCATAAAATTCGATTTAACGATATCCGTCTGTCTGTCTGTCTGTTGAAATCACGATACAGCCCACATTATTTGACGTAGAGCGCCAACATTTAGCAGAGCAATTTGTATTGTGTCTACGATGGTTGGTATTGAAAATGAGTTATTTCCGTCCACGCTTTGGTATAGCCCCCATATACCGGTATCTATATACTGATTTGTCTAAAAATTGGTATTTGTAGGTCATAATGGGTTCTAACTCCTTTGGCGAAACATTATATATTTAGGTCCACGATTTGGTATAGCACCCATATAACGGTACCTCCCGATATTCGGCATTTTAGGCCGATATTCGGCATAGAAATTGGTATTTGTTGGTCTTAACAGGTTCTAGCTCTTTTGGCGAAACACTATATGTATAGGTCCACGTTTTTGTATAGGTCCACGTTTTTGTATAGCCCCATATAGCCGTATTTCCCGATATTCGGTATTTTGATGATTTTTGGCACATTTTCCCATGAATATGTCTACAAATTGGTATATGTGGGTCATAATGGGCTCTAATGTTTCCTTTACCCTAAGGTGGAGGGTATTAAAGGTTTGGCCCAGCCGAACTTAATGTTTTTCTACTTGTTTTTTTTTTTACATTTTATTGAATGAAAGCAAAAAATGTCGGAAATAGCATCAAATTTTAGAATAAGTTTAGATTTGTTCGAATTGGTCACCTTTGATACGAATTATGGCCTTCAACCGGTCAATGAAACCGTCACACGGTCCAAGGTCTGCGGACAAAATGTTAACGTGTCCAAGGATTTAATACACCCTCCAGAATATTTTCGCGATAATATTCGGAATTTATTCTAAGGCCACGGTCGATTAATACGAGCGGACAGCGACCATCACCATGACCGGCGCTTGAGTTCTGGTGGTTTTCAGGTGAACTCTTTGGCAAGTAAACACTATCATTTTGTTTTTTACAGATTGCTGGACACCACTTTCGGCCAAGCGAAGCAACTCTTTAGCTCTTTTGAGTCTATTTTCTTTCTGTTGCGGTGTAAGTTGTAGCACTCTTTGGAATTTCAATGGCTTTACCCCGAGCTTATTTTTCAATATTTGCCGAATGGTATATTGCGATATGTTCAGCTCACGAGCCATTTTCCGCCACTGCGACGCGGGTTTCGATCAAGTTGCTTCTGTATTTTCGAACCATTTCTGCTGATGTGGCTGTTTTCGTCCGCCCACTTTCTTGAAGTCGGACTACGCTACCAGTATCGCGGTAACGAGCGATGGTTCGAGACACAAAAGATTTATTCACATTTAAATGCTGGAGTACTCCAACGATAGCCACTTGTGGTTTCCAGCCAAATATAAAGAAATCACACTGTCACGCTTGAATTACTTCACGAATAACTTTTTTTCTGGAAAAACAGACAGATGGACGGACGGATGGACATCGCTAGATCGACTCCAAATATCCTGAAACGTATCAAATGATATATACCCTCTCCAGCCATATGGCTGAGGGTATAAAAATTGTGTGAATTGTATGAATAAAGTATGTTATAACCAAGAAAGAAAGTCTTAAAGTCGGGCGGGCCGACTTTTTGATACCCTACGCCACTTTGCTAATTTAGTAAAGCTCCGCATAACAATTATAAGTTTTTATGGGAAAATTCAATCATACACGCTATAATTATAATTTAAAGTTCAAAGGACTAAATATGCCGAAGCATTTGTATCTTTTAAATTCGGACTTGTATTGCCCATTTGGTGCACAATTAATTTGAAATCGGATAAATATATATATGGCAGCTATATCCAAATCGGAACCGATCTCCATAAAATTTCGCAAAGATATTTCGGAGCTGTATTTGATATATTTCCCTGAATATCGTTGTTACGGAGTGCATATTACGGCTGTGGGTAACAAATATAACAAATCGGATGAACAGTATATATGGGAGCTATAGCTATATCTGAACCGATCTTCACCAAATTTGACACACTAGCTTCTAAATTCGGTCCTAAGTGCCAAATTCCATCCCATTTGGACAAATATTAGACGTTTAGTGCACAATATAAGTTAAATTGGACGAAGTTATATATGGGAGCTATATCCTTATCTGAACCGATCTCGATAAAATTTGGCACATGTATTTCTGGGCTGTATTTGATATATTTCCCCAAATATTGTTGTTGCAGAGTGCATATTACGGCTGCGGAGGACAAAAATAACAAATCGGATGAACAATATATATGGGAGCTATAGCTATATCTGAACCGATTTCAATTTCATCATACTTATTTTCAGGCCTAATTTGGTTGTATGTGCAAAATTCCATACTATTCGGACCGATATTACACCTTTAGTGCACAATAAAAGGCAAATCTGACGAAGATATATATGGAAGCTATATCTAAATTTTGACCGATTATCTCCAATTTCAATAGGGTTCGTCCTTGGCCAAACAACTGATCTGTGCAAAATTTCATCTGGATCGGGCAATAAATGCGAACTGTACTTTGTTTACAAAAATACATGGGCAGACGGACGGACTGACATGCATAAATCGACTCAGAATGTGATTCTATGCACATCATCAAAAGGAACTATGGGTCTATCACTTTTCCTTTTGCCTGTTACAAACAAATGCACAAAGACCTGACCACCTTGTGGTATAGGGTATAAAAAGGCTTAACATAAATGCGCAAAATGTAGTCTTACATTGAGACTAATTTAGTTCTGTAGTTCCCTGAAAATATCGATTTAATGATGGATTGCTTTCAACCCACAGTATCCTCTGTTATTTAATTGCTAATGACGGTAAATAAATTCTCATTAAAATCTAACCCCACAAAATTATTAACTAATAAAATTTTTTCATATAAATACCACAACATTGAAGCTAATTAAAAATATTCAGCGGATATTTGCCATAAAGTAGGCAACACGTTTTCTCTCGAACAAAGAATAATAAACGCAAATTGCCATGAACTCCCGCGAACATCGTGAGTTATTGGAAATATTCTATAAAAAACAATCGTATGTTTTTCGTCTGCTGGCTTTGTGGAAACTCCCAGATACGGTTACGGAACGTTTTCGCCTGCTGCATCGTTTCTATTTCTATTACATACTCTTCTTTTGGGTGTTGTCCTTCGATGCCAGCTGCATGATACAATTTATTGCCAACATTACGGATCTGAATGAAGTTATCAAGGTGTTTTTCATTTTTGCCACCTCGTTGGCGGTGTTTGCGAAATTTGCAACAATTAAATTGAAAAATCATCTCTATGCTGAATTGATTGAGACCATCCATGAGCCAGCATATCGGCCGGTCAATAGTCGAGAGGTGAAGATTTTCCGTCAGACACATCGTCTGTGTGGCACCGTTCGTAACTTTTATTTGGTCATATCGTTGTGTGCCCTCAATGTGGTAATGCTGACTCAGTACATCTTCGATAATTCCGAATTACCCCTGTCGCTTTACAATCCCATCAATATTGACACCAAGCTACGTTATCGTTTAATGTATCTGTATCAGTATGTTGCCGTATCGATTTGTTGTTACATGAATATTGCCTTTGATTCAATTTCCGCTTCGTTTATGATCCATATCAAGGGTCAGTTGGATATACTTTGCGATCGTTTGGAACATTTGGGAATGGATCAGGAGAGCAGGGATGAGGATATTACGAGGCAGTTGAAAAATTGTGTAAAATATTATGGAGATATCATTCATATTGTTCGCATAGCAGAGAATTTAATAAGTTTTCCAATATCCATACAAATTGCCTGTTCGGTGCTGGTGTTGGTAGCCAATTTCTATGCCATGTCGTTTGTAAGTAGCAAATATGGTACAAGGTGGCGTATGAGGAATACATTTTATTCGAAGGGTCAAGAATATTCATCATACGCCACCAGTTACTTGTATCGATGTATATCAAAGGGTAGCGGAATAAATAACTGAGACTGACTGAGAATCAATGGCCAGAAGAACCTAGAATCTTAATATTTTTTACGAGGGTCAGTCTTGGTCCATAGGCGTGTGATAAGATATTTTGGAAATTCGTTCTAAAATAATACAAAGAGTACTAAAATGTGCTAATAATTTAATACCTTGTATAGGACAAACGGAATGAGCTACAATTCTGAAATTTGGAATGACAGTCACTGATGAAGTTCAGTCACTGATGATAGTTCAGAAGCTATAATTTTAAAATTTTGTATTGGTGTTCCTATTGGTAATAGGTTTGTGAATAAAGAGTTGGTTTTGGAAATGTGTACCACAAGTGCACGAAATGTACTAAATAGTACTATATTTGGTATAATTTGATATTGGGTGAACATATAGTGCTTGAAATCTGAAATCTGGTATTGCGGCCGCAGTTCATGTGTGCCTGGACATATGGAGGTGGTTTCGGAAGTGTGTACTATAATTGTATGAAAAGTTCTCAATGGTACTAAGTTTGGTATTAGATGAAGGGAAAGGAATGAAAACATCAAATTTGAGATTAAAGTCTCTGTTGGTGTCTGTGGTTGAGAGAAGGATGTGGTTTTGGACATGTGTACCATAATTGTAGGAAAAGTACCAAATAGTACTATATTTGGTACAATTTGATATTGGGTGAATTTGAAAACTGATATTGCGGTGGCAGTTCATGTGTAGCCTGGTCATATAGAGGTAGTTTCGGAAATATGTACTTTAATTGTACGAAAAGTACAGAATTGTACTATTTATGGTATTGGGTGAAAGGATAGAGAAAAAATTCTGAAATTTGATATTAAAATTACGGATGGTATCTGTATTTGTGATTTGGCAGTGGTATGGAAATCTACCCTATAATTGTACGAAAAGTACTAAATAGTACTAAGTTTGGTATTGGGTGAAGGGAAAGGAATGAAGTCATCAAATTTGATATTGAAGTCTCTGTTGGTGTCTGTGGCTTAGAGAAGGAGGTGGTTTTGAACATGTATATCATATTTGTAAGAAAAGTACTAAATAGTACTATATTTGGTACAATTTAGTATTGGTTGAACAAATAGTGCTTGAAATCTAAAATTTGGTATTAGAGTCGCTTTTCATGTGTAGCCTGGTCATATAGAGGTAGTTTCGGAAATATATACTTTAATTATACGGAAAGTACTGAATGGTACTATATTTGGTATCGGATGAAGGGATAGAGATACAATTCTGAAATTTGATATTAAAATTATCTGTATTTGTGATTTGGTGGTGGTATGAAAATGTGCCCTATAGTTATACGAAAAGTGCTAAATAGTACTAAATGTTGGTTTTGAGCGAAGAGATAGAGCTGGAATCCTCAAATTTGATATTGAAGTCTCTATTGGTATCTCGAATTAAAATATGGGGGTGGTTTTGAAAATGTGTACTATAATTGTCCAAAAAGTGCTAAGTGGTACTAAATAAAAAATAAAAAAACATAAATATTGGGTGAATGAATAGGGCTTGAATCCTCAAATTTATTATTATGAAATTCAGAAATTTTATATTGAGGTCACTGTGGGTGTCTGTGATTACGATATGGTAGTGGTTTTGAAAATATGAACTATAATTTTTCGAAAAGTACTATGTGGTACTAAATATGGTATTGGGTGAAGGGATAGAGCTGGTATCGCCAAATTCAATTTTGAGGTTTCTGTTGGGTTTAGGATTAAGATATAGATGCGATTTAGGAATATGTACTAAAATTGGCATTGGATAAAGGGATAGGTCTGGAATCCCCAAATTGTATATTGAGGTTTCTGATGGTATTTGGAATTGAGATATGGAGGTGATTTTTGATATTGAATGAAGGGATAGAAATAAAAGTCTGAAATTTGATATTTAGTTTGCTGATGGCAGCTGTGTTTCAGATTTGGCGGTGGTTTGAAATGGGTCCTATACTTGTACGAAAATTACTAAATAGTACTACATTTTGGTATTGGGTGAAGGGATAGAGCGGGAATCCTCAAAATTGGATATTGAAGTCTCTATTGATATCTGAACTTGAGATATGGAGGTGGTTTTGGAAATGTATACTGTAATTGTACGAAAAGGACTAAAAGGTAATAAATATGGTATTGGGTGAAGAGATAGGGCTAACATTTGAAATTTGATATGGATGTCATTCTTGCTGTCTGTGGTTTATAGAAGGAGCTGATTTTGCTTATGTGTACTATTATTGTACTAGATGGTACTAAATTTTGTAATGGGGGAAATTACAGAGCTGAAATCCTGAAATTTGAAATTGAGGTCACTACTGGTGGAGAGGTTTACATATGGGGACGTTGAAATAGTTTTGGGCAGACAAATTGGACCTGGTTCAATTGTGCAATGGTTTTGCTAATATCCTCCACTGTGAAAGATTTTAAGACTTTTTGGTGTAAAAGGTATTATTTTTTCCCAAAATCGAAAAATTTGAATGATAACCGATTTTCCCTTTATGATATCGAAGAAAATTGCAAAACCATTTGATTCTTGCAGGTACTGGAACAAAGCATATGCCTTGAAAGTCTGGAAATTTAGTAAGATGTATAAAGTATTGCATTTTGAGTACTAAAAAGGACTAACACGAACTTTTGGAGCGAATCTAAAATTTTAAGTTGGACTGCTCTATAAAAATTTAAAAAAACATCTGTCATTTTAGAATTTTCCATGAAAAATCAAACACCTTTAAAAAGATCCCAACATAAAAAATCTTTTTTCAAAATCAATCATAATATTATCAATCGTTTATTGTTTTCTAACAGCTCTCCGATCCCGGCGATTATGCCAATTTCATCAAATTCCTCATCTATCAGCTGTGCATGCTGTCGCAAATTTACATTATCTGCTATTTTCCCAGTGAGGTGACGGCTAAGAGTGAAGAAGTTCCCTACTATTTGTACTGTTCGAATTGGGTCTATTGGAATCGCATGAATCGTAAATTGACGCTGTTGATGATGACCCGTTTCGATATACCAATACGTATTAGATCGATAAATCCCACGTATACATTTAATTTAGCGGCTTTTACTTCGGTAGGTTGTAATCCAAGGAGGAGGGGGAGGAGGATTTGTGTACATTTTATAATTTGTGGTTTTTTTCCTCTTTCAGATTGTCAACTCTTCTTACAGTTATTTTGCTTTGCTGAAGAGGATCAATAGTTAAATGGGAGGAGGGAATGACGGAGTATTCTTATTTAATATTTTCTTATTAATAGGCGCAGCAGTCTTTTATGCGCCTAAAAGTATACTCAATATTTAATAGAAACCAGTTTAATGAATATCAAAATGACGATTGTAATGATCTTAAAATCTAGTCAAATAGTAAGAATAGTATTGGCATTTTCACAGATTACCTAGATGAATTCTGAGTCGCACTTTTGCCCTGATAGATGATAAATTTTGCGATATTTTTTGTTTTGTTTTTGAATTCATAATAAACGAGTAAGGAGTAGTCAGAGGCCTGGAGGGTTCGACTATGTGACCCTACACCACTATGCATATTTAGTAGAGCTTAAAGACCGAATCGGATGAAACATATATGTATGGGAGCTATAGATATACCCGAACCGAATTTCACCAAATTTGACGTACATGCTTCTAGACTGAATTCGGTCGGATGTGCCAAAATTCAGGTTTTTTTCTGATATTGGCCATTTGGTGCACAATTAACCTTAAATCAGTGGAAGATGGGAGATATATCCAAATCTGATCCGATCTCCGATAAAATTTGCAAAGGTATTTCTGGACTGCATCTGATATCTGGTATCAAACATCATTCTTGTAGGGTGCATATTACGAATATGGGGGACTTGAACACCAAATAGGATGAAACATATATATGGGAGCTATAGCTTTATCCGAAACGATTTTCACCAAATTTGATGCACTTGTTTTCAGACTGAATTAGGTCAGGTATACCAAAATTGAGGACTTTTGGACAAATATTGGCCATTTGGTGCACAATTAACCCGAAATCGGTTTAATATATATGAGAGCTATATTCAAATCTGTACCGATCTTCTTAAAATTTGGCAGAGATATTTCTAAGCTCTATCTGATGCATTCGGTACCAAATATCATTGTTGTGGAGTGCATATTACGAATGTGAAGGACTTAAACACGAAATCGGATAAAATATACAGTCTGAAAAAACTGCAACCAAATTCAGACTGCTGTCATTTCTAAGCCGCTCGTCCGACAGCTGTAAAAATTATTTCAGTGATAGCTGATTATATTGTTTACAAGCGTACAAACCCATTTTGGTGAGAATTTTCCAGAAAAAAAGTTATTCGTGATGGAATTCAAGCGTGATAGTGTGATTTCTGCATATTTGGCTTCAAAACCACAAGTGGCAATCCTTAGAGCATTCCAGCATTTAAATGTGAATAAATCTTTTGTGTCTCGTACTATCGTTCGTTACCGTGATACTGGCAACATCAGCAGAAATGGTTCGAAAAGTAAAGAAGCGACTTGATCGAAACCCGCGTCGCAGTGCCCGTGAAAATGGCTCTTGAGCTGAACATATCGCAATATTCTATTCGGCAAATATTAAAAAATGAGCTCGAAGTAAAGCCATTGAAATTCCAAAAAGTGCAAGAACTCACACCGCAACGAAAAGAAAATAGACTCACAAGAGCTAAAGAGTTGCTTCGCTTGGCCGAAAGTGGTGAACTGCCGAATTTGGTTTTCTCCGATGAGAAAACATTTGTTGTCCAGCAGTTTGTAAGCAATCAAAATGATCGTGTTTACTTGCCACAGAGGTCAGCTGAAATGTGCACCTTCGGTTGGCCACCAGAACTCAAGCGCCGGCCATAGTGATGGTGTGCGCCGTCATAACAGCCGATGGTCGCTCTCCGCTCGCATTGGTCGACCGTGGCATCAGAATAAATGCCGGATATTATTGCGAAAATATACTGGAGGATGTATTAAAGCCTTGGGCAAACATTTTGGCCGCAGATCTTGGATATTCCAACAGGGCTCAGACCATCGCACTCAGCACGCGCCACCCAAGAATTGTTTATAAAATGAGGTTCCTCCCTTCATTTCCAGCGCACCATGGCCACCAAAGTCTCCGGATACCAATTCGTTGTACTATTGTGTCTGAAGTATTTTGGAAAGCAAGGTTGGCACTATAAATTACCAAAGTGTCGATCACCTCAAGCAAGCGTTTCACCGGGAATGGACCAAAATACTGTAGAGCAAAATTTGGGCAGTGTGTGACGATTTCATTGACCGTTTGAAAGCCATAATTCGTGCCTTGATGCTATTTTCGACATTTTTTGCTTTCATTCAATAAAATTTAAAAAAAGGTGTAAAAATTATGGCGTTTAACTTTGTTGCAGTTTTTTTATCTCACCCTTTATATATGGGAGCTAAAGCTATATCTGAACCGATTTCCAGCAAACTTGAAGAACTTGCTTCTAGACTGAATTTGATCGGGTGTGCCAAAATTGAAGGTCAAGGTCACTTGGGTTCATATTAGTCATTTGGTGCACAATTAACCCAAAATCGGTTGAAGATATATATGGGAGCTATATCTGAATTTGAACGGATTGTCACCAATTTCAATATTGCTCTCCTGGAATGGAATATTTTATCTCAATTAGATAATAAGTGCGACCTCTATTTTGTTCACAAAAATACATGGAGAGACAGATGGACTGACATGCATAAATCGGCTCAGAAAACGATTCTATGAAGATCCTCAAAAATAACTATAGGTCTATCTCGCTTCCTTCTTCATGTTACAAAAATAAAATGCACAAAGACATAGTACCATTTCCGCTGAGTGGTTTAGGGTATAAAAAGCGAAGAAAATCAAATTTGTGTCCAATATACGATATCGTGTGCCCAATATACGATATGGTGGACCATCTTCGAACTTGAGCTTCATGCAGACAAAAGACTGTTCTGTTTAAAACTTTCGTTGTTTTACTCTATTATAAGTCGTTTGAATTCTAACGAAAATCAAACTTAGGGGCTATAACGCCTTAGAAGAAATCTAAAATGGTTACATTGATGAGTTACAAACTGAATAAATTGATGTACCCTCCATGAAATCTTAAAACCGGGCCGACCATGTGATACTCTATAACAACTACAATATGTTGGAAGCCCCCTTATGCCTAAATTCATTTTGAAATTTTCGTTTTTATGTATTCGAAAAAAATCACAAAAGTGGTGGTCCATTTACAACTAAATATAACTCAATGGTCATCCAAGTTCTAGACATCTTTCCAGTCCCTAACCCTCTCCTCATGAAAAGCGGCTGCAAAATCAGGAAAATGTTTTTTTTTTTTTCATTTGAACCCCTAAATTTACATCTCCATAACAGTAGCCCTTTATTTATTTATATAAAATGCAACAAAAAATATTCACATTTTTATTGGCATAATTTTAAGTGATTCTTGTAGATTTTATCCCTTTATGGCAAGACACCATTCCGAATAGATGAGAATTGGGACAATCAGTCCAGCGGTTCTTGACTTATAAGCGGTCTAACTGACATCCCCTTCTTTGATACATAATATTGTTTATATTTTGCAATATATGCGATATCTTGGATGTGAGAATCAATGTAACGATCAGAGGGAGATTTTCGTGTATTTGTGATTTCGCCAGGATTAAAAATATTCCCGGTTTAGTGGAAATTGTCGTATTTTTACATAAAAGTTATGTTCTGTTTTAACCGCTAAATAAGGTCCAATGACCATCCAAATTGGTACGCTTTTCTGCCCAGTCCTAAACTTCAACTCCATGCAAAATCGATCGATCTATATTAGTGGCCTGTAAAGCAACAGAAAAATCAAGATTTTTTCGGTTTTTACTCCACTTTAACCCCTAAATATTTTGCCATCATCTCCAAAAACAATAGGGTTCTATTCTGACCCTAACCACACCTCCATTTTCAATTTCGTGAGAATCAGCCCATAATTGGGACCTGTAGCTTGATTACAAATTAACATGGACATACGGCTGATTGCTAGATTGACTCAACTCGGCGAGATAGGAAGATTCATATATACTTTCCTATTTGGGAAACCAATATTTCGAGGTGTTACATAATTTTTGGCCCAATCAAACTTATAATATTCCCAACACATAGTGTTTTAGGGTATAAAAAATAACACAAAATATATTCAGCAGACCACTCCTCATTCACTCTGTTGTTTTTTATTTTATAACGCAATAAAAAAGTTTTTACTAAAACGTCTTTTTAATCTAGAGCATTATTTGGTAACTTATAAAATACTAACAACTATTCACAATAATAAAAACTAAAATATCTTTAAAAACAAAATAACACTAAAAATATATATCGACGTTTAAATAACGATTACAGAGTTGGTTGTTAGTAAACATTTTCAAAGGTGTTGTTGTTTTTTGAGGGCCTGACTTTGTTTTTATGTTTTTTTTTTTTCATCTCATCAACTAGAAAATGGTAGATTAATAAAAAAATAAAATTTTTATAAATGTACAAAATGTGTGTGTGTATAAATCTTATTTAATATTCATTATAATTATCAAAGAAAGAAAATAAATCTGTATAAAATAATTATGCACTCATCTGAAGAAAAATAATAAAATTAATAATTAAAATGTGAATTCGAACATATAACACAGACACAAACAAGACATGTAGTTTTAACAATATTTATTTAAGAGAGTATTCATTTTGAAAACAATATTTATTATTTATGTTTTTTTTTTTTTGTATTTTATCACCATGTTAAGAGCGTGACAATTTTGTTTCACAAGTTGATAATGCAAGCATTACGTTTTAAAAGGCTAGATTACACATGACGTTAGAGTCATATGTAAAGTGTGTTTTTTTCTAAATTATCTATAGCATTGTTATGGCATACTTTTAAGCCTTCCCCAGAATTTTTATCTAAAAAGAAACGCTTTACAATACAGTATAAATTAATATTAATATGACTTTTAAACCAGAGTCAACGATTTCTATTTTGAGTTTAGTTTTTTTAAGGTGCAATTTTTGACTATGGGCATTATATAACCAGTAAAGAAAGTCTTAAAGTCGGACGGGTTCGACTTTATGATACCTAACACCACTTTGCTAATGCTAGTAGAGCTCCACATAACAATTACAAAATTTTTATGGGAGAATACAATCCTGCACGCTATGATTATAATTATAATTTAAAGTTCAAAAGACTAAATATGCCGAAGCATTTATATCTTTTAAATTCGGACTTGTATTGCCCATTTGGTGCACAATTAATTTGAAATCGGATAAAGATATATATGGGAGCTATATCCAAATCGGAACCGATCTCGATAAAATTTGGCAAAAATATTTCTGAGCTGTATTTCATATATTTCCCTGAATATCGTTGTTACGGAGTGCATATTACGGCTGTGGGTAACAAATATAACAAATCGGATGAACAATATATAGGGGAGCTATAGCTATATCTGAACCGATCTTCACCAAATATAACATACTAGCTTCTAGACCCAATCCGGTCGTAAGTGCCAAATTTCATCCAATTTGGGCAAATATTAGACGTTTGGTGCACAATAAAAAGTAAATCGGACGAAGTTATATATGGGAGATATATTCAAATCCGAACCGATCTCCATTAAATTTAGCAAAGGTATTTCTGAGCTGTATTTGATGTATTTGACGCTGCGGAGGACAAAAATAATAAATCGGATGAATAATATATATGGGAGCTATTGCTATATCTGGACCGATTTCGATCAAATTTGGCATACTCATTTTCAGGCCTAATTGTGTGCCAAATTTCATCTGGATCGGGTAATAAATGCGAACTGTACTTTGTTCACAAAAATACATGGACAGACGGACGGACGGACATGCATAAATCAACACAGAACGTGATTCTATGCAGATCATCAAAAGGAACTATGGGTCTATCTCGTTTCCTTTTGCCTGTTACAAACAAATGCACAAAGACATAGTACCCTGTCCACCTTGTGGTGCAGGGTATGAAAATATAGAATTAAAACTAAAAAAAATGAGAAGTCGACAAAAATAATGATGTTAAAATTGATAGACTTACATTTCCCCACTGAATCCAGAGACGAACGATTTGAGACTCTCAAACAAGGAAATCGACATCTGGAAAAAAAATTAACCGGCAAAGGTGCACAAGATATGGCAGTCTGTCTTAGGAAATTTAAAGAATTTTCTCAAAATAGAACAAATCAATAAAATACGAATTAGTTGAATTGAATTGAATTAATTTTCCGCTGGTAATAATTTTAAGAATGAAAAAGTCATATGAACCAGAGTGAGTATAATATTCGGATTTCTCTCTTTCCCAAATATCCCTATATATATTATAATTATTTGAAATGAAGTTATATTGATTTAACTGTAGCCCAACAAAATGAAGAACGGCTTCCAAATATGTAGTTCTGAAGGGTAGCAACCTGATACGAATAGAATATAATAATACAAAATCTAGGTTTCGAAATTACATAGGTTTCCTGTTGGGATAAATAATATGGGGGCTACAGCAAAACATGAACCAATATCCATTATTTTTTCTCAAGGCGGTTAAATATTCACAGGAACCCCATATATTAAATCATGTTTTTCAGAATAGAATCTAATGTGAACTCGATATGTTAAATAATTATTCAGTTGAATATTGAAGGTGGATAATTCAAACAACTGGAAACCTTAATGCAATTGGTACGGTCTTTCGGGTTTTTTTAACTTGAATTTCTTCATGCCCGGCAAATTGGCAGAAGACACAAAAGGATGTTAGTTTTTTTTTTTTTTTTTTTTTTGATTCCATTTTGGGTGAAAATTAAATTTTACAAAAAGTTTGAATTCATAAGGTTAATTTATAATCTGTGATAATTTTGGTATTTGATTTTCCATTAATTACCCACGATTATAATGTCACTTCCTTTTTCATTCCCTTCAGGACATTACAAACTTCCTTTTCCCTTTAACTAAAAAAAAAATAACCTTCCAAAAATTGTCATCTACATATTGTTTTCGTTGTTTGTGTCTGTGTATATTTAATAACATTTTTATTAAACATACATACATATATAAAAAATAATAATAATAATATTTTTAAAAAAAAAAAAAATTTTTGTTATTTTCTTTTTTTTCTTAATTTTCATTTTTGTTCACTAATTTCATAACAACTTTTCCATTTTGTACTTCCAAACCATAGAGACTACCATCTTTGATTTCATTGGCCAGTACCTCATCGGTGATGGCCACATGGATGCCGGATGGGCCACTAATGTAAATTAAACTCTTAGTATTGACGTCATTGTAAATGCTTGAACCGCTGCCCGAATATTTCGAATGCATGCCCCAGCTGTGGTAGGGTGAGGAATTATCCATGCCGCCGCCACCACCACCACCTCCACTGCCATTCATAGAGGTTGAAGAACTTTTGGCCACACACTCATAGAAGCCAGGTAATTTGAATAGCTTTTGCAACAGTTCCTTGGCCGTATTGGAAATCAAATAAATTGCATTATAATTGCTGCCATCCAAGCTGACATATAAGGTCAGACGGGGTGTTATGGCCCTGAAAGAGAGAGAGGAGGAAATGGGGAGGAATTATTGTATTATTAATTATGTGATGGCATTTGTATTTGTTTTGCCAACTCACTTTGCTCTCAAAATATTAAACATGCGTATGCCATCGGCCAGACCGCAAATTTGAATTAGATCCTCCTTGGACATTCTGGAAGAGAAGAAAAGGAAAAGAGAAAAATTAAGCACATAAAAAGCAAAAAAGAAGAAAAGCACGTATATAAAAATAAAAATATTTTTAAAGTTACGCCGAAGTCTAGGATTTTTACAAATATATTATTAGATTCTTGGTTCTTTTTTTCATATTTTTGAAAGTATCACTAGAGCCGGGGAATAAAAAAATATTTTTCAACGTCCCAAAACAATCGTGGTTAAGTCTAACAACAGTCTGTCATTTTTTAAAAGTATTTTTAAGTCGCACCAAAGTCGTAGATTTTTTACTAATTTTCAAATTAAAAATCCAGAGAAATTGAGAAATTTTAGAACATTTTTTGAAAATTAAAAAAATGAGTGGATTTTTAAAAACATTTTTTTTTTGAAAATTTATAGAAATCGTGGATTTTTAAAAACGCTTTTTGAAAGTCCAAAAACAAAATGGTGGATTTAAAAAAAAACATTTTGGAAATCTAATGGTAAGATCCCTGCATTTTAAAAAACATTTTTTTAAATTCCAAAGATATCGTGGATTTTGTTAAAACATTTTTTGAAAATCCAAAGAAATTGAGAATTTTTAGAACATTTTTTGAAAATCCAAAGATATCATGGATTTTTAAAAACATTTTTTTGAAATTCCTAAGAAATCGTGGATTTTTGAAAACATTTTTTTGAAAATTCAAAGAAATCGTGAATTTTATTAAAACATTTTTGAAAATCCAAAGATATCGTGAATTTTCAAAAACATTTTTTTGAAAATCCAAAAGAATGGTGAATTTTAAAAAACCATTATTGAATATCCAAAAAAACCGTGGATTTTAAAAAACATTTGTAAATATCCAATGCAATTGTGGATTTTTAAAAATAGTTTTTGAAAAATTTTTAAAACATTTTTTTGAAAATCCAAATAAATCGTGGATTTTTAAGAACACTTTTTGAAAATTGAAAGAAATCGTGGATCCCTAAAAACATTTTTTAAAAATCCAAAGAAATCGCGGATTTTTAAAAACATTTTAAAACATTTTTTGAAAATCCAAACAAATCGTGAATTTTTAAAAACACTTCTTAAAAATCTACATAAATCGTGCATTTTTAAAAAAACATTTTTTAATCCAAAAGAATCGTGGATTTTTTAAAACATTTTTTTTTTTTGAAAATCCAATGAAATCCTGGATTTTTTAAAACATTTTTTTTGAAAATCCAATGAAATCCTGGATTTTTTAAAATATTTTTTTGAATATCCAAAAAAAAATCGTGGATTTTAAAAAACATTTTTTGGAAATCCAATGGAAACGTGGATTGAAAAAACATTTTAAACACTTTTTGAAAATCCAAACAAATCGTGGACTTTTTAAAACATTTTATTAACCCACAAGAATAGTGGATTTTTTAAAATAAAATAAATCGTGGATTTTTAAGAACACCTTTTGAAAATTGAAAGAAATTGGATTCCTAAAAACATTTTTTAAAAATCCAAAAAAATAGCGGATTTTTAAAAACATTTTAAAACATTTTTTGAAAATCCAAACAAATCGTGAATTTTTAAAAACACTTCTTAAAAATCTAAATAAATCGTGCATTTAAAAAAAAAAACTTTTTTTAATCCAAAAGAATCGTAGATTTTTTAAAACATTTTTTTGAAAATCCAATGAAATCCTGGATTTTTTAAAACATTTTTTTTGAATATCCAAAAAAATCGTGGATTTTAAAAAACATTTTTTGAAAATCCAATGGAAACGTGGATTTAAAAAACATTTTAAACACTTTTTGAAAATCCAAACAAATTGTGGACTTTTAAAAACATTTTTTTGTTATCCACAAGAAACGTGGATTTTTTAAAACACTTTTTTGAAAATCCACAGAAATCGTGGTTTTTTAAAAATCCAAAGGAATCGTGTATTTAAAAAAATATATATATTTTCTCCATCCCCAACCGATTCGTGAATTTTTCAATGTTTTCTTTGTCCCCAACAGAGTTGTGGATTTTTAAATAATGTTTTCTCCATTCAAATCATAGTCCTGATATTTTTTAAAAATATGTTTTAAAGTCCCGCAGAAGACATAGATTTTTTTGATGCCCCAAAAAAATTAATGGATTTTTCAAAGATATTTTTAAGTTGTAAAATTTTCCATGAAAAAAATTCAAGTCCCGTTAAAGTCGTAGTTTTTGAAAAAAATTAACGTTTCGCCAAAGACGTGGATTTTTTAAATATTTTTTTTATAGTTCCACCAAAAAAAAAAAATATTTTTATAGATCCACTACTGCTGTGAATTTTTAAAAAAAAAAAATTTTTATAGCTTTGGATTTTCACAAATTTCAAAATATCTCATCAAACGTTTGATACTCACCTCATAATATCAGCACCCGAGAACTGGGCAAATGTCGATAGATATGCTGTTAGGCGATGATAGGTTAGCCACTGGGTAACCTGGACTGGTGTGGAGTCCGGCATTATGGTAATGGAATTCTAAAAAGGAAATATATTTTTTTATTACTCTGTGGATCTGGAATCAACTCCACTCCTCCAACAATGCTACTTACATATTCATCAATATCGTTGCCCATAACCGCCGAGGGGGCTGTCACCATATTGGTATCCATAATCTTTAAACTTGGCGAATTGGTCGACGAGACACTGTTAATGGCTATGGGACTAGCGCTGGCATTGGGCGAAGCATTGGCATAGGGCAACATGCCATCATATTTTGGAATATGTACCGGCGAGTTTGGCCAAATTTTCATGCTAAGAGAAATAGAAAAAAACAAAACAAACAACAAAAATATTTAATAAAGTAATCATTTTAAAAATAGTTTTCAAACTTATGTTTGTTGGCATTTCAATGAAAACCTAAAACACCTTTTGCTTGCAAACGCGTGGAGAACAATTCATGTTGTTTACTACAAATTAAATGAAATATTGCCATTTGTCGCAGTCGTCGTCTCATCCTCATCCAAAAACAGAAACCGAACTATGTTGTTATGCCCATCATTATGTCTCCACTCAGCGCTGCTCTGCTCACTCTCTTTTTCTTTCATTGATGCAAGGCATCCACAAGAACGGCAGCAGCAGAGCAGTGACCGAAAAATCTGCAACTCTCTTACAAAAGTTACAACGAAACCGGTTAATAGTTGGCGTATAATTTATTCAAAAAACAACAACAATGCAGCCATAGTCGGCTGGATAAGTGAAAAACATCTGTAAGTTGTTCTAAAGCAAACGCAAACGAATTGTTGGGCTGAACTTGTTTGTAGAATGTACACCGAGAGAAATTAAGCGGAAACTAAAAGAGATCTTACGAAATAAAAAATTTTGGATCGACCTTAGAATCTCCAGGCCTAGATGGCAAATTAAATTGGGAAACAGGCTCTTATTTGGATGCAGGAAGGCCAAGAAAAAATAGTTCATCTACCACGTCAAAATAGGTAAGACAATGTAGACGTAGACGCCAACAAACAGTTTTAGGGTCGAGATCCTCAACAAAATATTCAGTTTGTCCCCCAAAATATTGGTAATATTTCCTACGTTGAGTTCGAAGATGGATCGTATCGACCCTCTCCCTGCGAATATATGGGATATATATGTAGCTTCTTCTGCTACTTCCTCCTCCCCATAAAAAGTCTTACTTTTCAAACGACCAGAAGAAGGGGCTTAAACTAAAATCTCGGAAATTGGGTTTTTACGTCACAGAAAGTTTAGAGGCGAAAGTTAAAGCGATATTTTCTTTAAAGTCGTACATTAGGGGGAAAAGTGCTAAAAAGTAACAAATAGTGCAAAATGGTGTTAGAGAGATTGATAAGAGCTAGAATTCTGAAAATTTAAATTATGGTCATTTACGGTCAAAAAGACCAGGAAGAACTCTAACTTTGTAAAAGCTTTCGAATTTAAAAAAAAATCACATGTTAGGTAGTTGTACTATAATCCTTGAATACCTAAAGCCTGGGTTCAAAACCCGAGATAGAAACGGGTATAGGCATCATTCTAATGAAAATTCTCATCTAACAAGTGGTCACATTGTGGTGATTATTTAAAACGATTTAGGAGTTATCAATTTTTGGACTTGATATTTGTATCAGGCCCGGCCCAAGGACCCGGGCTAGACCCGGATTTTCAAAACCAATTTGGAAATATAGAAATCAATGAAAGCTAATGCGAAAACCTATTCACATGGAATTACTTAAAAGTGTTCGGGAGTTATGTCAAAATTATCGATTTTTTGGACTCAATTAAAAAAAAAAAACCCAAAAAGTCGAAAAAGGGCCCATTATGGGAATTCACGAAAATTATAGTTGACTCTTTGCCAAATTATAGTTCCCTGAATACCCTGATATTTTACCCCGAAGTCCGGGTCCAAAATTCGGGTTAGACACGGGTATAGGCATCATTCTAATGAAAATTCTTATCTAAAAAGTGGTCCCATGTTTAAAACGATTTGGGAGTTATGTCAAAGCTATCGATTTTTGGACTCAATTAAAATAAAATCCCAAAAAAGTCGAAAAAGGGTCCATTATTGTCCATTATTCATAAAATATATACCAAATCATAGTTAAACCCATAGCCTTTCCAAAATGCTACAATTTGTGCTATTATTTGTCCTGGATCCAGAGATATGGGTCATTGAACACGTAAAACCATATTATGTTCAATACATCGAACAGAAGATTTCTAGATTTCAATCATTTTTTATACAGTCGACCTTAGCCGGGGCTGGGGATTTTCTCCTCTGGATATGTCCAAAGTTGTTTCTACTGAAAACATCAAATAATGCTAGAGAGGGTATATATATCATTTGATACGGCCGAAACGAAATAACGGTTTTAGACCCTAGGCCTCTTTAGACCAAATCCGTTCCAGGACATTTGGAATCGATCTAGCGATGTCCGTCCGTCTCTCTGTCTGGCTGGCTGATGCGCACGATAACTCTCGAAGGGAGTACCCATTTTGGTCCAAACTTGTATATCCTAATATTATTATATAACTTGGATCGAGTTCGGAGATTGGCAACATCGGAACACTCCTTCTGATATCTCCCCCACAAAAGGTCGAAATTTTCAAAAAATATATTTTTTGCACAGAAAGAGAGTGGACAATCCGATTTTACTCCAATTTTGCAAATTCTAATATTTGCGTCAGTGCTAGATCAGGTGTGAAAATGGATAATATCGGTCCACTCTATCAAGTACCTCCCTCACAAATGGTCAACATTTTAAATAATTACAACTCTTAAAAAATGTGATGTAATAGTCGGGTTGTCTTCAAATTTCACACATACCGATACTTGTATTAACCCAAGGTCTGGTCTTAAGATGGATAATATATGTCCACTCCTTCTGGTACCTGCCCTACAAAAGGTAGAAATTTTCAAAAAATACATTTTTTTGCACAGAAAGAGAACGGATAATACGATTTTGCTCCTACTTTGCATATCCTAATATTTGCGTCAGTGATGAAAATGGACAATATCGGTTAACACCACCAAGCACCTCCCCCACAAATGGTCAAAATTTTGAATAATTACAACTCTCATAAAATGTGAGATTTAATAAACCCAAGATCTGATGTTACGATGGAATATATCGGTCCACTCCTTCTGGTACCTCCACCACAAAAGGTCGAAATTTTAAATATCCATTAAGCTCATAAAACGCGAAATTAACATCGGATTCCATTTGGACTTGGCAAATCTGAATATTTCTATCAACATAGGATATGTTAAAAAAATGGTAGAGATCGGACCATTGCTTCTGGTACCTCCCCCACAAATGGTCAAAGTGTTAAATAACCAAAACGTTTATAAAATCCGAAATAAGCCTTAGGTTATTTTTATATTTCACATATTCCATTATTTCCACTAACAAAAGATCCGTTGTGAAGATGGGATATATCGGTCCACTCCTTCTGGTACCACCCCCACAAAGGCTCAAAATTTTGAATATCCATGAAGCTCATAAAATTCAAAACTTGGTACATCCCAATATTTCCATTAACACAACACAGTTTAAACCTAGCCCGTCGCAACATTTATATCATATTTATTTAGGTCCGATACGAAATGACCAATATTGGCCCATTCCTTCGGAACCTACTGTATAGGGGGTTAAATATTTGAATAATCATAACAGAAGTCAAAATATTTTTAAACAATCGAACATTGGTTGAGGGTATACATCTGTCGGCAAAACCGACCGATACTTTTTTACTTGTTTCTTTTTTTCTTTGTGTACCAATTAAAATACCCGAGAATATTATAATTTATATAATTTAGTGGCAATTAATTTACTTTGTGAGGTGTTCAATATTTCGTGATAAAATTTAAATTGTTTATTAAACGATTAAACCACGAAAATATGCAAACATTTCGATTTATGCAAAAAATGTGGTCAAGCTTAGATGGTCACAACAAAAAAAAACTGGTGCGCAATTTCCAATACAATGTCAAATACCAATACAAATCTAATTCGAAGTCAATCATTCCATAGGCCCTTAGATCAGATACTACTTTCATATCTACACAACATTTTCGAATATATTACAATTAATTTCTGGCGGACTATTACTGGTTTAGATGAAAACAAGTTAAAAAGCAGTAAGTTCGGCCGGGCCGAACTTTGAATACCCTCCATCATTTGGAACGAATTTGGAAATTTTCAAAAAATAAAATCCTTAAATTCTTTTAAAATTTTAAAAATACCGAATATAGCCGTTATATAAGGGTCTATACGACGTGGCATTGTTTGCCATTAGCCATTACCATATTCAAATTCGAAACTTGAAATAAACGGTGAATAATGTAGCTAAAATTATGAAAATATCGTATATAGTGAGATACCGTTATATCGGAGCTGTGTGACCTGGACCAGCATAGACAATTTTCTGTCACAGGCTATAGCATCCATTACTAACGTCAAATACGATATCTCAAACAATTTCGGTGGGTATTGAAAATCGTGAAAATACCGAATATAAGGAGGTACTGATATATGGGGCCTATACGAAGACCTGGACCTGCATAGGCAATTTTCTGTCTTAGGCTGTAGTATCCATTACGAATCTCAAATACTAAATTTGAAATAATTCCGGTGAGTAATGTCGATAAAATCATCACAATACCGAATATCGGGAGGTACCGTTATATGGGGGCTATACGAAGACGTGGACCTGACCAGATAATTTTCTGTCATAGGCTGTAGTATTCATTTCGAACTTCAAATACCAAATTTTAAACAATTCCGGTGAAAAATGTCGCTAAAATCATTACAATACCGAATATCGGGAGGTACCGTTATGTGGGGGCTATACGAAGACGTGGACCTGCCCAGATAATTTTCTGTCATAGGCTGTAGTATCCATTTCGAACTTCAAATACCCAAGTTGAAACAATTCCGGTGAATAATGTCGCTAAAACGCGGACCTACATGGCCCATATACGAACTTACGACAGACGGACATGGCTAAATCGACTTAGAATTTTAAGCTGATCAAGAATATATAAAAGTTGTTGGGTCTAACATGAGTATTTCGAGGAGTTACAAACAAAATGACAAAGTTAATATACCCTCCATAGTATGGTGGTCGGTATAACAAGTCCAATGAACTTGCCTAGACCGCTTTAGCGCGCCGAGTGAATAATATCGCAATAGTTAACTGTGATAATTGTTATTTAATGTGAAATTAATTACGAATAACAAAAGTGGCATTTCACTTTTTTTTTCTTTTGCTTTGAAATAATAAAACTGTTCAATGACTACTAGAGAACATTTATGACGCCTCCTAAATAGGCATGTGTGTTCAAATGAAATTAAACATTTACTTTTCCACTTCATTACATCTACGCCCCCTTAAGACTTTTTCCGGTGCTCTCTCTCTCTCTCTCACACACACACACACTCTTACAACAAAGGCAAAATTAACAACATGCAAAAGTTTATGTAATTAATTAACATGAGATTGCTAGCAAATATTCTAATAGCTCCGGCACAAATGAGGTGTGGGGTAGGGTTTGCAGTAAAATCATTTCATTCTAGGCTTTTTGCCACTACTTTCCCCCAGAGTTATTCAATTCAGTAATTCATTTTTTTCTTAATGAATTCATCATAATATTAAACTTGTGTTGTTTTTTTGTTTTCAAAATTTTCTTAATTAATGACTCATCGCAATTAATTGACAGGCACTACGCCATTTAACCATGATCACGATCGTCAACAATGGTGTTTACATTGCTCGTAAATCTAAAACCTTTACTTACTATTCAGGACTGAAACAACCGGCCGTGGTGGTCGCGGGTGTTGTAATCAAATCCAACGGTATGTCCGTCATAATGGTACACTCGTAACTGGGTTGAAATTTATCCTGTTCGGACTGGGGACGCTTTTGTATTTTTTCACGATCCTGTTTATGTTTGCGATCGGCACCTTTTAATTTGAAAACCTAGAAAAGCGGAAGGGAATAAAGAGAGAGAGAGAGAGAGAGAGAGAGAGAAACATGTTTTGTCAGTTACATATGGTAAAAAGCGAAATAATAATAAAAAAATTATTAAAATAAGTAAAATTAAAAATAACCATGGCATAACAAATAAAACTTAGAATAAAGTTAAGAGTAAACCAGTAAAGAAAGTCTTAAAGTCGGGCGGGGCCGATACCCTACACCACTTTGCTAATTTAGTAGAGCTCCGCATAACAATTAAACGTTTTAATGGGAGAATTCAACATACACGCTATAATAATAATAATAATAATAATAATAATAATAATAATAATAATAATAATAATAATAATAATAATAATAATTATATTTTAAATTTCAAAGGACTATATATGCCGAAGTATTTGTATCTTTTAAATTCGGAATTGTATTGCCCATTTGGTGCACAATTAATTTGAAATCGGATAAAGATATATATGGGTGCTATATCCAAATCGGAACCGATCTCGATAAAATTTGGTAAAGATATTTCTGAGCTGTATTTCATATATTTTCCTGAATATCGTTGTTACGGAGTGCATATTACGGCTGTGGGTAACAAATATAACAAATCGGATGAACAATGTAAATGGGAGCTATAGTTATATCTGAACCGATCTTCACCAAATTTGACATACTAGCTTCTAGACTCAATTCGATCGTAAGTGCCAAATTACACCCTATTTGGACAAATATTAGACGTTTGGTGCACAATAAAGGGTAAATCGGACGAACTTATATATGGGAGCTATATCCAAATCTGATCCGATCTCGATAAAATTTAGCAAATGTATTTCTGAGCTGTATTTGATATATTTCCCCATATATTGTTGTTACAGAGTGCATATTACGTCTGCGGAGGACAAAAATAACAAATCAGATGAACAATATATATGGGAGCTATAGCTATATCTGAACCGATTTCAATCAAATTTGGCATACTTATTCGGGCTGATATTACACGTTTGGTGTGCAATAAAATGCAAATCGGACGAAGATACATATGGAAAGGAATCTAAATTTTGATTGATTATCCCCAATTTCAATAGGGTTCATCCTTGGGCCAAACATTAGATTTGTGCAAGATTTTATCGGGATAAGGCAATAAATGCCAACTTTACTTTGTTTACAAAAATACTTGGACAGACGGACATGCATAAATCGACTCAGAATGTGATTCTATGCAGATCATCAAAAGGAACTATGGGTCTATCTCGTTTCCTTTTGCCTGTTACAAACAAATGCACAAAGACATAATACCCTGACCACCTTGTGGTGTAGGGTATAAATATTAGTCGGTATTGCCGACAGATGTATACCCTCACCCAATGTTCGATTGTTTAAATATATTTTGACTTCTATTATGATTATTCAAAATGCTGACTCTCTATGGAGCAGGTTCCGAAGCAATGGGTCAATATTGTCCATTTCGCATCGGACCTAAATAAATATGATATAAATATTGCGACGTGCCAGGTTTGGTTACTTCCTTCACTTTATATGGGATATGTGATGATTTTTGGAAAATGTTAACATGTGCGTGAGGTACCAGATATAGGCCACTGAAGTACTCCGTTGCCATACCTCATTTCATACACATAAAAATATTGGTATTTGCAAAATTTGCAGGAAATCGAACATTTATATCCAATTTTATGCCAAATCATAAATTACATATTCATATCAGCTTTTCTGGTTAAGAGAAATATTTAGATTAGCAAGATGTAAATAATCGCCGACCTGTTTCGCAAGTTATGACAGATATAAAAATTTGGAAATGGTGACTCTTTTTGGGTGAGGTACCAAAAACGGGTTGGCAGATGTATAGCATCTTCACAACAGATCTTGTGTTAGCAAAAATGTTTGTATGTGGGAAACTTGAGGAGGTGGATGGATGGATTTGAAAGCTTATTTCGCTTTCTTTGAACGTTTTGTTTTTCAATATCTTGAAACCTATGTGGAGGAGGTACCAGAGCAAATGATACGATTTCTACCATCTGTACAACAGTTCTTGTGTTCATGGAAATATTGAGATGTATCAAGTCTGAATAGAATCGGATTTCGTGTTTTATGAACTTGAATATGAATATTCAAAATTTTGATCCCATGTGGGGGAGGTATTAGAAGCAGTGGGCCAACATATATTCCATCTCCACACCAGACCATGGATTAATATGAATAGTGTGATGTGTGTAATTTGAAGACAATCGGACACCTACATTCAAAATTAATATTTAAAGTTCGTAATAGATGCTACAGCATAAAACAGAAAATGGGCCATGTAGGTCCACGTCTTCGTATAGCCCCCTTGTAACGGTACCCCCCGATATTCGGTATTTTGATGATTTTATCGACATTATTTACCTGAATTGTTTCAATTTTGGTATTTGAAATTCGTAATGGATACTACATCCTAAGACAGAAAATGAGCCATGTAGGTCCACGTCTTCGTATAGCCCCCATATAACGGTACCTGCTGATATTCGGTATTTTGATCATTTTAGCGACATTATTCACCGGAATTATTTCAATTTTGGTATTTGAAGTTCGTAATGGATGCTACAGCCTATGACAGAAAATTGTCTGTGCAGGTCCACGCCATCCTATAGCCCCCATATAACGGTACCTCCCGATATTCGGTATTTTGATAATTTTAGCGACATTATTTATCGGAAATTTGGTATTTGAAGTTCGGAATGGATATTACAGCCTATGGCAGAAAATTGTCTGTGCAGGTTCACGACTTCTTACAGCCCCCATATAACGGTACCTCCCGATTTTAGTATTTTGATGAATTTAGCGACACTATTTACCGGAATTGTTTCAAATTTTGTATTTGAAGTTCGTAATGGACGCTACAGCCTATGACAGGATATTGTCTGTGCAGGTCCACGTCTTCGTATAGCCCCCATATAACGGTACCCCCGATATTCGGTATTTTGATGATTTTAGCTACATTATTCACCGATTTTTTTTTAATTTCGCATTTGAATATTGTAATGCTTATGACAAATGTTACCTATGCAGGTTTATGTCGTCGTATAGACCCCAATATAACAGCTACATTCGGTATTTTTAAGATTTTAACAAAATTTTTAACGGATTTTATTTTTTGAAAATTGCCAAATTCGTTCCAAATGGTGCAGGGTATTCAAAGTTCGGCCCGTCCGAACATATAGCTTTTTTACTTGTTTTTTTTTTGTTTTTTTTTTTTAATTAAAATTATATCTTTTTTTGCATTACTCACCTTTACTTGACAAGCTGCGGCATGGATTGGCATCGGTGGTTTCAAACCACTTGCCAATAGACCATTCGGTGTCAAATTTCCAGTTTGGCTGTGAGGCGAGGCTCCCGAGCCGGCCCCAACAACGGCGGCGGTGGCGGCTGCAGCTGCTGCTACAGCGGCGCCCAATGGTGATGGTGGTGCAACCCCGCCAATGGGTGGTGTTTTTGTGCCTGAAGCAGGAATGCTGTTGTTGTTGTTGCCGCTATTATGGAATGTTGTTACAGCAATTGGTGTGTTTGCTGCTGCAGTTGTTGTATTGTTAGTGATGTTGTTGTTGTTATTATTATTATTTTCTATATACGTTTCGATTTGCAAACGAAATGGTACGCCTTTTTCGCCACCGTGTTTCTTTGGCGTAAACTCGGTCGAGATACAGTTGACCTTTATGTAAACGCCGACCTCTTTCATGGGATCCCAGAAGATCTCCACCGTATTCAAATAGTTCGGATTCAATGGCTGGGAGACATGGCACAGGCCATAGGAGAGTGGCAAATCAACTTCGATGATACGTTCGCCGGGACGCGAGGCCTGCCATTGTTGCATTTGTTCGCGTTCCATGTACTGGAGACGACGCTCATGGAAGCATATTTTGATAACGCTCTGCAACAAAAAAAACAAGGAGAAGAAGAATGAGAATGAGGAAAGAACGTCAGAGTAAAAACGAAGCAATAAAGAAAGATAGCTGGCGTAAATCATAAGTGGAGCTGTTCATAAATTTTTATCAGGTTATGTATTTTATAAATCTATGTATGTGTGGGTATGAATGTTTACATGTGTTGGTGACAAACTTACTTACTTTTTTGCCACTTAATGTCTTGTTCTTTAAAAAAAAAAATAATTGAAATCTACATGAAAATGACCTCTTTTAATCAAAATGTTGACTTCAATGAACGGCTGAGTGGATGGTTGTTTGTTCTGCTTGTTTGACAGCTGTATTGAGGCTGCTGTCATGTGGCATGGTTCGTTCACCGTCACCATCATCGTCAGAATCATCATCGTCGTCATCATCCCTGCCATATGTGATCATGTGAAAATTCTTAGAGGCTAATTTTCTTTTTTTTTTTTTTTTTTTGACACTTGGAAAATATTTGAAATGTCTGAATTTTTTTAAGAGAGGATACTCTCCAAAATTTGTGCTAAAAACTTGTCACCTGTGTAGGTAATGTAGGACCCATTTTCTATACCAATAATTCTGGATGCAGTTCAAAAGTTTCTATCACATTTTAAAGCTCTATAGAATGTGTTGCGCAATACAGGGTGAGATTAAAAAAACTGCAACAATATCAAAACGCCATAATTTTTACATTTTTTTTTAATTTTATTGAATGAAAGCAAAAAATGTCGGAAATAGCATCAAATTTTAAAATAAGTTTAGATTTATTCGAATTGGTCAACTTTCGCACGAATTATGGCCTTCAAACGGCCAATGAAACCGTCACACGTTGCCCGAATGTTGCTCTGCGGCATTTGGGCCGATTCCCGGCGAAGCGCTTGCTTTAGGTGATCGACACTTTGGTATTTTTTAGTGTCAACCTTGCTTTCTAAAATACTCCAGAAACAATAGTCCAAAGGAATGGTATCCGGAGATTTTGGTGGTCATTGAGCGCTGGAAATGAAGTGAGGAACCTCATTTTGTAACCATTCTTGGGTAATGCGTGCTGAGTGCGATGATGCTGAGTCCTATTGGAATGTCCAAGTTCTGCGGCCAAAATGTTTGCGTACCCAAGGCTTTAATACACCCTCCAGAACATTTTCGCAATAATATTCGGCACTGATATCACGGTCGATTAAACGAGAGGAGAGCGACCATCGCCTGTTACGGCGGTCCACACCATCACCATGGCCGGCGCTTGAGTTCTGGTGGCCAACCGAAGGTGCACATTTTCAGCTGACCTCTTTGGCAAGTAAACACGATTACTTTGTTTCTTTACAAACTGCTGGACAACGAATGTTTTCTCATCGGAGAAAACTAAATTTGGCAGTTCACCACTTTCGGCTAAGCGATGCAACTCTTTGGCTATTTTGAGACTATTTTCTTTCTGCCGCGGTGTAAGTTCTAGAACTTTTGTGGAATTTCAATGTCCTTACCCGGAGCTATTTTTTCAATATTTGCCGAATGAAATATTGCGATATTTTCAGCTCACGAGCCAATTTTTGACCACTGCGACGCGGGTTTCGATCAAGTTGCTTAGAAATGACAGCAGTCTGAGTCTGGGTAAAGGTCTCTATCACATTTTAAAGGTCTATAGTAAATGTTGCGAAATATATCTCAAACAGTAGGAGTCCCTTTGTATTTTTCATGGTAAATATTCAATATTCAAATTTCTTTTGTTCAGAGACTCACAATGAAATTTGATATAGAATAATTCTTCCTTTGACACTTTCGCCAAAAAATGAAGTATAGAGGGAAAGTTTGACTCAGATTGGATACGTGTTAAATTAACACTATATAAAGCAAACACATAATTTCCATTTGTAGTACATGAATTTTGTATGTAATTTTCTTAAAAACTATTGTACCTAGATATATGGTTTATTCTGAGAGTTATAGTAGAATTTGGTGTAGAATATTTCTCCCTTTAACAACTTCCGCCTAAGACGAAATTTTATGTTACTTTCAGGCCTAAACACAAAAAAAGTCTAAGGAAAAATTGTCCAAAAAAATAGAAAATATTTTCGCGTTTTTTTTAGGGCAACATTGATGCAAACTTTTTCTTGATATATAATGAAAATAGAGATATCTTTTCTTTGGTGACTTATAGTATAATTAGATGAAGAATATTTTTGTCTTTGACGTCATCCTCCTAAAATGATGTTTTTGATGTATAATGGGAGATTTTGTCTCCGAACACAAACGTATACTATTAACATAGATTTTTTACTTGTTATATATAAATTCCGAATGTAATTTTTTCAAAATCTATTGTAAATAGATATATAGTTTATTCTGAGAGTTATAGTAGAATTTGATGTAGAATATTTCTTCTTTTAACAACTTCCGCCTAAAACGAAATTTTATGTTACTTTAAGGCCTTAACTCGAAAAAAATCAAAGGAAAAATTGTTCAACAAAATTGAGAAATATTTTCGCGATTTTTTGTGACAACATTGATGCAAACTTTTTCTTGACATCTAATGAAAATAGAGATTTCTTTTCTTTCGGAACTTATAATGAAATTTGATTAAGAATATGTTTGTCTTTGACGTCATCCTTCCAAAATTATGTTTTTAATATATAATGGGAGATTTTGTCTCCGAATACCAATGTATAAAATTAATAGCCGAAAATGTAAACGCCTAATTTTCACTTGTAGTAGATAAATTTCGTACCTAATTTTCTAAAAAAAACTCTTATACCTAGATATATGATTTATTCTGAGAGTTATAGTAAAATTTGGTGTAGAATATTTCTCGTTTTAACAACTTCCGCCTAAAACGAAATTTCATGTTACTTTCAGGCCTAAACTCAAAAAAAGTCTAAGAAAAAATTGTTCAAAAAAAAAAATAGAAAATATTTTCTCGGTTTTTTAGGACAACATTGATGCAAACTTTTTCTTGATATATAATGAAAATAGAGATATCTTTTCTTTGGTGACTTATAGTAAAATTTGATGAAGAATATTTTTGTCTTTGACGTCATCCTCCTAAAATGATGTTTTTGATGTATAATGGGAGATTTTGTCTCCGAACACAAACGTATACTATTAACATAGATTTTTTACTTGTTATATATAAATTCCGAATGTAATTTTTTCAAAATCTATTGTAAATAGATATATGGTTTATTCTGAGAGTTATAGTAGAATTTGGTGTAGAATATTTCTCCCTTTAACAACTTCCGCCTAAAACGAAATTTCATGTTACTTTCAGGCCTAAACTCAAAAAAAGTCTAAGAAAAAATTGTTCAAAAAAAAAAATAGAAAATATTTTCTCGGTTTTTTAGGACAACATTGATGCAAACTTTTTCTTGATATATAATGAAAATAGAGATATCTTTTCTTTGGTGACTTATAGTAAAATTTGATGAAGAATATTTTTGTCTTTGACGTCATCCTCCTAAAATGATGTTTTTGATGTATAATGGGAGATTTTGTCTCCGAACACAAACGTATACTATTAACACAGAATTTTTACTTGTTATATATAAATTCCGAATGTAATTTTTTCAAAATCTATTGTAAATAGATATATAGTTTATTCTGAGGTTTATAGTAGAATTTGGTGTAGAATATTTCTTCTTTTGACACCTTACGCCTAAAACGAAATTTTATGTTACTTTCGGGCGTCAGCTCGAAAAAAGTCAAAGAAAAAATTTGTTCAAAAAAAATAGAAAATATTTTGGCGATTTTTTGTGACAACATTGATGCAAACTTTTTCTTGATATCTAATGAAAATAGAGATTTATTTTCTTTGGTGAAGAATATTTTTGTCTTTGACGTCATCCTCCTAAAATGATGTTTTTAATGTATAATGAAAGATTTTGTCTCCGAATACAAATGTATAAAATTAACAGTCGAAAATGTAATCACCTAATTTTCACTTGTAGCAGATAAATTTCGTACGTAATTTTCTTAAAAACTATTGTTCCTAGATACATGGTTTATTATGAAATTTATAATAAAATTTTGTGTAGAATATTTCTCCTTTTAACAACTTCTACCCAAAACGCAATTTTATGTTACTTTCAGGCCTCAACTCAAAAATGTAAAAGTAAAAATTGTTCACAAAAAAGAAAATATTTTCGCGTTTTTTTAGGACAACATTGATGCATACTTTTTCTTGATATATAATGAAAATATTTAATTATTTTCTTGGTAACATATAGTGAAATTTGATGAAGAATATTTTTGTCTTTGACGTCATCCTCCTAAAATGATGTTTTTAATGTATAATGGGAGATTTTGTCTATGTATGTATATAATTAACTGTTGAAAATGTAAACACCTAATTTTTACTTGTAATTCATAAATTTCGTATGTAATTTTCTTAAAAACTATTACACCTAGATATATGATTTATTCCGAGGTTTATAGTAAAATTTTGTGTAGAATATTTCTCCTTTTAACAACTTCCGCCTAAAACGAAATTTTATGTTACTTTCAGCCATCAACTCGAAAAAAGTGCGTAGAAAATTTATTCAACAAAAAATTTGTTCAGAAATATTTTCGGTATTTTTTGTAACAACATTGATGCAAACTTTTTCTTGATATCTAATGAAAATAGATATTTCTTTTCTTTCGGAACTTAGAGTAAAACTTCACGGGGAATATTTATGTCTTTGGGGTCATTCTCATAAGATGATTTGTTATGTATAATAGGAGATTTTGACTCCGAATACAAATGTATACAATTAACAGTCGAAAATGTAAACGCCTAATTTTTACTTGTAATATATAAAATTCGTATGTAATTATCTTAAAAACTATTACACCTAGATATATGGTTTATTCTGAGATTTATTGCAGAATTTGGTGTAGAATATTTCTTCTCTTGATACCTTCCGCCTAAAATGAAATTTTATCTAACTTTCAGTCGTCAACTCAAAGAAAGGCCGAGGAAAATTGATCAAAAAAATTAAGAAATATTTTCACGATTTTTTTTCGGAACATTAATGCAAAAATATTTTGGTTTACAATGGAAACAGAGATTTCTTTTCTCCGGAGACTTATAGTGAAATTTTATGAGGAATATATTTGTCTTTGGCGGCAACCTTCTAAAATGATGTTCTGTTGGAGATTTTTGCATAAACTCACACAAACTACGACTTTATCCCAAAAATGAGTTTTTAATATATATGACTTTCTGGCATCTAGGTTAGATTTAGAGCTTTGACATCTCCTAGGACCTATAGTAGAATTTTATGAGAAATAATTTTGTAGAATATTTTGACTTTCTTCGATCCCCTTTAAAGGGAGTTTTTTACGATATTTCAACAACAGGACCAAAAAGACCCCTTTGTTGACTCGCTTGAGGGTTAAAATGTTCAACCGAAATATTCCTTGTATTTTTATCTGCTAAATTGCCAAAGGCACTAGATACGTAATATGCACGGATTCCGAGGAATCTTAATTTGAAAAAAGTTAAAAGTCTTAGGTTACTTTGCGGTGTAATCTTTCAAAACGCCTTTTTCTTTTTTTAGCTATACTTTCATAATCTGCTGGATTTTCCCTGTAATTATTTTTTTTTTTGCACGGTATCATAAAGGTCTACTAACAAAATAATAAAAAAATCTTAAAAATCCTTCTGTTTCTGCAAACCAAATTAGTCTATCAACTGTCACAAAAATGCTCTAATTTGTCACTTTTTTTAAAAAGAGAAATTATGCAATATTTCAAAACGGTGTTTCTTTACGTGTATTTATTTTCTATTGCAATTTTTTTCTTTGTATCAAATATTCTTTTCTTTTGCTTACTTGTGTTTAGCTCGCCTCTAGGTTTGACGTCGTTCTTGTCTCAAATATTGTCTCGAATAATTTTTATGTTTGGCATTATTGTTGCGTGTTTGTCTGTTTGTTTTGTTTGTTTGTGTCAAGACTGGCAATTGTTTCTAATTAAAATATATTAAAAGCAATTAAGACAATTGGCGAAATGTTCGAAGTAAACAAAACAAAAAAAAAACAACAGCTCAAGACAGGCTGATAGATAGGTGGACGGACGAACAGACAGATACTCGGTTAAAAAAAATAATAAATAAATAAAAAATCAAACAACAACACCACGTCTATCTCAAACCCAAAGTTATAGTTTATTTATTAGCGTTTAACTAAAATATTCAAACAACAACTACAACACATATCACACATGACGATGACGAATATTAGACCACACCAGCTAGCCAACCAGCCAGCCACATGGTGCTGTTACCAGCCCAACATATTTCGTTACATATTTTTAGCGAAAATTGGTTGTTATTGTGCTTTTTACATACCTTGAGAATTTTATCCCGATACATAGATAGATCACCGATCTTCTTCAATTTGATCTCATAACTTTGCCCCTGATTCAAATAGGTGAGTGTGTCCTCATTGTTTTTGGTTGCAATCGAAGTGGCAGCAGCCAAAATGTATTGGAATCTGAAAGAAGATAAAAAATATAAAAAGTATAAATAAAAAAAATAATTTTTTATTTATAATGGGTTCGAGATCGAAGTATATAGCTTTAAACGTAGTCAGAATTAAAACAATATATTCTTTCCGGCTCCGATTAAGCCTCAACTTCAACTGTAACACTTTCCGACTATTTCAAAAAGTTTAAATTCACTTAAATCGGACTATTTGTCTTTACAACTGTTTACGGGGTGAAGTAAATTGACATTTTTATACCCTCCACCATACATAGTATGGAGGGTATATTAAGTTCGTCATTCCGATTGTAACTCATCGAAATAATAATTTTAGACCCAACTAAGAAAATATATTCTTGGTCATCATAAAATTCTAAGATGATTTAGCCCTGTTGTCCATCTGTTGTAGACGCTAGAGTCAATACGAATAAAGATAGGAAGCTAAAATTTTGCACTGATCTGTCTTTTGTTTGCAGGCAGGTCAAGTTCGAAGATGGGCTATATTGGTCCACCATATCGTATGTCACCCATATAATAGTACCTCCAGACATCCGATATTTTAATGATTTTTGTCACATTTTTCAATGAAAGTGTCTGAAAATCCACACAAGGAGTTCACGCCGAGTGCTTTACCCCCTGGAAGATTTTAGTATAGCACTCATATAACGCTACCCCAAGATATTCGGAATTTCCAGGATTTTCGAGAAATTATTCACCAGAATTGTGTCCAATTTCGTGTTTGAAGTTCGTAATGGGTACTACAACCTACGACGGAAAATTGTCTATGTAGGTCCACGTCTTAGCCCCCATACAACGGTACCTCCTTTTATTCGGTATTTTGATGAAATTAGCGACAGTATTTACCAGAATTATTTCGAATTTCGTATTTGAAGTTCGGATTCGTTACTGCAGCCTATGTCAAAAAATTACTTGTCCAGCACGACGTTTTCGTATAGCCACCATATATAAGTTTTCATTTTCAGCGGTATTTTTCGATGGATTTTTTTTTAAATTTCAATTTCCTTCCGAGTAGTGGAGGATATAAAAAGTTCGGCCCGGCAGAACTTATTTCTTTTTTTACTTATTTAATTTTCGATTTCTTACCAAGTCTTTCAAGGGACATTCAAATTTAATAGGAATTCGGTTTTTATACCCACAGCCATATGGCTAGAGAGGGTATATATAGGGTATATATAGGCCAAAACGTACCTCATTGAAATAACGGTTTTAGATCCTAAGTCTCTTTTGATCAAATCCGTTTCAGGACATTTGGAGTCGATCTAGCGGTGTCCTTCCGTCCGTCTGTCTGGAAGGCTGGTACGCACGATAACTCTCGATAGGAGTATCCGATTTGGTTCAACCTTGGTAAATCGTAATATTTTTGTCAAACTTAGATCGAATTTGGAGATGGGCAATATCGGTCCACCATTTCTGGTACCTCCCCAACAAAAGGTCGAAATATTCAAAAAATATATTTTCTGTACAAAAAGAGAAAAGATAATCAGATTTTGCTCCAACTTTGCAAATCATAATATTTGCATCAGTTCTAGGTCATGTGAGAAAATTGACAATATCGGTTCACTCCATTAAGTACCTCCCCCACAAGGGACAAAATTTTGAATAATTATAACTCTTATAAAATGTGATTTAAGAGTTCGATTGTCTTCAAATTCCACACATCCGAATATTTTTATAACCCCAAAATCTGGTGCTAAGGTGGAACATATCCGTCCACTCCTTCTGGTACCTCCCCCACAAAAGGTCGAAATTTTGAATAATCTATAAGCTTATAAAACGCAAAATTAACATTCCGATTCCATTTAGACTTGGCACATCTGAAAATTTCTATCAACACAGGATCTGTTTAAAAACCGGTAGAGATCGGACCATTTCTCCTGCTACCTCCCCCACAAAGGGTTGAAGTTTTGAATAACCAAAACGATCATAAAATCCAAAATAAGCATCAGGTTATCTTTATATTTTACACATCGCATTTTTTCTGCTAACACAAGATCTGTTGTGAAGATGGGATATATCGGTCCTCTGCTTCTGGTACCTCCCCCACAAAGGGCCAAAATGTGGAATATCCATGAAGCTCATAAAACGGGAATCAACATCCGATTGCATTCAGACTTGGTATATCTCAATATTTCCATCAACACAAGATCAGTTATAAGTATGACAGAGACTGGACTATTTCTTCTGGTACCTCCCCCCACATAGCGCTAAAGATTTTGAATAACAAAACGGTCAAAGAAAGCGAAATAGTATCCAACTATCTTCAAATTTTACACATCCAAATATTTTAAATATTTTTGTTGTTGTTTTGTTATTTTTATTATTATTATTATTCTTATTATTATTATTATTATTATTATTATTATTATTATTATTATTATTATTATTATTATTATTATTATTATTATTATTATTATTATTATTATTATTATTATTATTATTATTATTATTATTATTATATTATTATTATTATTATTATTATTATTATTATTATTATTATTATTATTATTATTATTATTATTATTATTATTATTATATTATTATTATTATTATTATTATTATTATTATTATTATTATTATTATTATTATTATTATTATTATATTATTATTATTATTATTATTATTATTATATTATTATTATTATTATTATTATTATTATTATTATTATTATTATTATTATTATTATTATTATTATTATTATTATTATTATTATTATTATTATTATTATATTATTATTATTATTATTATTATTATTATTATTATTATTATTATTATTATTATTATTATTATTATTATTATTATTATTATTATTATTATATTATTATTATTATTATTATTATTATTATTATTATTATTATTATTATTATTATTATTATTATTATAATTATTGTTTTTGTTTTCTCAAACTTACTTATAATCATCAGAATTGGCAGCAGCTGTTGTTGCCCCTGCTGGAGCGCCAGAGTTGCCCGACGAACGTCCCAAGGGAGATTGTTCGATTTTGCTGGTATCAACGACAGTCAAAAGTTGACGACCTGAAATGGGAATAAAGGCGAAGGCAATAAGCGAAAAACTTTAAAACAAATTATGTAAATATGTAAATGTCTAACCATAGCGGACTTTCGAACGAGTTTTAATCTTTATTCGAATTCAAATGAGCGCCATACTTGTGAGTGGAATGTATTTTTTATATAAACCCATATCTTGAGGGACTTGTATACATAGAAGACTTTTAGTATAGAGTAAATTTATAAAGAAACAACCAAAGATAGCATATCATGAAGAGGTCAACATCCGGTATCTTTTTACTAGAAGATCAGAAAATTGGTTCTCTTTTCATTTAAGGAAGGTCAGAAAATAGATGACTTACAGTATATCTATAGAATTCCTTTTTATTCCTACAAAAAATATAGGAGACCTACAGAAAGGACTATATTCCAGTAGATAACAAGCAAATGTGCTACTACTAGACCAGCATTAAAAGCTCTTATATTTAGAGAGGACCATTCATACAAAACAATTGAATAATTTCTCAATTTATAGAAGACCAATAAAAAGCCTTACATGAAGAAGACCCAAAGCAAGTATTTGTCTGGAAAATATATCCCTTTGGTATTCAGACCATGTTAGTCTTTAAATGCATTGTCTTCAGAGAAGCTATGTGAAGGTTCTCTCTAGATACTGTCTCGTTGTTAAAGAACTGTAGCAGATATTCCCCTCATAAAATTTTCTCTTGGGCCTCTCTCCCTCTATACATAAAAGACTTTTCAATGTCGTATCTGTATGTGGTACATGAAGGATTTTTCAAAGACCCCTTCTCTATGAAAGAGACGACATATATCTCTCCATAGAAGTCATTTGACGATATTGTCTCCAAAAAAGAATGTCGAATGTCTGTTCCCCCTCAGAGGACTTTGAAAGGTTCTTCATAGTAAACCTTTCGAATGTTTCCTCTTCACTTAGAAAAAGTTTTCTCTACAAAGATGCTTTTGTTGATCTTCTCCCCCATTGAAATTTTATCGAGAGTCCTTTCTCCACAAAAATGCTTTAAAAGCTCTTGCGCTCTCCCCATAAATCCTTTTGATAGACTTCTCAACAATGGAAGGTATTTTTTTCTGCTTCTCTTGTTTTTTTTTTTTTTTCTTCTTCTGTAAGAAGATCTTATTAAATGCTCTCTGTATAATAGTATTTCTCCTACAGTCTTTCCTCTCCATAAAGGATCTATAAAACCCCTTTTGAGATTCCCTATGTCACAATTTTTTCTGGTCAGGAAATCTTAGTTTTAATTTAAAAAAATGTACAGCTTTTGGAAAAATTGTGCTTATTCGAAACGCTTCACAACAAAAATGGCACCCCCTTTAAAATTTCATTTCAGGGAAGCATCTAATCTTGAAACAAACATCATTTTCCCCAGATTTATTGAAAGAATGACAAAATGCGACCCCCAAACACTTAACAACACGTGCCTGCACCTCTCTTTGTTGTTATTGTTCTTAAAATATTAACGAAATTTGATAAATCATTCATCAAAGAATTATCATTTATTGTTGTTTTTTGTTGTTCTGATTATTCTTGTTGCTTTGTGTGTGTGAGTGTGAGTTATTTTTTCATTCAAACAAGTGCACTCACCTTGTTCATTGTTACCCTTGATCGCCGAGGCCGATGCAGATGTCTGCTGCTGCTGGTCCCCAACTTGGGATTGAGACTGCTGCTGTTGCTGTTGTTGATGATGTTGGTGATGATGACTGTTTCCGCCACCTCCTTGGGGTGAACCACATCCACAATGCTTATCAATCAAATCGATATTGCCATTAATCTTGGATTTTTCTGGCGTAGCAGTGACTGCAACGCCGCCAGCAGCAGCATTTGCTGGGCTTACAGCGGCCGTTGTGTCAAGGAATCCATTGTTGTTGTTTGACGTTGGAGACTGCTTATCAAGCTTCTGTATATTTACAGTGTTAATCGGAGCTGGAATGTGCAACGAACTCTTCGAATTGTTAATCTTCAATTGTTCCGTCTGGGGTTCCTGCTTGAGAACGGGTGCCAGACCCGACGAGAATGACATAAAAGTCTCACTGCGAAGGAGGAAGTGAGAGAGAGAGAGAGAGAGAGAGAGAGAGAGAGGGAAATTGGGAAATAATATTATTGAAAATGAAAACTTAATTTTCGTTTTTTTTTTATTCGTTTTTGATATTAAATTTTTTTCGAATCGAAATTAAAATGCAATTTGATGACTTACTTGTTCAAATATGAATTGCTATTAAATTCGGCATTTAAATCAAATCCAATATCATCGGCCCAATTGCCACGACCTGAAATGGTAACAAGAAAAAAATAATAATCTCAAAATTTCACAAATAAATCAAGGATTCAAATACGGCTGAGATTTTGGAAAGCTCTTCTAAAAAGGTACTAAATTGTACTTTTGTACTCTTATTGGTTGAATGTGAAACTTGATATGTAGTTGTGTCTTACAGCTATTTTCCCTGATTATCTTAAACATTTTTGTAGCATACTATTAGGCGCTAAATCTATATATGCAATGATGTAAATATATTTTGACTTCTGTTATTATGTTTGGCCCTCTATGGAGTAGGTTTCGAAGCAATGGGTCAATATTGTCCGTTTCGTATCGGTTCTAAATAAATATGATGTAAATATTGCGTTGTGCCAGATTTGGACTCGACTATTCGACTACTTCCTTCACTTTGTATGAGATATGTGATAATTTCCAGAAAATGTTAACATGTGCGTGAGGTACCAGATATAGTCGACAGAACTATTCCATTTTCATACTTCATCTCATACAGATAAAAATATTGGTATGGGCAAAATTGCGAAAAATTCGAATTTTATGCGAAATCATACATTTGTTTTCCAAATACTTGAACCCTATTTTGGGGGAGGTATCAGAAGAAATGGTCCGATCTCCATCATCTTTATAAAAGATCTTGTGCTGATGAAAATATTGAGATATACCAAAAAATGGAATCGGATGTTAATTTCGCACTTTATGAGCTTCATGGATATTCAAAATTTTGACCCTTTCACCCCAGGAGGAGTGGGTCAATATATTCCATCTTCACAGCAGAACTTGTATTAGTAGAACTAATTGGATGTGTGAAATATGAAGAGAACCAGATGCTTATTTCGGATTTTAACATCGTTTTGGTTATTCCAAACTTAGAACCTTTGTGGGGTAGGAACCAGAAGGAGTGGTTACATATCCAACGTCTTTACAACAGATCTAGTGTTGAGATATGACAAGTTTGAATGGAATCGAATGTTAATTTCGTGTTTTATGAGCTTCATGAATGTTCAAAATTTTCATCCAGAAGGAGTCGACCGATATGTTCCATCTTCTCACCACCACTTTGGATTATTAAAAATATTGTGATGTGTGCAATTTGAAGACAATCGGACCTTACATCACATTTTGTAAGAGTTAAAATTATTCCAAATGTTGATCTTTTGTGGGGGAAGTACCAGAAGGAGTGGACCGGTATATCCCATCTTCACAGCAGATCTTGTGTTAGTAGAAATAATGGGATGGGTGAAATATAAAGAGATTCGGATGCTTAGTTCGGATTTTGAAATCGTTTTGGTTTTTCAAAACTTTGACCCTTAGTGGGGGAGGAACCAGGGGGAATGGTCCGATCTCCACAATCTTTATAACACATCTTATGTTGTTAGCAATATTCAGATGTGCCAATATTGTAATGTGTGCAATCGGACTCTTGCGTCACATTTTGTGAGGTAGGTACCAGAAGGAATTGTCCGATCTCTACCATTTTTATAACAGATCTTGTGCTGATGGCAATATTGAGATGTATCAAGTCTGAATGGAATCGCATCTTATTTTTTTGAGCTTCAGGGATATTCCAAATTTTGCTCCTTTGTGGGGAGGTACCAGAAGGAGTGGACCGATATATCCATTCTTCACACCAGACCTAGAGCTAATAAAAATGTTGTGATGTCTGCAATTAGAAGAGAACCGGATGCTTCTTTCGGATTTTATGATCGTTTTGGTTGTTCAAAATGTTAACCCCTTGTGGGGGAGGTACCAGAAGGAGTGGACCAATATATTCCATCTTCACCCTGTGTGTAAGTTGAAGACAATCCAACTTTTACATCACATTTTATAAGAATTATAATTGTTCCAAATTCGGTATTGAGTGAAGGTATAGGGCTGGAGTCCTTAAATTTGATATTGAGGTCTACGTTGGTATCTGGAATAGAGATATGAACGTGGTTTTTGAAATGTGTACTACTATCCTGAAAGTTGATATAGATATCACTGTTGGTGTCTGTAGTGAATATATGGAGGTGGTTTTGGAAATATGTTCTATAATTGTACAAAAAGTACTAAATGTTACTAAATTTAGTACTTAGTAAATGTATAGAGCTGGAATCGCGAACTTTGATACTCAGATCTCTGTTGGTTTCTGGTGTTGAAATCTGATAGCGGTTTTGCAAATGCGTACTATAATTGTTCAAAAAGTAGTAAATGGTACTAATTTTGACTTACTGCTAGTGTTGTAGATTGTTTTGGATATGCGTAATAAATGTTAGTAAAATTGGTTTTGGGTGAAGGGATAGAGATAAAATTCTGAAATTTGATATTGAGGCCACTGTTGGTTTCTACGGGTTTACATATGGAGACGTTGAAATAGTTTTAAACAGAAAAAATTAGATGTGGACCCATTGTGCAATGGTTTTACAAATATCCCTCTCCGCAAACTTCAAAATTAAAAATTTTGAAGATATTTTGGTGTAAAAGATAAACATTTCCTATTATTCTGTCAAAAAAATGGAAAACTTTAATTCTGAATCAAAAAGAAGACCTACTACAGGAATCCTATTGACAGAAAAACTTCAGTAAAATATCTATGGTCCTTTTAAAATAGAAAATTATGGAAAGAGAAAAGATCACCCTCTCTCAGTCTTTCATTTATTTCCCTCTCCCCCGAAAAATAAAAAATATCTAAAGAATAATTATTGCCAATAAGACTTTGGCTCAAAACAGATGTTCCCTACGTGCCCAAAAACTCGTGATAATGACGAACTTATCTCACACACTCCTTGCTTTGACGCGATGGAGTGTTGCAGATAATACGTCATATCTGTTGTCCAAATGTTCTACATTTTGTCTTTTTTCGATAGAAATAGTTCACATATTGCTACTCCTATATATTATTATTATTTTACTTTAATTAATTTTAAACTAAACCGCCTAAAACTGGTTCGATTTTTTGGGGAGTCAGTCCAATAGGAAAACAATATTTTCCCTACTGAACTGAAGTACTAACGTCATCGATGTGTTCGATTAAAAAAATACAAAAATTAAAGAATGTTTTTTAAAGTTAGTTAATATATGAGGCTCCCATAGATTCGCCATTGACGTCAAGATTTGTTTGATATTTGTCATATATATACTCGTACACAAAGTGTAGAACCTGAGAAGAAAATCGTATTATTAATCTACTGCAATATATTACCTGATTAGACAAAAAATTAATTTTTGTTTGTTATTAAAATTTTGGAGTATAATAGGCCATTATCGATGGGGCCTCTAGCATAATGAGACAAATTTCAATATTTTCTTCTTTAGGTACAGGAAAACCCCAGAAGATTATGAAAGTAAAGTTAAACAAGTAAGAAGACATGAACCTGCGCAGACAATTTTCTGTCATAGGCTGCAGTATCCATTACGAACTTCGAATACCAAATTTGAAACAATTCCGGTGAAAAATATCGCTAAAATGATCAAAATACCGAATATCGGGGGGTACTGTTATATGGGGGCTGTTATATGGGGGCCATAGGCTGTAGTATCCATTACGAACATCAAATACCAAATTTGAAAGAATTCCGTTGAATAATGTCGCAAAAATCATCAAAATACCGAATATCGGGAGGTACCGTTGTATGGGGGCTATACGAAGACATGGACCTGTACAGACAATTTTCTGTCTTAGGCTTTAGCATACATTGCGAACTTCAAATACCAAATTTGAAACAATTCCGATGTATATTGTCGCAAAAATCATCAAAATACCGAATATCGGGAGGTACCGTTGTATGGGGGCTATACGAAGACGTGGACCTGTACAGACAATTTTCTGCCATAGGCTGTAGTATCCATTACGAACATCAAATACCAAATTTGAAAGAATTCCGTTGAATAATGTCGCAAAAATCATCAAAATACCGAATATCGGGAGGTACCGTTGTATGGGGGCTATACGAAGACGTGGACCTGTAAAGATAATTTTCTATCATAGGCTGTAGTATCCACTACGAACATCAAATACAAAATTTGAAAGAATTCCGTTGAATAATGTCGCAAAAATCATCAAAATACCGAATATCGGGAGGTACCGTTGTATGGGGGGCTATACCAAAACGTGGACCTACATGGCCCATTTTCAATGCCAAAAGTCCTGCAGACATAATATATATTTGAGTAAAATTTTATCAATCTACTTCAATTCGTTCGGAAGCTAGAGTGATTTCCACAGACGGATAGACGAACAGACGGACGGACATAGCTAAATCGACATAGAATTTTATGCTTCTCAAGAATATATACTCTTTGTAGGGTCTAAAATGTATATTTCGAGGTGTTACAAACGGAATGACAAATTCAATATACCCTCCATGCTATGGTGGAGGGTATAAAAAAGAATAAACGGAAGTGCCTGGGTTTTTGGAAATCCGTACTAAAAGGGCACGAAAAGTACTAAAATGTACTAAAAATTTAATACATTGTATTGGCCGAACGGAATGAGCTGGATTGGAATTGAAATTGAAATTTGGAATCAGAGTCACTGATGGAGTTCAAGATAGATGTACGAGAGGGTTTTTGGAAATTCGAACTTTAAGGTTACGAAATGTCCTGGAATTGTACTAAGCTTCTAAAATGTACTAAGCTAAAAGTTTGAAATTTGGTATGAGAATCAAGGAGTGAAAGTAAGTTTGATATATGAAGGTGTTGTTTTTGGAAATGAGTACCAAGTGTAAGATCTGTACTAAATAGTACTAAGTTTTCGTTTTGGATGGACGAATAAAACTGACATTTTTAAAATTTTATATTGGGGCTCTGTTAGTGGTAGATTTTTGATAAAAGGGCTGATTTTTCAAATGTGTACTACAACTGCGGGAAAAGTACTAAATAGTACCATATTTGGTACAATATGGCATTGGGTGAACAAATAGTGCTTGAAATCTAAAATTTGGTATTAGGGTCGCTGTTCATTTGTAGCCTGGTTATATGGAAGTGGTTTCGGAAATGTGTACTATAATTGTATAAATAGTATTGAATGGTACCATTTCCGGTATGGGGAGAAGAGATGGATATCAAAGATTAAAGTTTGATTTTTAGATTGCTGACAGTATCTGTGTTGGAGATATGGCGGTGGTTTGGAAATGCGACCTATATTTTGTAGAAAAAGTACATGAATGGTACTAAATTCGGTATTGGGTGAAGGGATAGGGCTGGAATCTTCCAATTTTATATTGAGATCTCTGATTGTATTTGGGATTGAGATGAGATCGGGTTTTCGGAGATACATTTCTAATCTTTGATATTTAGATTGCTGATAGTATCTATATTTGAGATTTGGCGGTAATTTGGAAATTTGTACTATTTTTGTACAAAAAGTACTTAATTGTACTAAATTGGGTGGTGGGTTAGGGAATGGAGCTGAAATCCTAAAATTTGATATTGAGGTCTCTGTTTGTATATAGAATTGAGTTGTGGAGACGTTTTTTTTTTCGAAAAGTGTACTATAATAGTACGAAAAGTACCAAGTGGTACTAAATTTGGTATTGAGTAAAGGGGTAGAGATAAACTTTGAATTTTTTGATTTGCTTATAGTATTTATGTTAAAGATTCGTTGTTTTTTTTATACCCTCCACCATACTATGGAGGGTATATTAATTTGGTCATTCCATTTGTAACTCCTCGAAATACTCATGTCAGACCCAACAAAGTATATATATTCTTGATCAGCATAAAATTCTAAGACGATTAAGCCATGTCCGTCTGTCTGTTCGTCTGTCTATCTGTTGTAATCACGCTATCTTTCGAACAAATTGAGGTAGAAGGCTCAAATTTTGCACACATGCCATAGGCAGGTTAAGTTCGTAAATGGGCCATGTAGGTCCAAGTTATCATATAGCCCCCATATAACGGTACCTCCCGATATTCGGTTTTTTATGATTTTAGCGACATTATTCCCCGGAATTGTTTCAAACTTGACATTTAAAGTTCGTAATGGATACTACAGCCTAAGACAGTAAATTATCTGTGCAGATCCACGTCTTCGTGTAGCCCCCATATAACGGTACCCCCGATATTCGGTATTTTGATGAATTTAGCGACATTGTTTACCAGAATCGTTTCAAATTTGGTATTTGAAGTTCGTAATAGATACTATATCCTAAGTCAAAAAATGAGCCATGTAGGTCCACGTCTTCATATAGCCCCCATATACCGTACCCCCCGATATTCGGTATTTTGATGATTTTAGCGACATTATTTACCGGGATTGTTTCAAATTTCGCATGTGAAGTTCGTAATGGATACTTCAGCCCATGCCAGAAAATTGTTTGTGCAGGTCCACGTCTTCGTATAGCCCCCATATTCGGTATTTTGATGATTTTAGCTACATTATAAACAGATTTTTCTTCAAGTTTCGCATTTAAATATTGTAATAACTTATGACAAAAGTTGCCTATGCAGGCCCACGTCGTCGTATAAGCATTCGGTATTTTTAAGATTTTAACAGAATTTTTAACGGATTTTATTTTTTGGAAATTGCCAAATTTGTACCAATTGGTGGAGGGTATTAAAAGTTCGGTCCGGCCGAACTTACAGCTTTTTTACTTGCTTTTTTTTTTTGGAAATGCGTCCAAAATTTTTACGAAAAGTACTTTATGTGTAGAATGGACATAGGAGGCGGTTTCGGATATGTGTACTATGTTTGTATGAAAAAATTTTAATGGTACTAAATTTGGTATTGGGTGAAGGAATAGATCTGAAATCTGAAAAATTTGATATAGATGTCACTGTTGGTATCTGTGGTGATGATATGGAGGTGTTTTTGGAAATGTGTACGGAAAGTACTAAATTTGGTTTAGAATCCCGAAATTGGATATTGAGATCTTTGTTGGTATCTGGGATTGAGATGTGAAGGTGTTTTAAAAATTTGTTCTTTAATTGTACGAAAAATTCTAAATACTACTAATTTTGGTTCTGGGTGAAGGGATAGAGCTGAAATCCCGAAATTTGATATTGAGGTCTCTGTTGAATCTGGAATTGAGAAATGGAGGTGTCTTTGGAAATGTGTACTATAATTATACGAAAAGTACTGAATATTGCTAAATTTATGGTATTGTGTGAAGGAATGGAGCTGAAATCCAGAAATTTGATATGGACGTAACTGTTGGTATCTGGGATTGCGATGTGGAGGTGTTTCTTGGAAATGAGTACTATAATTTTACTAAAAATACTAAATTTGGTATTGGGTGATATTGATATTGAGGTCTATGTTGGTAACTAGAATTAAGATATGGAAGTGGTTTCGGAAATGTGTCCTATATTTGTACGAAAAGTACTTAATGGTACTAAGTTGGGTGATGGGTGAAGGAATATAGCAGGAATTTGATTTTGAGGTCCATTTTGGTATCTTAAGTTTAAATATGAAGGTTTTGGAAATGTATACCATAATTGTGCGAAAAGTACTAAATAGTACTACTTTTGGTATTGGGTGAAGGAATATAGATAGAATTCCCATATTTTGATATTAAGGTCTATGTTGGTATCTGTGTTTGAGATTTGGCAGTGGTTTGGAAATGTGCACTATAATTGTACGAAAAGTGATAAATAGTACTAATTTTCGTATAGGGTGAAGGAATAGAGATGGAATTCCGATATTTTGATATTGAGGTCTCTGTTGGTATCTGGGATCGAGATGTGGGAGTTTTATTGGAAAGTGTAAACTATAATTGTACGAAAAGTAGTAAATAGTACTACATTTGATATTGAGTGAAGGGATAGGGATGGAATCCTCAAATTTGATATGGATGTCACTGTTGGGGTCTCTGGTTGAGAGAAGTAACTGGTTTTGAAAATGTGTACCATAATTGTACTATATGGTACAAAATTTGGTGCTAATTGGCAAAATTATAGAGCTGAAATCCCGAAATTTGATATTGAGGTCACTCTTAGTTTCTAAGGTTAACACATAAAGACTTTGAAATAGTTGTGGGCAAAAAAATTGAATGTGGGTCCATTTTGCAATGGACAAATAACCACCTCGCTAAACTTCAAAATGCAAGATTTTAAAGACTATTTGATGAAAAAGTTAAATATCCGAATCCAATTCTCTTCAATTTACGCACATCCCAATATCTCCACTAATAAAAGATGAGGTCTGAAGATGGAATATGTCGGTTCACTCCTTCTGGTACCTCCCCCACAAAGGGTCAAAATTTTGAATAATTTTATCTCTTATAATTTGTGAAATAAGCATCCGATTCTTTTCAAATCTCACACAACCCAATATTTCAACACATAATCTGGTGTGTAGATGAAATATATCAGGCGACTCCTGTTGGTACCTCCCCCACAAGGGGTTCAAATTTTGAATATCTATGAAGCTCATAAAACACGAAATAAATATACAATTCCATTCAGACTTGGCACATTTTAATATTTCCATTAGCACAAGATCTGTTACAAATATAGATGAGATCGGGCCATTCCTTCCGGTACCTCCCCCACAAAGGATCAAAATTTTCAAACCCATGAAGCTCATAAAACACGAAGCTAACCTCAGATTTCATTCAGACCTGGTAATATTTTCATCAACACAAGATCTGGTATAAATATGGTAGAGATCGGATCATTTCTTCTGGTGCCTCCCCACATAGGTTTCAAGATTCTAACAAACAAAACGCAAATGTCACGCAACCAAATATATTTGCTAACACAAGATCTGTTGTGAATATGATATATATCGGCGAACCCCTTCTGGTACCTCACCCACAAAGGGTAAACATTTTCAATTCTATTTTCCGTCATAACTTGCGAAACAAGAAACCTGGCTCGTCGCAATATTTATATAACATTTATTTAGGTCCGTTACGAAATTTTCAATATTGACACATTGCTTCGGAAAAGAAAAAATATGTAATACTAACAACAATTTATTTTTTTGGTCCGAGAAATTCCAAGGAACTGTTACTGCATTATTTGAATTAGTTCTTATATCAAAAGATTCCCGACCCCCTACTCCAAGGACATCCACAGCACCTTTCTTTGTTTGCACCAGGTAGTACGAATCAGGTTCCCTTTTTTGATTTATTTGCCAAATTCTCAAATTAAACTAAACGTCACACTTTTCGGCAGCCACAATAAAGAGAGAGAGAGAGAACCCCCAAAAAAAACAAACAAAACAAACAAAACATCCAAACGACTTGGCTCGGCTCGGCTCATTCATTCAAATACTTTAAAGAAAAGACGAAGAAGAATAAGAAAAATCAACTTGGCAGCCTGACCCAAATTTGAAAGTTTTTAATTCTTTGTTTCTGGTTGTTATTGTTATTTAAATGAATATTGTTTTATAATTTGTTTTTATCGGTGACGGTTGAGGCTGTGATGCCAGCGGCAGCAGCAGATGCTGCAACGGCTGGCTGCTACTTCTCTGACCACTACTGATATTCTTGAGGGGGTTTTTAATGGGGAAGTTTTTAATCTCGTTCCGGTTTAAAGTGTTTTTTGTTATTTCTTTTGTTTTAATTTCATTCAAAATCTCTCCAAAAACAACAACAAACAAATCTCAGCCATAGACAAGTAAACAACCAAGCTAATCACAAGATATCACTTACTATAGCACATGCCATGGTGGGGTGGTGGAGGCAGAGACGCTGGCGTCGCCACCGCTGCTGCTGCTGCATAATAACGATTAAATTTTCGATTTGTATTATCAAAATTTATTAAATTATTCATGTTTTTGCTATTCGACACACAGACGGCGGCGACGACGACGATGTTTTCTTGGCCGATGTTAGGTTAATTCGATTGACCACCGCAAACACTCTCTTTCTCTCCCACTCTCTTCAAGTGTAGACTTGTAGACCTGTTTTTTTTTTCAAACTTCAAATGCGTCACGGGACATTTTTCAAGTGTTTTGCCTAGGCGGGGAGTTGGATTTATCACAGTTAATCAACTTCTTTTTTTTTTTTTCAAAAATATATTTCAAAATTATGTATTTTTTTCGGGGATTTTTTTTTTTGGTTTCAAAATTAAATATTCATTATCTTTCCGGATGATTTAAAGTCGAAATGTAGAAGTAAAATTCCCACGCACGCCCTAAAACGCGTTTTTATTTCTTCTTATTTTCGTCAGAAGGCAATTGACCGACCAACCAACTGAAATGTAAATGCCGAATGGAAATGGTGATAATGAATGCAGTTGAAGGAAAATGCTTGAAAAGTTTTTGTTGGGAGATCAGAAAAAACGAAAACAACAATAAAAAACATGAATGCATTTAATCTACAACTACTGGCCCTCCAGCGTAACACCGGCAACAACAAAACTAACAATTTGAAGATAGATAGAAAGATTATTGAATAATCAAAAAAAAAAAAAAAACGAGATTATAAATTGAATTCCGTAACGTTTTTTGGAGAGATTGAAAAATTTTAATCTATTGAAAAGCCCTGAGGAAGCATGTTACATAGTATCAGACAACTGGGCGACCCTCGGTCCCAACTATAAGCGACCAAAAACGGAGAATTTGTATTATTTTGAATATTAACAAATAGCCAAACTGGGCCGGAAAGATATATATTTTCAGATCTTAATGGTGAAGGTATCAAAAACTTGGTCCGACCGAATTTAATTTTTACAAGACATATTTTGCCTTTTAACAATCCCAAATAACAAAACGATTATAAGAGGTTTTTAAAACCCTCAAAACTCTGAATTTAGGATGGAAACATTAGTACTACACGGACTTTGACGTGACATGGGCCAGTGGCAAACACTTTGTGCTACGATGTTAAATATAAATTGAGATGTCTAAAACTAGAGTATAGTATACTCGATTTTTTTGATTGATTTCGTGCGGGAGAGTAGAACTTGGAGCGAAAGAAACTTGCAGTATAAGGAGAATTGCTCTTGATACGAGTGATTAGATAGAGCACTGTTTTTGGGTATTCCTATTAAAAATGTACCCAAAAAATACTAAAAACAAGTTAAAAAGTATCTCTCGGTTCTGCCGACAGATGTATGTGTTCGATTATTAAAATATATTTTGACTTTTGTTATGATTATTCAAATTGTTGACCTTGTATGCAGTAGATTCTGAAGTAATGGGCCGATTTTTTGTCTTCAAAATTTCGACCTTTTGTGGTGGAGGTAGCAGAAGGAGTGGACCGATATATTCCATCTTAACACCAGATCTTGGGTTGATAAAAATATTGGGATGTGTGAAATTTGAAGACAATCCCAATCTTAAATTACATTTTACAAAGGTCATAACTATTGAAAATTTTGACCCTTTGTGGGGGAGGTACTTGATGAAGTGGACCGATATTGTCCACTCTCACACCTGACCTAGAACTGCCGCAAATATTAGGATTTGCAAAAATGGAGCAAACTCAGATTATTGCTACTCTTTCTGTGCAGAAAATATTTTTGGTTTGTTTTTTTTTTAATTCGACCCTTTTGTGAGGAAGGTACCGGTGGACCGATGTATTCCATCTTGGTACCAGACCTTGGGTTAATAAAAATATTGGGATGTGGAAATTTGAAGACAATCGGACTCTTACATCAAATTTTATAAGAGTTGTAATTATTCAAAACGTTGACCGTTTGTGAAGGAGGAGGTACTTGATGGAGTGAGTCGATATTGTCTATTTTCGCACCTAACGTTGCACTGGCGCTTATATTAGGATTTGCAAAGTTGGAGTAAAATCGGTTTTCCTTTCTCTCTCAGTGCAAAAAAATTGTTTTGAAAATTTCGTCCTTTTGTGGGGGATGTACCAGAAGTAGCGGACCGATATATTCCAACTTAGCACCAGATCTTGGGTTTATAAAAATATTGGGATGTGTGAAATTTTAGGATAATCGGATCTTTAAATCACATTATATAAGAGTTGTAATTATTCAAAATTTTGACCCTTTGTGGGAGAGGTACTTGATGGAGTAGACCGACATTTTCCATTTTTGCACCTGACCTAGCACTGACGCAAATATTAGGATTTACAAAGTTGGAGCAAAGTCAGATTATCCTTTCTCTTTCTGTGCAAAATATATATTTTTTGAAATTTTCGACCATTTGTGGGGGAGGTACAAGTAGGATTGGACCGATATATTCCATTTTAACATCAGACCTTAGGTTAATATAAATATTGGGATGTGTGAAATTTGAAGACAATCGGACTCTTACATCACATTTTATAAGAGTTGTAATTATTCAAACTTTTGACCGGTTGTGGGGGAGGTACTTGATGAAGTGGACCGTTATTGTCCATTTTCGCACCTGACGTAGCACTGACACAAATATTAGGATTTGCAAAGTTAGATCAAAACTGGATTATCCTTTCTCTTTTTGTGCAAAAAATATATTTTTTGAAAAATTTTACTTTTTATGGGGGAGGTACCAGAAGGAGTACCAGTGCTCTGAACTCGATCTAAGTTTGACAAAAATATTACGATTTGGACCAAATCGGATACTCCCTTCGAGAGTTATCGTTCGCACCAGCCAGCCAGACAGACAGACCGAAGGATGAACATCGACTCCAAAAAATTTAGTCCAAAGACAACTAGGGTCTAAAACCGTTATTTCTCCTAGGCACGTTTTGACCGTATCAAATGATGTATACCCTCTGTAGCCATATGGCTGAGGGTATAAAAATGTCCTTTGACAGGTCTTCTTTAGATAAAAGACCTCCGACATATATTCTATACAGAAGGAAGTTCTTCTATAGAATGAAACTCAATCCAACAAATCTTCTGTAGTCTTCTATAGATAGAAGATCCTTAGAAAGAACCCCACTGCAGGTCTTCAATAGTGAGAAGCCCTGTACAAGAGCCACCCATATGACATGACCAAAAAAAAAGACCTTTGAAAGATCTTATCTTAACAAAATATTTTTGAAAAGCCTACTTATGACCTTCCAAACAAAACAAAAATGTTCCGAATGTCTTCTTCCGAGACAGATCTTCCAGAGGTTTTCCTATAAAAATTAGTTTTTAAAGAGAAGTTCCAATTTATTGGACAGAGGGCTCGAAGGATGCTTTATAGACTAAAAAGAGGATTCTCTAAAAGCATAAACGGTGTGGCAGGTCTTCTATAGACAGCAGGTTTTGTGGCAGGTCTTTTATAAACATAAGACCATTCTAAGAGCTCTTCCATTCAGAAAATTTTCAAAACCTCATTTGTTCATAGAAAGAATCTTCTTAAGACACATGATTTTTAAAGGACCTTTTACAGACAAGAGATCTGCCAGCAATCTTTCAAAGACAGATTTCTTCCAGAAGACATCAAAAGGATCTTCTAACAGCAGAGGACCTTTCAATAGCCCTCTAGAGGTCTTTTATAAAAAAATGTTCCGTAGAGGAAAGACCTTTGGAAGGTCTTCTATTTGTAGAAAATTCTTCGGAAATCTACCAATAGAAGAGTTGTTTTTAATCTTCAATCTAAATGAAGCCCTTGGACTGTTTCCGTTTACTGAAGAACCTAACCTATAGAATATCCTAGATCTTCTGTCTATACAAGACTCCACGAAAGTCTTATCACTATATAAACCCTAAGGAAGGTCTTCTGTATAAAAAAAAGGTCTTTGAAAGCTCTTCCGTGAATAGAAGGCTATTTGGTTTTCTGTTCCATTTGGAACATCTTTGGGAAGATTACGTCTTCTTTGGATTTAAGGTAACGTTTAGAATATTTTCTACGTCTAGAAGACCTGTGAAAGTTTTCTTCAAATAATCAAGAGTTCTTAAAATATTGAAACCAATCACAAGATCGCAGTGAATGTGTGATTCTTACATTAGTACGTGGGTTGTCTAAGTCATCGTAGCACGTGTTGCCATCATGAGATTATGACTCAAGAAGGGGAATAATTCAAAATCTATTGCGATTAAATGTTCTGCCAATGATGTTAATGGCAATGACGCTAACGACTTCAATAGCGGCGGAGGCATGTCATAACAAATAAACAAATTACGAGAAACCAGTCTCAACACTCAATGACTTGTGGTTGGCTGTCAAAAGGGGGACGGATACCATGTCTCAAGTAAAAAAAATCATTCATATTCGAAGAGATTTTATTACACAATTGATAGCAGGCATTGGCGTAGTTTTTTTTTAATTTTTTTATGAGGAGTTAATAAGTTCTTTAAAAGCGGTCCAATTTTTTTAAAAAAAAAAAAAAAAAAAAAACTGAAAAAAATGAATTTTCCGACAAATATTGGATTGTTATTTTGGAAACTTTATATCTAGGTTCGTGAAAACAAATAAAATAGTATCAGCCAGTTTTGCCGACAGATGTATACCCCCAGCCTTGAGTTATAACTGTTCCAACTGTTGACCCTTTATGGGGCAGGGTCAGAAGTTCCGAAGTTGGCTAATTCGTATCTAACCTAAAACTGAAATAAATATTAGAACGTGCCAAATTTGGGCTATATCGACTACTTCCCATACTTTATATAAAATATGTGCAAAATTTTGGAAAATATGGAAATATGCGTAAGGTAACAGATATAGCGGACCGAAGTATTCCATTTTCAAACTTCATCTAATACAGATAAAAATATTGGTATGAGCAAAATTTGAAGGAAATCGAACATTTATATCCAATTTTATGCGAAATTATAAATTCCATATTCATTTCAGGTTTCTGATTCGCCCATATATATCATCGTCACAACAGATCTTGTGAATACGCATGGATATTCAAAATGTTGGCCCTTTTGTGGGGGTACCAAAAGGAGTGGACCGATATATACCATTTCCACACCAGACCTTGAGTTAATAAAAATATTGTGATGTGTGTAATTTGAAGAAAACCCGATGCTCATTTCAGATTTTATGATCGTTTTGGTAACTCAAAACTTCGACCCTTTGTGGGGGAGGTACCAAAAGGAATGGTCCGACCTCTACCATCTTTATAACAGATCTTGTGTTGATAGAAATATTGAGACGCACCACGTCTGAATGGAATCGGATGTTAATTACGCGTTTTATGAGTTTCATGGATATTCAAAATTTTGACCCTTTGTGGGGGAGATACATGATGGGGTGGACTGATATTGTCCATTTTCGCACCTGACCTAGCACTGATGAAAATATTACGATTCGCAAAGTTGGAGAAAAATCGGATTATCATTTCACTTTCTGCGCAATAAATTATTTTCTTTGAAAATTTTGGCATTTCGTGTGGGAGGTACCAGAAGGAGTAGACCGATACATTCCATCTTTACACCAAACCTTGGGTTGGCAAAAAATTGGGATGTGTGAATTTTTAAGACAATCGGATTCTTAAATCACATTTTATAAGAGTTGTACTTATTAAAAATTTTGACCGTTTGTGGGGGAGGTACTTGATGGAGTCGACCGATATTGTCCATTTCGCACCTGACCTAGCACTGATGAAAATATTAGGATTCGCAAAGTTAGAGCAAAGTCGGATTATTCTTTCTCTTTCTGTGCATTAAATTATTTTCTTTGAAAATATTGATATTTTGTGTGGGAGGTGGACCAGAAGGAGTGGACCGATATTGTCCATCTGCGAACTCGATCTAAGTTTGACAATAATATTACGATGTACCGACTTTGGATCAAATCGGATACACCCTTCGAGAGTTATCGTGCGTACCAGCCAACCAAACAGACGGTCGAACGGACTAACATCGCTAGAGCGACTCCAAATGTCCTGAAACGGATTTGGTCCATAGAGACCTGGGATCTAAAACCGTTATTTCGATGAGGCACGTTCTGGCCGTATCAAATGATCGCCATATGGCTGACGGTATGATTATTTTTTTTCTTTTGATGCTAATATTTCTAGCTTGTATCCAATATTTTCTAAATATACAATGGAAATCGGGATTTCTCTCCTATGGTGACTTATTGTGAAATTTGATGAAGAATAATTTTTTCTTTGGACTTATCCTTCTGAAAGGATCCCTTGTGGGAGAATTTTGCAAAAATTCACATAAAGTGTGACTTTAGCCCTAAAATTTGCTTTAAATATACATTATTTCTTGGCGTCTAGTTAAGATTTAGACTATTGAAGTCTTCTCAGGCCTATAGTAGAATTTTATGACAAATAATTTTTTAGGATATATTGATTTGCTAAAATCCCGTTTTAAGGATGTTTTAACTATATTTTGGAAAAAGGACCAAAATAGACCCCTTTGTCGCGCTTGAGGATTTACATTTCTAACCAAATGAAACCTCGTATTGTTATCTGCAATATTGCCAAAGACAGCTTATACCTAAACTGCAAGGATTCCAAGAAATCTTAATGCGACCATTTTCAAAATAATGTTGAAGTTGGGGGATACTTACTTGCGCCGTCTATTTAAGTTATTTTGCGATTCAAATTTTCCAAACGCCGATACATGAGTCGTCTATTTTTATACCCTCAGCCATATGGCTACAGAGGGTGTATACAATTGAATAGGTCAAAACGTGCCTAGTCGAAATAACGGTCTTAGACCCTAGGTCTCTTTGGACCAAATCCGTTTCAAAACATTTGGAGTCGATCTAGAGATGTCCATCCGTCCGTCCGTCTGACTCTCGAAGGGAGTATCCGATGTGGTCCAAACATGGTACATCGCAATATTTTTGTCAAACTTAGATCGAGTTCAGAGATAGACAATATCGGCCCACTGCTTCTGGTACCTTCCCCACAAAAGGTCGAAATTTTCAAAAAATATATTTTTTGCACAGAAAGAGATACGATAATCCGATTTTGCTCAAACTTTGCAAATCTTAATATTTGCGTCAGTGCTAGGTCAAGTGTGAAAATGGACAATATCGGTCCACTACATCAAGTACCTCCCCACACAAATGGTCAAAATTTTGAATAATTACAACTCTCATAAAAAGTGATGTAAGAGTCCGATTGTCTTCAAATTTCACACATCCCAATATTTATATTAACCGAGGGTTTGGTATTAAGATGGAATATATCGGCCCACTTCTTCCGGCAACTCCCCCCATAAATGGTCGAAATTTTCAAAAAATATATATTTTTTGCACAGAAAAAGAAACCATAATCCTATTTTGCTCCAACTTTGCAAAACCTAAAATTTGCGTCAGTGCTAGGTCTGGTGCGAAAATGGACAATATCGGTCCACACCTTCTGGTACCTCCCCCAAAAAGAGTCAACATTTTGAATATCCATTAAGCTCATAAAACGGGAAATTAACATCGGATTCCATTTAGACTTGGCACATCTAAATATTTCTATCAACACAGGATCTCATAAAAAAAACGGTAGAGATCGCACCATTTCTTCTAGTACCTTCCCCACAAAGGGTCAAAGTTTTGGATAACCAAAACGTTTATAAAAGCCGAAATAAGCATCAGGTTCTCTTTATATTTCACACATCCCATTATTTCCACTAACAAAAGATCCGTTGTGAAGATGGGATATATCGGTCCACTCCTTCTGGTACCTACCCCACAAAGGCTGAAAATTTTGAATATTCATGAAGCTCATGAAAAGCGAAATTGGCATCCGATTCCATTCAAGACTTGGTAAATCCCAATATTTCTATCAACACAACATAGTCCAATCTAGCAATTGGCAATATTTAAATCACATTTATTATGGTCCGACACGAAATAGCCCATTCATTCGGAACCTACTGGATATGTAGTTAAACATTTTAATAATCATAACAGAAAGAGCCACTCTTTCCGAAACCTAGGTATTCCCTGCCTTACCCCCAGGTAAACATTACCATCGTTCTCCACTAATAAACAAAAGTTGTATTTATAAAAACAACAATAAAAGGATAAAGCCTGACCATTTTGCAACAACAAAATACTATGGTATCCCGAACAAACAAGCCACACTGTTCTAGAAGTCAAAATATTTTTAAATAATCGAACATTGGCTGAGGGTATACATCTGTCGACAAAACCAACCATCTTTTTTACTTGTTTTTTTTTTTTTTTTTTTTTGTAATTCCAAATTATATTTTCCCTTCATTTGAACTAACCATTTTTGTGAGTGTAAACGAAAGTGTTGAGTGTATGATTGTTTATATAGGTATATTACAAAATTTTACATTTAAATTCATTGAATTTACATTTGATAAAACGCATTTCTTTTTTTCTAATCTTTCTTAGAAAGACAACAACAAAAACAACAACGAAATCGACAACAACACCAAAAACCCACCAACTGTTAATCAACAACACACTTTTGAATCAATGGAAAAAGCCAACAAACAAATAGCCAAACAAAACTTAGAAGAAAATATACAAAAATATATTCAGAACAGGTTCGAGTCGGTGTTACATTTGTCCATATGTATGTACATTTGTATGTACATGAGGACGGGTGTGAGTGAGAGTATGTGTGGAATGTTGTCACTTCACACATTCGACGTTTTATAGAAATTAAGTTAGGCCTATAGCCTCAAATCAACGATTAGAAATGGATGTTGGGTCCGGATTGGTCGATGGAGATCAAAGATCGGTTGTTTTTCTTTTCTTTTTTTTTTTGTTTTTCGAAGAGATAATAAAGATGATAATTGAGATAATGGAAGTGTAGTAATAAACAAACAAATATGAAGAAATGTATACACATACATATGGGTAACAGATGTCTTAGGGTTTTATACTAGGACAATGACTTTTGACGATATTATACCCTCCACCATACTATGGAGGGTATATTAACTTTTTGTCATTCCGTTTGTAACTTCTCGAAATACTCATGTAACTCCTCGAAAATTTTAAGTCGATTTAGCGATGTCCGTCTGTCTGTCCTGCTGTCTGTCTGTTATAATCACGCTATCTTTCGAACAAATTGAGATACAAGGTTGAAATTTTGCACACATGTTTATATTTCCAGTAGGCAGGTTAGGTTAAGTTTCAAGTAAATGGGCCATGTAGGTTCACGTTTTCATATAGTCCCCATATAAGGGTACCTTCCAATATTCGGTATTTTGATGGGAACTACAGTCTGTGAGAGAAAACTGTCTATGTAGGTCCAGGTCTTTATATAGGCCCATATTCAGTATTTTGATGCTTTTAGCGACATTATTCACCGGAATTGTTTCAAAGTTGGTATTTGAAGTTCGTAATGGATACTACAGCCTAAGACAGAAAATTGTCTCTGCAGGTCCACGTCTTCATATAGCCCCCATATAACGGTACCTCCCAATATTCGGTATTTTAACAAATTTAGGGTCACTGTATACCGGAGTAGTTTCAAATTACATATTTAGAGTTCGTAATAGGAACTACAGTCTGTGACAGAAAACTTTCTATGCAGGTCCAGGTCTTCGTATAGGCCCCATATATCAGTAACTCCCTATATTCGGTATGCTGACGATTTTAGGTACAATAACCACCGAAATTGTTTGAGAGGTCGTATTTGAAGTTCATAACGGATGCTACAGCCTGTGACAGAAAATTGTCTATGTGGTCCAGGTCTCGCACAGCTCCGATATAACGGTACCTCCCTATATTCGATATTTTGATGATTTTAGCTACATTATTCACCGTTATTTCAATTTTCGATTTTGAATATGGTAATGCCTAATGACAAACAATGCCTATGTAGGTCCACGTCGTATAGACTATATTCGGTATTTTTAAAATTTTAACAGAATTTTTTTTTAGGATTTTATTTTTTGAACATTTCCAAATTCGTTCCATTCTAGAAATTAGGTGAAAATCGTATCAGATATAGCTCCCATATATATGTTGCACCCGATTTGGGGTTTTAAGTTCCTCACATGCGTAATATGCGCTCCACAAGAATGATATTTGGTACCAGATATCTTATGGAGCTCAAAAATACCTCTGTCGAATTTCATCGAGATCGGATCAGAATAGGATATAGCTCCCGTATATACAGGGGGAGATGAAAAAACTGCAACCAACTTCAGACTGCTGTCACTTCTGTCTCGTACCATCGCTCGTTACCGTGATACTGCTAACGTAGCCCGACGTCAAGGAAATGGAAACAGTAACATCAGCAGAAATGGTTGGAAAAGTAAAGAAGCGACTTGATCGAAACACGCGTCGCAGTGGCCGAAAAATGGCTCGTGAGCTGAACATATCGCAATTTTCAATTCGGCAAATATTAAAAAATGAGCTCGGGGTAAAGCCATTGAAATTCCAAAAAGTGCAAGAACTTACACCGCAACAGAAAGAAAGAAGGCTCAAAAGAGCTAAAAAGTTGCTTCGCTTGGCCGAAAGTGGTGAACTGCCCAATTCGGTTTTCTCCGATGAGAAAACATTCGTTTTCCAGCAGTTGGTAAACAAACAAAATGATCGTGTTTACTTGCCAAAGAGGTCAGCTGAAAATGTGCATCTTCGGTTGGCCACCAGAACGCAAGCGCCGGCCATGGTGATGGTGTGGGCCGACATAACAGCGGATGGTCGCTCTCCGCTCGTATTAATCGACCGTGGCATCAGAATAAATGCCAAATATTATTGCGAAAATATTCTCGAGGGTGTATTAAAGCCTTGGGCACGCAAACATTTTGGCCCCAGAACTTGGACATCCCAACAGGACCCAGCACCATCGCACTCAGCATGTGCCACCCAAGAATGGTTACAAAATGAGGTTCCTCGCTTAATTTCTAGCCCACAATGGCCACCAAAATCTACGGATAGCAATCCGTTGGACTATTGTGTCTGGAGTATTTTGGAAAGCAAGGTTGGCAATAAAAAAAATACCAAAGTGTCGATCACTTTAAGCAAGAGCTTCGCCGGGAATGGGCCAAAATACCGCAGAGCAACATTCGGGCAGCGTGTGACGGTTTCATTGGCCGTTTGAAGGCCATAATTCGTGCCAAAGGTAACCAATTCGAACAAATCTAAACTTATTCTAAAATTACTATTTCCGACATTTTTGCTTTCATTCAATAACATTTAAGAAATTGTGGAGTTTGACTTTGTTGCAGGTTTTTTTATGTCACCCTATATTTTCCAATCTTTGTTTTTATTTCCTAATGGTGGTGGATATCAAGAATTCGGCTCACCTTATATATTAGTTCAAATTCCGCCATTTTTTCCCTTTTTTGTCACAATTGATATTATCGGCATTGCTTTTCAGGGGTTTTTCATAACAATAATAGCCATTATTGTGGGTTAGTATATACATGCATACATACATTTAACATTTTTGAGTAAATCCCAAACCGTGCAAAAAATTATACGCTTTCGTTCCGCCTATTATGCCCAAAATATGTGTTAAGCGAAGCTATTTGGTCATGGGAGCATTTCGAGGTATGTGAATTTAAACAAGTCGTTTGCTACTAGAGCACTCGTTCAAAAGTTGATATCATACTATGTTTACACTAGGAGTAAACAATACCTCAGCTGGTGATTTTTTCACCTTCTGTGAAAAATTTTCGAAAGGAGGAATTCTCAGAGGTGGGAAACTACAATAAATGTTGCTGTACTGAATATATTGTCACTTTGAGGAAACTTAGTTCGTCAACTATCTAACGACAATTATCGACAAGAGCTATTTTTGAATTGTTTATTATTTAGGTAGTCAACTAAATTAAGATCTACAGATTTTTGACAGTGACGACAAAAGGGTAAGAGCTACCCACTAATGAACTGAATTTATATTTTCTACTGCAAATATTTAATTTTGCAATCTAAGATGGAATTTCCTGATTTAATTTTCCTGGTCAGCCAAGTTAAACCACTATTTTAGAATGAAAATCTCTATCCAGGTCCGCCATATCTTTGTCCTCTTCAAAATATATTTAAGTGATCGTAAAACATTAGCATGGCATGAAAAATACACTCTAATCTTTATTATTTTTTTTAATAACAATAATAAAACTTACCAAAAAAATAACAAATAAATAAATGTCTGGTGATATGTGATCCCACCTCCCCCCTCCCCAAACACACATAAACACAAGTCAAATGAAACGTGTCTATGCCATAGACTAATTAAAAATTAACATTTTTAATTGAAAGCGGGGCAGAAAGATAATAAAAAACAACAACAACAACAACACATATGTACACACCTCACCAACGATGATTTTTCTCTTTTTCGGATTAAAATCGGCAACATGTTGGCCCTCCAGCCTATCACCAACACCACACCTTCCATATGGTGTGGACACAATGTCAACACGTTTCCAAATTTTAACAGTTTAGTGTTAATAACCAATCGATTCTAAATTGTCTCAACTGGAAGGAGGAAATTTCAAATATTTTGTTTTTGGTGGGGAGGGTATTGCAGGGCTCTACTAATTTTCAAAACTCTCGAAATGTGTGAAATCACTCAGCCACAACAATGGCTATGTTTTTCGTTGTTGATGATAATAGTGATAATAGCAATTTGGAAATGCCATAAAGCGGAGATATTTATCCAGAAAACGTGCAGACGTTATAAATGGTTAACAGAAAGAGATGGGGAGGGTGGTGTAAATACGACAACGAAAAATGATCCGCAGCTAATATAAATAATTAAAAGCAAAAAAATGTATTTTTAAATGTGAAATTCATCTACAAAAACCCTTATTCAGCCCTGGCTGAATAGAGGTTTCCGAGAGGAAAATTTGAATTCAGCCAGGATAGGAAAACTTGCATTTTCCTATTCAGCCCTGGCTGAATAAGAGTTTTCCTAACGAAAACCCCTATTCAACCCTGGCTGAATAAGAGTTTTCCTAACGAAAACCCCTATTCAGCCCTGGCTGAATAAGAGTTTTCCTAACGAAAACCCCTATTCAGCCCTGGCTGAATAAGAGTTTTCCTAACGAAAACCCCTATTCAGCCATGGCTGAATAAGAGTTTTCCTAACGAAAACCCCTATTCCGCCATGGCTGAATAAGAGTTTTCCTAACGAAAACCCCTATTCAGCCCTGGCTGAATAAGAGTTTTCCTAAAGAAACCCCTATTCAGCCCTGGCTGAATAAGAGTTTTCCTAACGAAAACCCATATTCAGCCCTGGCTGAATAAAAGTTTTCATAAAGAAAACCCCTATTCAACCCTGGCTGAATAAGAGTTTTCCTAACAAAACCCCCTATTCAGCCCTGGCTGAATAAGAGTTTTCCTAACGAAAACCCCTATTCAGCCCTGGCTGAATAAGAGTTTTTGTAACGAAAACCCCTATTCAGCCCCGGACTGAATACATGTTTTCCTAAAGAAAACCCCTATTCAGCCCTGGCTGAATAAGAGTTTTCCTAACGAAAACCCCTATTCAGCCCTGGCTGAATAAGAGTTTTCCTAACGAAAACCCCTATGCTAACGAAAACCCCGTGCTGAATACAAGTCTTCCTATTAAAAAAGCCCTATTCAGCCCCAGGCTGAATACAAGTTTTCCTATCGAAAACCTCTGAATTCTTCTATTGAAAGGCGGAACCATAATTTTTCTATAGAAACCCTATTTAATCTATGATTTATCATCCCGATGCCCTCAAAAAGCCAGTGCTCATCGGCTGATGATTATTTTCCAATTATTATACAATCTGCTGCCCCCTTTCGTTGACTCAAACAATTCGCACATTCCCAACACACATACGTCTAAACGTACAAATTTAAAATGGTTTACTTCAATTTTAAGGCAATAAAAACGCTCCAAAGTGTTGGGCAGATTAAAAAGTGGCCATTATCTGGTGCAAAAAACGCGCAAAATCCAAAAAAAAAACCTTGGTCTACATAAATAAAAGCGTGGTGTGAATTGTTGTTTGCTCTAACATATTTTATTGTTATTTGTTGTTGTTTTTTTTTTTTTTTTTTTTTTGGATTCAAGTGTAATTGAAATATGTTTTGCTTGAGGTGCTCGGATTCCTCTTCTTCCTTTTTGGATTTTGAATTTGATTTTTTCCTTTTAGTCATGGCTGGGTGTTGTTTTCGCTTTTTATTTTGATAATCTAAAATGTCTCGATTTTCGGAGTTTTTTTTACGATTTTAGGTGGTTATCTGGCCAAGTGTGGCCGCACTCAAGCACACGCACAACCACAGATAGCCTGTCAGACTGTAAACAATAGAGCAACAAGCTAACGATAAGACAGCATTTTAGTATTTGTTTGTTTGTGATTTTGTTATTACTGTTGTTGTTGTTTTTAGAAATTATTATTTAAATTCAAATAAAAAACGTGTTTTTTTTTTCTTTTTCTCACATCGCGATTATGTAAACTGGCAGGGAAAGCCTAGCAAATTCTGTTTCTAGACCGGCTTAAAGGTATTTATTTTGAAATCCACTTACCATTACTTAATTTCTCCCTCTTATATCCTTTATCCTTGCTATCGGCCAATGATGAATGTCCTGCTAATTTTGTGGGCAGTTCAACAGCCGGTGGAGAAGCATTGCTTTCACTCTGTCCCAAATCCAATGGATCCCAATCCATTCGCCTTTTACGTGAACCACTGTTGGAGTAAATAGTCTGGACGTCAATTATTTGCGGTCCTGGTGAGCCCTTCGATTGATCGTCTGTTGATAGAGAAATTGGAAATTCAATTGGATTTTACGGAAAAGTGTTAAAAAATTATGAGAGGGAGAGAGAGAGAGAGGGAAAACGTATAGCAACCCAGCAAACTAAATGCATTACAAATCATGTGATTGTTTTGGGGAGAATAAAGCATACAAAGATGATATTAAAAAAAATTTAGAAAAAAAATCTTCTCGACTCTGGTCGAAAATCATAGAATATTACAGAACAAGTTAAAAAGTATTAGTCGGTTTTGCCGACAAATGTATACCCTCAGTCGATGTTCGATAACTTAAATATATTTTGACTTATGTTATGATTATTCAAACTGTTGATCCTTTATCGGGAAGGTTCCGAAGGAAAGGGCCAATATTGTCCATTTCGTCTCGGACCTAAATAAATATGATGTAAATATTGCGACGTGTCAGGTTTGGGCTATATCGACTACTTCCTTCACTTTGTATGAGATATGTGATAATTTTGAGAAAATATTGGAATGTGCATGAGGTACCAGATATAGTCGACCAAAGAATTCCATTTTAATATTTTGCGAAATAATAAATTCCATATTCATCCCAGGTTTCTGATTGAGAGAAATATTCAGATGTTTCGACTCAATTTGTAAAATATCCCCGACCTGTTTCGTAATTTATGACAGATACAAGAAAGGGTTGACAGATATATATCATCTTCATAGCAGATCTTGTGTTAGCAAAAATATTTGGATGTGTGAAATTTGAAGAGAATTGGAAGCTTATTTCGCTTTCTTTGAGCGTTTTGTTTTTCAAAATCTTGAATCCTATGTTGGAGAGAGCTACCGGAAGAAATGGTGTGATCTCTATAATGGTGTTAAAAATAACACATCTTGCGTTGATAGAAATATTAAGATATGCCAAGTCTGAATGGAATCGGATGTTAATTTCGCGTTTTATGAGTTTCAAAATGTTGACCCTTTGTGGGGGGAGGGGGTAACAGAAGAAATGGTCCGATCTCTACCATTGTTATAACAGATCTTGTGTTGATGGAAATATTGAGATATGTGCAAAGTTTGAATGGAATCGGATGTTACTTTCGCGTTTTATGAGCTTCATAGATATTCAAAATTGTGAACCTTTGTGGAGGAGGTACCAGAAGGAGTAGACCGATACATTTCATCTTCACAGCAGATCTTGTGTTAGTACAAATAATGGAATGTATGTGAAATATGAAGAGAACCGCATGCTTATGTCGGATTTTTTTATTGTTTTGGTTGTTCAAAACGTTGTCCCTTTGTGGAGGAGGTACGAGAAGGAATGGTCCGATCTCTGCAATTCTTATAACAGATCTTGTGTTGATGGAAATATTGAGATATGTCAAGTCTGAATGGAATCGGATCTTAATTTCGCGTTTTATGAACCTCAGGAATATTCAAAATTTTGACCCTTTGTGAGGGAGGTACCAGAAGGAGTGGACCGATATATCCCACCTTCACAGCAGATCTTGTTTTAGTAGCAATAATGGGATGTATGAAATATGAAGAGATCCGAATGTTTTTTTCGGATTTAATGATCGCTTTGGTTATTTAAAACTTTGACCCTTTGTGGGAGAGGTACCAGAAGGAATGTTCCGATCTCTACCACCTTTAAAACATATATAGTGATGATAGAAACATTGAGTTGCACCAAGTTTGAATGGAATCGGAAGTTAATTTCGCGTTTTATGAGCTTCGTGGATATTCAAAATTGTGAACCTTTGTGGGGGAGGTACCAGAAGGAGTAGACCGATACTTTCATCTTCACAGCAGATCTTGTGTTAGTAGAAATAATAGAATATATGTAAAATATGAAGAGAACAGGATACTTATTTCGGATTTTATGATCGTTTTGGTTATTCATAACTTTGTGCCTTTGTGGGAGAAGTACCTGAAGGATCTCTACCATCTTCATAACAGATCCTGTGTTGATGGAAATATTGATATGTACCAAGTCTAAACGGAATCGGATATTAATTTTGTGTTTTATGAGCTTCATGAATATTCAAAATGTTGACCCTGTGTGGGGCAGGTATTTGATGGAGTGGACCGATATTGTCCATTTTCGCACCTGACCTAGCACTGATGCAAATATTAGGATTTGCACAGTTGGAGCAAAAAAGGATTATCGTTTCTCTTTCTTTGCAGTAAAATATTTTTTTGAAGATTTAAGCTTTTGTGGGGGAGATACCAAAAGGAGAGGGCCGATATTGCCCATCTTCGAACTCGATCTAAGTCTGACAATAATATTACAATGTACCAAGTTTAGACCAAATCGGACACTCCCTTCATGAATTATCGTGCGCACCAGCCAGAAAGACAAAAAAACAGACGGACGGACATCGCTAGATCGACTCCAAATGTCCTGAAACAGTTTTGGTTCAAAGAGACCTAGTGTCTAAAACCGTTATTTCTATGAGCACGTTTTGATATATGCCCTCTATAGCCATATGGCTGATTGTATACAAATATGGAGCAAGAAGACGAGCCTACCTCAGAAATGCAACAGGTTAACCCTCACGACACCTAGGGATCTTCTACATGGGGTGTCAAAGTGGTTTTGCATTAGTTTCGCCTTGACGGATTTAAGCATGATGCAATATTGTACAGGGATCGCGATACGATGCGTCGGCCAGCACCACTTTGAAATTGCCTAGAGTTCTCTTAGAGAGTGGCAGCCCTCCACAGAGTTCTAGGTCCATTCTATAGCAATATGGGTTTTACTTCCCTCTTGGTAAAGGATTCAGGACTATTTTACTCCTCTGCTGCTCTATGATGCCCCATTGTACAGGGGTCGCAATACGATGTGAGTACTATCTTACACCTCTGCTGCTCTATGAGTTACAGCACCCGTTTGAGAATGCAACTCCACAACGAGCCGAAGCTTTACCCGCGATTTGAGTATAAACCACAACCACCGCATTGCAGCCAAAATAGGGGCCTCTCATAGTCAAATCAGATCAGCTAGATCCACAGATTTAGGGGCTCCTAACACCCGCGTCACCAGACCACAGACTGACATCGGTAAGACTTCGTAGTCGAAACGACTAGCAGTTTCTGCTCCATACACCATGGGACTGGCCATCCAAAATGAGAGAAAGTTTAAGGCACGATCAGGAAATAGGACGAGTACAACACAAGTGCTACACTAGCGAGGCATATTCATCTCTCCCGCTCTGTTGCTGGCAAACGGCAAACGATTTGGATTGAAAGTGGTACCGACAAGATCTGAAGAATGTATGATGATGAAGCAGAGAGTTGAGATTCTCTGTGAATCCCCACCACTGGTACCAGATGAAATTCTAGATGAAATTCGATAGTAAGCTGCCTCAAGGTTTCAGGTTTATATCATAATACAGACATATTTTACGATTTTATATCGGGAGGGATTCTAAAAACGTTTCGGAGAATATTTTTGGTTAGGTTAGGCGAATCTGAGTCGCCACAACTGCTTATGAACGCATACATAGGAAGGAAATGTTCTAACGTTTCATCTTCTACTCCACTTGCCCTGCCCTGCAAGTACCCGAGTCCGTACAACCTGTTTTTTTAAGAATGCTTGCCATGTGTTCCGTGATAATTCTCGTTACTCTGTTCAAGCCTTCTATAAATAGGCCTAGCCCGTTATCTTCCCTAACTTTAAACCGTTCGTAAAGCAGCGTCCGCATGTCATACTCTCTTGGATCCGTTGTTCCACAAGTCGAATGCAATTAATTTCTATTCTGGTACTCTGTGAGAAATGGACTCCTCTATTGAGTCTCCCATGACGACAAGTGGGACCTTTATTGATATACTCGTCCATGGCTGCCTTATACCTAATTTGTATATATATTAGGTGTATATAAATAATAGTCTCTAAAGCCCTCGTCGGTGTAATTCTCATTGCCAAGGCAACAAATTCTTTGGACGTTCTGCAAGATATTGCACTTTTTATCCATTGCTATCCCCCAGACTACTACGCGCATGTTTGAATAGCTTAAGTTGCACTTTTGCCCAGCCAGTAAGTAATTTTTGGATTTAGTCCACATTTTGAAGCTATTGCCCTTCGACCGATTAACCAGCATTTGCAACCTTTCTTTGTTTTTCGTTAATGTGGTGTTTCCAGTTAAATTTTGTATCCAGATTTGCCAAATTTTAGTCTTCCTGGTGAAAAGACATAATTCCGTTTTTTCGAGTTTACAGTTAGTCCTATTGGCCTGAACCAGTTGTAAGCTATCTTCTGGACCTCGTCGGCCTTTCTGCACAGTTGGATCCTTTCCACAAAGAAGTATTATAACATAATCTGCCAAACAGGCAGGTCCAAGTCCCTCTATTTTAGGAAAAAAGCATTTTAACTTTTCCCAAAAAAAAAAATCCTACAATATTTAGTACAAATATATATGCAATATTCGGGTTTTGTACCAAAACGTACAATTTCACATACCATCTTCGGAGAACATCTAAATCTTTGTTAGAAAACTACAAGCACCATTTATTTTTTTTAGTAAAAAAAAATTCTAAAGAACCTCTGATTTGAATGAAGCTATTCCGGATGTTTCAGGAAATATTAAATACTCCATAATGAATGTTAATTATCGATCTATTTTCAAACATTTATTTTTCAAACTAAAAATGAAATATGTGCTAAACTAATTAGTTTTGTTAAATTAAGAGTTAATTTTGTTGCTAATTCCCTTAAATCAAATTAAATTTTTATTGAAATAAAAATTGAAAAGCGGAACTATGAGCTGCAAAATTTTAAAATCTTAAATATCAATATTTTCAATTGCAAATAGCTTGTCAAATTTTTATTCCTTACTTCCCTACTGTGTTAGGGGCTACACTGTGACCCTCTCTCTCTCTTTCTCTTATTGAGAATTTGTTGTGTTATTGATCCTCTCTCACATTCGCCAAATCTGAAAATATTCTTTCAAGAAATTTCCAACTTACCCGGCCAAGATTCTTCAGAATTTGGAGGTGAATCGACAAATGTTATAACGGGTTCATATTCAGCGCCAAAATGTTGATGAAGAAATCCGCTCATTAAATTACGATTTATTTGTTGCTGGGTATGCTGAAAATAGAAATATTCAAAATTATTATATTTTAATATATTAAAATGAATTAGAAACTTGTTTATATTTTCTAAATTAGTTTTTATAATATATTATAAGTAAAGAAAAAATATCATTTAGAATTTAATAGCATTTAGAACTTGGCATGAATTTACGATGCACAGATTCTTAAACCTATAGTTGGAATACCTTCATAAGAATTTCAATATAGCCATAATTTACCTATATTGAACGATTTTCTCATTATAATATCAAATTAAAACAAATTCAGATGGAAAAATGTGATTAAAATCCTCAAAATCGATAGAAGAATCTGTCAAAACGTAAATTAATATAAACATTTCGTAATGTGAATTCTATGGAAGGAACGTAAAATTCTAAGTAGATTTAGTAATCTCCATTTATCTTTGTATAGTAATTACGCTATCTTTCGAAAAATTAAGAAAGAAGGCTACAATTTTGCACATTTGTGCATTTGGCCAGTAGGCAGGGCCATAGCCCATTTAGCGACATTATTCAACGGATCTGATTCAAATTTCGTATTTGAAGTTCACAATCGGTACTACAGCCTATGGTAGAAAATTACTTATGGATGTCCAGTGTTCGTATGGCTCCCATATAACGGTTTTGGTTTAAGTGGCATTTTTCGATGGATTTTTTTTTTATTTTTCAAATTCCTTTCAAATGATGGAGGGTATTAATATTTTGGAATTGCCGAAACTAGCTGTATTCTATACCCTCAGCCATATGGCTAGAGAGGGTATATATCATTTGATATGGTCAAAAAGTTCCTCATCGAAATAACGGTTTTAGGCCCTAGGTCTCTTTGGACATTTGGAGTCGAACTAGCGATGTCCGTCCGTCTGTCTGTCTGGCTGGTGGCCCGATAACTCTCGAAGGGAGTCCAAACTTGATACCTCACAAAATTATTATCAAACTTATATCAAGCTCGAAGATGAGCAATATCGATCCACTCCTTCTGATGTTTCGATTGAAAAAAATTGTCAAACTGAACAAATTGCGAATTTGTAGTACTAGCTACTAAGGAAAAGACACAAGTCGGGCGGGCCGACTATACGATACCCTACACCAGTAGTAGAGCTCCCATAACAAAAGAATTTATTTGAAGTAGATCAACCTATCAACCTTTGGCTTTAGGGCAGTTATAATTTGGTTTCAGAGGAAAGTAATATAAGGGAGGCATATCCAATTCTGAATCGATTTTCAACAAAATTAATGTACCAGAATTTGATAGTCTAGAAGACTAAATTCAGTTTGTTTCCCCATAAACCCGAAATCGGTTGAAGATACAGGGTGAGATGAAAAAACTGCAACCAACTTCAGACTGCTGTGATTTCTAAGCAACTTGTCCGACAGCTGTTAAAATTATTCGCAGTGGCGGAAAATTGCTCGTGAGCTGAAAATATCGCAAAATTACATTCGGCAAATATTGAAAAATGAGCTCGGGGTAAAACCATTGAAATTCCAAAAAGTGCAACAACTTACACCGCAACAGAAAGAAAATAGACTCAAAAGAGGTAATGAGTTGCTTCTCTTGGCCAAAAGTAGTGAACTTCCGAATTTGGTTTTCTCTGATGAGTAAACATTCGTTGTCCAGCAGTTTGTAGACAAACAAAATGATCGTGATTACTTGTCAAAGAGGTCAGCTGAAAATGTGCACCTTCGGTTGACTAACAGAACTCAAGCGACGAACATGGTGATGGTGTGGACTGCCAAAACAGCCAATGGTCGCTCTCCGATCGTATTAATTAACCGTGGCATCAGAATAAATGCCGAATATTATTGCGAAAATATTCTGGAGGGTATATTAAGGCCTTGGGCACGCAAACATTTTGGCCGCAGACCTTGGACATTTCAACAGGACTCAGCACGCGCCACCCAAAAATGGTTACAAAATGAGGTTCCTAGCTTCGTTTCCAGCGCACAATGGCCACCAAAATCTCCGGATACCAATCCGTTGGATTATTGTTTCTGGGGTATTTTGGGAAGCAAGGTTGGCACTAAAAAATACCAAAGTATCGATCACCTCTGGCAAGCGCTTCGCCGGGAATGGGCCAAAATACCGCAGAGCAACATTCGGGCAGCGTGTGATGATCTTATTGGCCGTTTAAAGGCCATAAGGTGACTAATTCGAACAAATCTAAACTTTTTCTAAAATTTGATGCTATTTCCGACATTTTTTGCTGTCATTCAATAAAATTAAAAAAAAAATGTAAAAGTTATGGCTTTCGACTTTGTTGCAGTTTTTTTTATCTCAACCTGTATATATGGGAGCTATATCCAAATCTTAGTCGATCTCGATAAAATTTGGCAAAGGTATTTTCGAGCTCTAAAAGATATCTGATACCAAATATCATTATTGTAGAGTGCATATTACGCATGTGAGGGATTTAATACTCTAAATCGGATGAAACATATACATGGGAGCTATAGCTATATCTGAACCGATTTTCAAAATTGATGTACTTACTTCTAGAGTGAATTCCGTGGGATGTGCCAAAATTCGGGTCATTTGGACTGATATTGCCCAAATTGGTGCACAATTAACCCGAAATCGGTTGAAGATATATATGGGAGCTGCATCTAAATTTTAACCGATTTCAATAGAATTTGTCATTTGGCCAAACAAATATTGTTTGAAAAATTTCATTTCAATCGGACAATAAATGCGACCTGCATTTTGTTCATGGGTGCCTATACGAAGACCTGGACCAGCATAGACAATTTTCTGACTGTAGATTCCATTACGAACTCTAAATACGAAATTTAAAACAATTCCGGTGAATAATTTCGTTAAAATCATCAAAATACCGAATATTGGGAAGTATCGTTATATGGAGGCTATACAAAGCTTCAATCGGATAATAAATGCGAACTGCATTTTGTTCACATAAATACATTGACAGACGGACGACATGCATAAATCGACTTAAAATTGATTCTATGAAGATCCTCAACACTAACTACGGGTCTATCTCGCTTCCTTCTCCATCTTAAAATCAAATGCACAAAGACATAATACCCTTACCACTAGGGTAGGGTATAAAAACCAGATGAAATGTCAAAATTTGTTTACACTTTGTTGACTATTTGTTTATCTTTTGTGCTGTGATATCAATCACAATAATGACAATTTTGACATTACATTTGCTTGTCAGCTGGCTTGACGGGGGGACCTTATACTTGAGCTATGGATTTTTCCATTCACAGGGCTATGTAAGTCGACTTTCGGCTAATCGATCATAGTGTATTGTAGATATTTAATTAAGTGCATGGTAGAAGAATACAGGTAGATGCATCAACGCAATAATTTTAAAATTTTTGTTTTTCAAATTTAAGCAGATTTTTATATGTTTTCTTTTACGACGTCAATCGGGAGTTACAATAATACGAGTTTTCGACAATTTTTACAAATTTGAAAAAAAAAATTCATTTAAAAACGTCAATTCCGAAATTGGTTTGACAGTTCATTGTCCCGGGATCTATGTCGATGCGTCTACCCGTATTTTTCTACCATGATAAAAACTAGGGCGTTTATAGGGTTTCTATCGAGATCCATTAAAAAGGCCATGTAAGCGCAACGACTGCCAACCATGGCGCCAAAAAAGATCATGTTCGGCCGGGTCGAACTTTGAATACCCTCCACCATTTGGAACGAATTTGTCAATTCTCAAAAACAATAAAATTCGTTAAAAATTCTGTTAAAATCTTAAAAATACCGAATGTAGCTGTTATATTAGGGTCTATACGACGACATGGACATGCATAGGTAACTTTTGTCAAAAGCCATTACAATATTCAAATGCGAAACTTGAAAAAATTGGTGAATATTGTCGCTAAAATCATCAAAATACCGAATATCGGGAGGTACCGTTATATGGGGGCTATACGAACACGTGGACCTGCACAGACAATCTCCTGTCATAGGCTGTAGCATCCATTACGAACTTCAAATACCAAATTTGAAACAATTCCGATGAATATTGTCGCTAAAATAATCAAAATACCGAATATCGGGAAACCGAAACGTTACCCTACATTGCCCATTTTCAATACCAAAAGTCCTGCAGACATAATATACATTTGAGGAATGATTTTATCAATCTACTTCAATTTGTTCGGATTTTTGTTCGGAATTTTGCTAGAGTGATTTCCACAGACGTGATTTCGACATAGACTTTTATGCTGATCAAGAATCTATTGTATATTTCGAGGTGTTACAAACGGAATGATAAACTTAATATACCCTCCATACTATAGTGGAGGTATATAAAGAACAGACATAATGTCAAAATTTGTTTGCACTTTGTTGGCTATTTGTTTATCTTTTGTTCTGTAATGTCAATCACAATAATACATTTTGACATTACATTAGCTTGTCAGCTGGCTTGACAGGGGGAGCTTTTACTTGGGCCATGGTGTCAAAATTTTTGTTTATGTTTCATATGTTTAATTCAAAATTGCATACACTTTGGCACTACGAACTAAATCAGCTGGTCTTTTCGGATAACCTTATAGATAGGCCATGGTTTCTATTGAAATGTATAAAATGCTCAGTAGAGTTTCTTCTCGAATTGATTGGAATTGTATTGATATTGCTGGCAATAATAATTATTATCTACACTAATTTATAAACAATTTTAACACTTAAGATACATGCAAACAAATACACACAGACAAATGCATACCTACACACAAGTGTACGTGTTAATCAAAACATTTCAATAAACAATGGAAAAGAAATATTTGCAAATTTACTCACTCAACCGATAGAAACAAGTCCAACACATACCCACAAACATATATCGGCGAACGTTTGAAGGTGTGTGCGTTTGTGCGAATAGCAGATCTAAAGACCTATAAACAGCTGATTATTCTTTGATTTTATTTTGCACGGGTTTTTGGACACAGCAATTTGTTTTTGAATGTCATTCAAAATTATCTGAACTGCAGCACAATTCTATTTTGAACAAAACAGGAAAATTTCCAAAAATAACTAAATTTGAAATTTTTATTTAAATAAAAACGAGACAAAATTTTGGAATACTCATTATAACAACTTATATTCAATACAACTGAGCTTCGAATTCGAATCTCAAGAGAACAAATTAAAAACAAAAAATAAAACGAGACAAACAAAACATTATCAATAAAGGTCGGATGGAATGGTCAATGGATCAGCAAACCGCCGTGGCGGAGCAAAAATATTGTCTATTTTGAAAATGAATTTTAAACAGAGAGAAAGAGAGCGGAATATCAGCAGGAAAAATAATAAAAAAATGACACTGATAAGGAAAACAACTATTTCAAAGTCTCGACAGAGAAGAGAGAGAGTATTCATTGCTCTTTGGTAGAAAAAACTCTGTCTTGACAGCTTGTAACACACAATTACAATTGCCGTAAAGGGGTTCCTTATCACAAAAACAAAGACACTTGAAATGCATTAAAAAATCGACTCAGCAACATCAGCCATTACCGTCAAGGCTTCCATTCTGTTTTGATTTATTTTCCGAGATCTTGAGGTTTATAATATAAGTTATTATGGAAGGAAGTTGTAATTTAATAGGAATTAAATATGCTTCATTATTTACTTCAAAATAATGTTGAGATGGCAACAGAAATATAAAAACAAAACCCTATTATCAGAGTCCATGTGGGAACTTCATCTTGAACTCTGGGTATATAGAAGACCCAAAGAAAGCGTTCTACTGAACAGAAGGCCCATTTTATGAAAAGCCAGCTGATCAAAATATAATCAAAAACACAAAAAAGCATCTTCTGTACCTTCAACATAGAACCAGTTTACACATCATGTGAGGGTCATATGTTAGGGAAATGATATACAAAACTCAAATAAGGATATGTGCAAAGAGGGAGAAATTAGGCAATACCAAGTTAAAAAGCAGTAAGTTCGACCGGGCCGAACTTTGAATACCCTCCACCATTTGGAACGAATTTGGAAATAAAATCCTGAAAAAACTTTGGTAAAATTTTAAAAATACTGAATATTGCCGTTATATTGGTGCCTATACGACGTGGACCCACATAGGAATTATTTGTCATGAGTCATTACCAAATTCAAATTCGGAACTTGAAATAAACGCGAATAATGTAGCTAAAATCATCAAAGTATAGAATATAGGGAGGTACCGTTATATCGGCTGTGCGAAGACCTGGACCTGCATAGACAATTTTCTGTCACAGGCTGTAGCATCCATTACGAATTTCAAATACGACATCTCAAACAATTTCTGTGAGTATTGTACCTAAAATCGTTTAAATACGGAATATAGGGAGGTACTGATATATGGGTCTATACGAAGACCTGGACCTGCATAGACAATTTTTTGTCACAGACTGTAGCTTCCATTAAGAACTCTAAATACGTAATTTGAAACTACTTCGGTTAATAATGTCGCTCAAATTATCAAAATACCGAATATCGGGGGTACCGTTATATGGGGGCTATACGAAGACGTGGACCTGCACAGATAACTTTCTGTCTTAGGCTGTAGTATCCATTTCGAACTTCAAAATCCAAATTTGAAACAATTCCGGTAAATAATGTCGCTAAAATCATTAAAATACCCAATATTGGGAGGTACTGTTATATGGGGGCTATATGATAACTTGGACCTACATGGCCCATTTCGAACTACTGCCTACTGGCAAAATATACATGTGTGCAAAATGTTAGCCTTTTATCTCAATTTGTTCGAAAGATGATTACAACAGGCAGACAGACGGACAGACACACAGACGGACATCTCTAAATCGACTTAGAATTTTACGCTGATCAAGAATATATATACTTTGTTATGTCTGGCATGAGTATTTCGAGGAGTTACAAACGGATTGACTAAGTTTATTTACCCTCCATGGTATGGTGGAGGGTATAACAAAAACCTATTATCGGAGTCCATATGGGAACTTTATCTTGAACTCTGTGTATATAAAAGACCCAAAGAAAGCATTCTACTGAACAGAAGACCCATTTTATGAAAAGCCAGCTGATAAGTTAGTCAAAAACAAAAAAAAAACTTCCTCTAACTTAGAACCAGTTCGCACATCATGTCAGGGTCATATGTTAGGGAAATAATGTGCAAAACTCAAATAAGGATATGTGCAGAGAGAGAGAGAGGGGGAACGCACTGTGAGAAATTATGTAATAAATAATTAATGGTCGAAACGTTAGCTAAACAAGTAAAATAGTATCAGTAGGTTTTGCCGACAGATGAGTTATGATTATTCAAACTGTTGACCCTATATTGGGGAGGTTCCGAGGCAGTTGGCCGATATTGACCAATTCGTACCTGAACTAAGACTGATATAAATATTACAACGTGCAAGATTTGGACTATACCGATATGTGTAAATTTTTGAAGAATGTGGAAATACAGGGTGAGATGAAAAAACTGCAACCAACTTCAAACTGCTGTCATTTCTAAGCCACTCGTCCGACAGCTGTTAAAATTATTCCAGTGATAGCTCATTATATTGTTTGCAAGCCCACAAAAGCATTTTGGTGAACATTTTCCAGAAAAAAAAGTTATTTGTGATAGAATTTAAGCGTGATATTTATATTTGGCTGGAAAACCACAAGTGGCTATCGTTAGAGCACTCCAGCATTTAAATGTGAATGTGAATCGCTCATTACCGTGGTTACTAGAGGCATAGCCCGACGTCAAGGAAGTGGAAAACAGCAACATCAGCAGAAATGGTTCGAAAAGTAAAAAAGCGACTTGATCGAAACCCGCGTCGCAGTGACCAAAAAATGGCTCGTGAGCTGAACATATCGCAATATTCCATTCGGCAAAAATTGAAAAATGAGCTCGGGGTAAAGCCATTGAAATTCCAGTTTTTTTATCACACCCTGTTTGTGGGGGAGGTACTAGTGGGCCGATATATCCCATATTCACGGCAAATCTTGTCTTAGCAGAAATAATGGAATATGTGTGAATTATGAAGAGAACTGGATGCTTATTTCGGATTTTATGATCGTTTTGGTTTTCAAAATCTTGAACCCTTTGTGGGGGAAGTACAAGAAGAAATGGTGCGATTTCTTCTATCTGTATAATAGATCTTGTGTTGATAAAAATATAGATAAGTACCAAGTCTGAATGGAATCGGATCTTAATTTCGCATTTTATGAGCTTCATGGATATTCAAAACTTTAACCCTTTGTGGGCGAGGTACTAGAAGGAATGGTCCGATGTCTACCTTCTTTATAACAGATCTTGTGTTGATAGAAATATTGAGATATGCCAAGTCTGAATGGGATCGGATGTTAATTACGCGTTTTATGATATTCATGGATATTCAAAATTTTGATTCTTTGTCCTTTCCTTTGTTCTTTGATCCCATCTTCACAGCAGATCTTGTGTTAGTAGAAATAATGGGGTGTGTGGAATATTAAGATAAACAGATGCTTTTTTCGGATATTATAATCGTTCGTGTTATTCAAAACGTTGGCCCTTTGTGGGGAAGTAACAGAAGGGATTGTCCGATCTTTACCATATTTATAACAGACCTTGGGATACTTAAAATGTTGTGCTGTGTGTAATTTGAAGATAATCGGACGCTTAGATCACATTTTATAAGAGTTAAAATTAATCAAAATTTTGACCCTTTGTGTGGGAGGTACTTGATGGAGTAGACCGATATTGTCCATTTTCGCACCTGATCTAGAACTGACGCAAATATTAGGATTTGCAAAGTTGGAGCAAAATCGGATTATCCTTTCTCTTTCTGTGCAAAAAATATATTTTTCTTTGAAAAATTCGACCTTTTGTGGGGGAGGTACCAGAAGGAGTGGACCGATATTGCCCATCTCCGAACTCGATCTAAGTGTGACAAAAATATTACGATGTAACAAGTTTGGACCACATCGGATACTCCCTCCGAGAGTTATCGTGCGCACCAGCCAGCCAGACAGACAGACCAACAGACGGACGGGCGAACATCGCTAGATCGACTCCAAATGTTCTGAAACGGATTTGGTCTAAAGAGACCTAGGGTCCAAAATCGTTATTTCGACTAGGCACGGTTTGACCGTATCAAATGATATATACCTTCTGTAGCCATATGGCTGAGGGTATAAAAAGACTGCCACGAACTCTAAACATGAAAAGAAAGGGGTTGTTTCAAATTTCGTATTCGAAGTTTGTAATGGGTATTACAGCCTATGCCTAAAAATTTCGTATGCATGTCCACCACTTCGCAAAGCCCGACAGCGACATTATTCACCGGAATTGTTTCAAATTTCGTATTTTAAGATCACATTGGATACTACAGCCTAATGCAGGTCCACATCTTCATATAGCCCCCGTATAAAGGTCATCATTTAAACGGTATTTTTCGGAATTTGTTGACATTTTTCAAGTTCCCTTCAAATGGTGGAGGGTATTGTCTCCTTTATTATTTGTTATATCTCAATTGTAGCTTTTTAATGTGATGTTTTATGTGACTTGACAACATTCAGGTCTAGATGGCGCTCGTTTTTCCAAGCACAGGACAGGGGAGCAATTAAAGCATTACCATATGGCACTCGTAACTACTTGCAAATCAGACAACTAATACATTTATAGATGAAATGAAAATAGTTTTTTCATGTCCATTAAATTCAGCAAATAAATAAAACATATTTTCATAGCTGCTGGAATTAAGCACACTTCATCCGTTGTACAGTGTCAACATTAAAGTGGTTGATTTGAAGTCGCTTAGTCTTAGAACTACGGTTTTGTAATTGGAAACGCATCCTTGGTAGTTAGTTAAAGAAGTTCCTTTATTCATTATTTAATATCCTACTGGTAAAAAAATTAATAGAACGTCCGAAATGGTCTCGAAATACATTTCTGTGTTCATCTCTTGTTGTTGTATTGAACCCCCGCAGTAAGCCCTTAAACTATATATCTACATAATAATAAATTAAATGACAATTAAAATAAATATCTACTTACTTGTAATATGTTATGATTATTGCTGTTGTTGTTGTTGCTACTATTATTGTTGTTATTGCTGTTACCACCGCTCTGGAACTCCATTGAGTCTGTTAGAATAGACTTTGAAGTTGCTGGATGCTGTTGATTGTGATGATGTTGGTGGTGGTTTTGGTGGTGATTGTTCTGGTGTTGTTGTTGTTGTTGATGATGATTTAGATATTTCAAATCTTGCTGTTGTTGTTGGTGTTGCAACGAGTAAGGATCAAACAATGATTGTAAATCGAAAAAACCCGGTTGATATTGATGAACGTTATTACTGTTGTTGTTGTTATTGGTGGTATTTGTAACAACCGATAAAGCCATTCGGTCAGGAGCTTTTCGAAAAGCCCTAAAAATCCGATTAATTTTAAAAGAAAAACCAAAAGAAACGGATACGGAAACGCACGGACTTACACGACAAATTGTTTGTTTTGATTCGTCTCACTCTCTTTTCAACCTATCACTCACTCTCTCTCTCTCTCACACAGATCACCGGGTATGGGGACAATCGATAGTTGTATTGTATTTTGATTTACAACGATGGCGTTGGACGTTTGGCGTTTTTTTTTAGATGGCGACGTTTACACAAAAACGCCAAGAAACACGGTGTGCCTAAATTCAGGCGTTTTTCTTATTGCAGTTTTCCGAATGCCTCCGCTCTTGTGACGATAAGGCACGTTTGATGAGAATCAACAAAATCAAGCTTTTTGTTTAATTTATTTTAAATTTAATTTGATTTATAAAATGTAAAGTTACATTTCCTGGCACTTTTCCTCGAAGAAAGGGGTTTACTAACAACCAAATATCAATTTTCACTCTCTGGATATTTTTGACTATTTCTTTTCTATTTTTTTTAAATTTCGATATGATTTCGGTTTAAATGCACTTTATTGGATTCTTCTTCTTTTTTTTTTTTTGTAGTTTTTGTTTGTGTATTTAGTTTATTGTCAAGTTTGAAGTTTGTTTTCTGTTTTTTTTTTCTTCTTGTTCTTTTTCTTAGTGCGTTGTACTTTTTTGCTTTCTTGTTATTGTTGTGAGTGAAACGTAACGAACCGCGGCCGGTGAAATTAAAATAATACAAAAAATGAATTGTAAAGTTTCTTAATACCGGTGGTTTCACGTTGACGATGGCTACGCAATAGGGTATTTTCAATTTTCAACAGCATCTTGTTTTTCAGGCACATAGAACACTCCCAATACTCATTGAAGGATGATGGCAACGGTGACAACGTGGACGACGACGACGACAACAACAACAACTGATTATGGTGGCGTGCAATTTTCCCCATTTATTGCAAATTGATGGAAGGAAATCGAAATGTTCTGCTCAGCCAGATTTGGTTCTGAAGGTCGAAGGTTGCGGGGTGTTTTTATTATGGAATCCGTTTTGCTAATGTTTTTTTCTTCCTTTCAGTTTTTAATTAAAAAAAATAATTGTTTTAATTTTTTTTTTTGTTTCTTTTTCCAATTTGACGTTTGTTCAAAGAATTTAATCTTTTGTCAAATATAATGCACCATTATCACAATTGTTATTTGTTTTTGGCACTTTATTTCAATTTTTTGTTTTATTTTTCAATGTAAATATATTTTCACACCTCCGAATTTATAGAATTTTCCACTTGAAATTTAAATTTTTTTAATTGTAGAAGACCTTTGTCAAATGTATTTTAGCATTCTCACAATTTAGTGTTAATTCCTTTTTGTAATATTGGTTTGTTGATTTTTCTGAAAATAGAAATAAAGAATGATTAATTAGTTATTTTTTTAAAATATATTATAAACATTATATATAGACATAGCAAGAATGTTTGAATATATTGCAGAATATAATTAACAAAACTTTCTTAGCACATTTAATCATTTTAGTAATCAGGCAACACATATTTTTCTGGATTTAGTAAATTATAGGGATTCGTTAATTTTATGCTGCTATGATTCAACCACATTTGAAATAATAATAAAATAATTTTAATATTACAGATGCAACACTGTCTATTGTACGTAAAACGGCAACACTGTTCAGGAAATACTAAACGTTGCCAGACTTTTCAATTCCAATTGTTTACATTTAGTACAAATAAGCATTAATTGAACTTCCCTTAATTCATCCCAGGTTTCTGATTGAGGGAATATTTAGATATAGCAAGTTGTAAAGAATCGCTGACTTGTTTTGCAAATAATGACACACAGAAGTATTGAAAATTGTGACCCTTGTGGGTGATGTACCAGAAAGGATTTGCAGATATATATCATCTCCACAACAGATCTTGCGTCAACAAAAATGTTTGTATGTGTGACATTTGAAGAGAGTTAGATGCTTATTCCGGCTTCTTTCTTTCTATGTGGGGAGGTTCCTGAAAGAATGATCCGATTTCTTTACAGCAGATCTTGTGTTGATAGAAATATTGAGATGTGTTAAGTCTGAATTGAATCTGATGTTAATTTCGCGTTTTATGAGCTTCATGGATATTCAAAATGTTGGCCCTTTGTGGGGGAGGTACCAGAAGGAGTGGGCCAATATATCCCATCTTCGCAGCAGATCTTGTGTTAGTAAAAATAATGTGTTGTGTGAAATATGAAAAGAATCGGGTGTTTATTTTGGATTTTATAACCGTTTGGATTATTTAAATCTTTTATCCTTTGTTGGGGGAGGTACCAGAAGGAATGATCCAATTTCTACCATCTTTATAACAGATCTTGTGTTGATAAAAACATAGAGCTGTACCAAGCCTAAATGGAATCGGATGTTAATTTCGCGTTTTATGAGCTTCATGGTTATTCAAAATGTTGACCCTTTGTGGGGGAGGTACCAGAAGAAGTGGACCAATATATCCCATCTTCACAGCAGATCTTGGGTTAGTAGAAATAATGTGTTGTGTGAAATAGGAAAAGAACAGGATGTTTATTTTGGATTTTACAATCGTTTTGATTATTCAAAATTTTGACCCTTTGTGAGGGGGGTATCAGAAGTAATGATCCACTTTCTACCACCTTTATAACAGATCTTGTGTTGATGGAAATATTGATATGTACCAAGTCTGAATGGAATCGGAGGTTATTTTCGCGTTTTATCAGCTTCATGGATATTCAAAATTTTGACCCTTTGTGGGGGACGTACTAGAAAGAGTAATCCGTTCAATCCGATCTTCATACCAGGCCTTGTTTTAGTGATATGTGAGAAATTTGAAGATAATCAGACTTTATAAACGTTATAATAATTCAAAATGTTGACCCTTTGTGGGGGAGGTACCAGAAGGAGTGGTCCTCTTTACCATCTTCACACTAGATCTTGCTTAAGTGGAAGTCTTGGGATGTATGTATGGGATGTATTTCGCGTTTTACGAGGGATCTTTCTTTCAAAATTGTTACCCTTAGTGAGGAAGGTACCAGAAGGAGTGAATTAGTATATTCCATCTTCACACCAGACCCTGGGTTAATAAAAATATTGTGATATGTGTAATTTGAAGACAATCGGACTCTCGCATCATATTTTATAAAAGTTATAATTTTTCAAAATTTTGACCCTTTGTGGGAGAGGTACATTTTCTCACCTGATGCAAGTATTGAGTTTTGTAAAGTTGGAGCAAAATCGGATTATCGTTTCTCTTTATGTGCAGTAAATAATTCTCTTTTAAAATATTGACATTTTGTGTCCGTCGTCATTCCGTGAGTAACTCATCGAAATAATAATTGTAGACCCAACAAAGTATAAATATTCTTCATCAGCGTAAAATTCTAAGACGATTTAGCCCTGTCCGTCTGTTGTAATCACGCTACAGTCAAAACGAATCAAGATAGGAAGCTAACATTTTGCACATATCTGTCTTTTGTCTGCAGACAGTTCAAGTTCGAAGGTGGGCTTTATTGGTCCACGATAACGTACATCCCCCATATGACGGCACCTCCCATAATTCGGTATTTTGATGATTTCAGTTAAATTTTTCAATGAAATTGTTTTAAAATCCACAAAAGGAGTTCCTTGTAAGTAACCCTAGAAGAAAAATTTCTATATAGGCCCTCGATATCATATATCCCCTAGATAACGCTTCCTCCCGATATTCGATATTTTGATGATTGATATTTGCGACGTTATTCACCGGAATTGTTTCAAATTTGATATTTGAAGTTCGTAATGGATACTACAGCCTGAGACAGAAAATTGTCCACGGGGTCGCATAGCCCCCATATAACAGAACCTCCCGATATTCGGCATTTTGATGATTTCAGCAACATTATTACCGGAATCGTTTCAAATTTCGTATTGGGAGATTTTAATGGTTAGTAGATCCCCTATATAACGGTATAACGTATATTCCCTATATAACGGAACCTCCCGAACTCGGTATTTTTATGATTTGTGCGACATTATTCACCGGAATTATTTCAAATTTGGTCTTCGTATAGTCTCCATATAACAGTTTTCATTAAAATGGTAATTTCCGGAAGTTTTTTTGAAAATTTTCATTTCTCCTACAAATGGTGGACGGGTATGAAATGTTCAGCCCAGCTAAACTTAATTGCTTTTTTGCTTATTCCTTTATAATATTGTAAAAAGTTTCAACACTTTTTACATGTTCTGGAACAGAGCAATTAATAAACTCACAAATGTGAATTTTACACCCTGAATTTTACCTTTCATTTTAGCACTGAGAAAAATTCCATTGTTATTGACAAAAAACGGATATCTTCTTCATTTAGTATAAAATCTCAAAATGATTTTCAGTTTTTTATATTCCTTGCAATTGAATCTTAATTTTTGTATGTTTTTTTTAAATCATTTGTGATTAAATTTGTTAACTGTTCATAAAATTTCCCAATAATATGTTTGAAGTTAAAATATTCGAAAACTATTTTAGTAACCTTTTTTCGAAAATTGTTTATTTATATTTCAGAAAAAAATCACTGTTTTTTAAAAAATCTAATTTAATAACATTTAATTTTTTTTAATTTCACAACTTTTTTATTTTAAGTTTAATTTTCAAATATAGTTTTGAAAAATTGTAGATGAAGATGTTTTACTTTTTCAAATTAAAAAATCTTTAATTTTCTCTGCTTGACGAGTAACTTGACTTGGCATAAATTCAACACTTTTCAAAATTCTTTTAAATTTTTTGATTTCAAGGACTTCAAAAATTTGCAAATTTCAATTTTTTCAACTTTGAATTTTCTTGCGGTTTTATCCGTTGTTGATGGCTTGACGTTTTGAGACAATCTGTTTGTGGTCTGGTTGATATTTTCGGTGCTAGAATCACAGCTTGTGGAGAATAAGCGAACAAGTTTTTTCTTGCATTTAGCAAACAAAACAAACAAAAAAAGTGAAATAAAAATACAGCATAGTATAATTTAATCTCAGAGTTTAACTCACATTTTATTGTTGTTTTTGTTTAAGGCTCGATGGTGATGTTCTTGTTTTTCGTTTTTTTATTATTATTTTTCTGGGCGAATGTATTTGTGTTGATAAGCTTTGATATTTCTTGTATTCTTTCAATATTATGGTATTTTGTTGTTTTTCATTAACTTTTTGAAATTTAATTTTTAGCACTTTTTTTAATTAATATATTTTATTTTTTTGTTGAAATATGTCACACCTTTTTTCTGGTTTACATTTTTTTTTCCAAACTTTTCAATCTTCCTCAGTTGATTATGCGACCTCTTGTACACTTAGCAAAATTTCTGCTTTCTTTTCAATATTTTTTTCTCTGATTTGTCAAAAATTATTTTTGTTGTTTTCATTGATTTTTTGTGGTTGTTGTGTTTTTTTCTTTCTTTTTTGGCTCAACTCACTTTGTTGACACTCACACACACTTTTTAATGGAGCAATTTTAACACAACGAAGCAATGCTTCGCATGGCAAAAGAAGACCAGCATCGTAGCAGAACCTGGTTGATTACAACCATGAGCGCGTGCGAACTATGGAATGAACGGAACAACAGCTTTAAATCGAGTAAGAATAATGAAAATACCAAACCGGAGGCCCAGCATCAATGAATATGACAGGCAGTCAGCAGGCAGGCCGACACATATGTACATACACGCTCGCTTATTCGGCTTTTTATTCGCTCGCTCACCGACGACTTGAAGAGAAGAAGAAAAAAAAAACAAATCTACAGACGTAGTTTTGCTTAGTTAAAGATTCCGATACAATTATACCCAGTCAACGACAGCAGCAGCAGCACGACGACAACAAAAACAACAACGAGACTGCAGCAGTACATAGTTGTTATATCTTCTGTCTATTTGTCAGTTAGTACATGTCTGTCTGTCTATCTACATAATTCTCAGTCCGAAGAAATGGAAAAAAAAAAATAAAACAATTTGTTTTTTTTTCTTTTTTTACATACACAAATGAAATGAAATTTGTGAGGTAGCTTATTTGTTTGTTTGTTTTTCAATTGACAACAACAACAAAAAATATCAAATAATAAAGATACTTGACTGTTATTTTTTGCTTTGCTTCTGCCTTCTTCTATTGACTTATGAGATAACTCAACATTTACATACTACGTCTACCATACGTAAGTGTACGCTGTACATAAGTGTTAGTAACGGGATAGTAACAAGAGAATTCTTCGTAGTGTCTAATCAATTCGTTTTGTATTTACAATTGTTAAGGGACAATAACAACAGCAGCAGCAACAACAACAACGACACATTAAATGATAACACTTGTCGTCAAACGTCATCAATGGCGAATTAAAAACAACTTGTTATCAGTGTGGCTAACATAAATTGGCGGGAAAAAATCGCGATTGTTCTATGAGATCGATTGAATATCAAATTTTTGGAATTTGCAAATGAAAAGGGGCTATTGTATTAAATATTTAATACAAGGTGTCGCAAAAGTAATCCTCCTATCAGAAAATGCTATAAATTTTTCGATTGGCCCCTAATGTCAGTTCTGTTTTGATATTTTTGTAGCAAATACATGCAAAATAGACTTTAATAAACACATGGTACAATAAGGAGCTTCGTAAAACTACAGAAATACAGCCCTGAGGCTGTGCCCACTTCCTGTTAGCTTTGTATGCAACAAATTGTGTCCATTTATTCAATATTTTCCCTTCTTTTTTAAAATCAGTTAAACAGCGGGAAAATGAATGAAATGCCTGGATTTTCTTTCAAAAATATTATCTATCTTTCAATTCCATGGAAAACTGGCAAATAGCTTTTATGCCCTTCTCGCAATTTGCGCGTCTTCCAATCATTGATTTTGAAAAAATTCTGTTTTTAATTTTCAAAACAATACACAAAATTGGCAGAAGTCGACCACACTTAGAAAAAAAAAATGTAATAATCTGGTAGCTCTACTTTGCCTTTTTATTGTACCATGAATAAACAATGTTACGATACACTGCTCCAGAACTTGGAATATTGGAGACTATTTATTTGACAAATAATTGGTCGGACTGGACTTTGGCACAACGTGAATTTCGTCGCAGATTTCCTGGACGTCCAACGCCTATTGGTGAAACACTGCCACAACGAAGAACCTGGCACTACAAAATAAGCGGCCAGGAGTGACAGACTCCTAATTATCCGTTCTGCTGAGAATATTGCTGCTGTAGCCGAGGATGTCATGGATGTGCTGTCGACATCGACCAGACGACGTCCCACTCAAATGGTTACCAGTCGACGGCCTTTACAGCGAATTTTTGTACAAGATTTAAAGATGTTTCCGTACAAAGTCCAGATGGTGAATCAAAATATAATCATGAGTGATGAGGCACATTTCTATCTTAGTGGGTACGTAAATAAGCAAAATTTACGCCTCTGGGGCACTGAAAATCCGCGAGTAACCCACGCGGAGATCCATTACACCCGCTCAAAGTCACTGTATGGTGTGCTGTTTTCACTTCAGGAGTCATCGGACCTTTTTTCTTCGAAGACGTCTCGTGCCAAACGGTTACTGTAAATGGTGAGCGCTACAAAACAATGATCAACGACTTCTTTTTACCGCAACTTGATGAGTTGGGATCGGAAAACATGTGGTTCCAGCAGGACGGTGCAAAGGCACACACTGTACGTGTCACAATCGCTATGCTGAAGGATGCATTTCCCGGGCGCCTAATCTCCCGTTTTGGCGATTTACACTGGCCAGAAAGATGGTCTGATTTGACCGCTCCAGACTTCTATTTTGTGGGGCTTTTTGAAGTCGCGGGTTTATGTCAACAAGCCTCAGACTCTTTCCACTTTTAAAGACAATATCCGCCAAGAAGTTGGCCAAAACTGAAACAAAAAGGACTAAAATGACAATAAACTGTGGCGGCGGTCATTGATATATCCGTTAACATCGCTGTTCCTGTTTGACAATAGATCTATGGCTTTTTTAAACACACTCGTCCCTCATTTCATCTTAGTACCGTCAGTAGCTGTCTATACTGATATATCGCATAAAGGTGTATTTTATATGTTCCTCAAGTGGTTTGAAGTTCAACCGTGGTCGCTAGTATTGACTGAACCATTGTTTAAGTTCTCTGAGTCGTAGGACACATCTGAATGCCTGTATCTCTACTAAAAGACTTAATGGACTCTAGCGATTAAATGATATTTAAGAGAAGCATACATTTGTATGTGTAATCATGATAGTTGCGAAAATATAAATATTTTAATATCACATTGAAGAAAATGTCATTTGTACGAACGAATAGCGATTTCGGCTGTATTCCATCTCATTTCAATAATGGCGCCCAATGTTAAAAGTCAATCATCTTTTGTGTGCCTCTACACGATTCAATGTGAATGAATTTCTAACCATTTTCTAAGCATTTTCTAAAGGATTTACTTCAGTTGTGTGAAAATCCATATATATTTTCTAAAATAAACTTTGATTTAATTATGATGGCGCCCAACGTAGAAAAAAAAATAACTCAAGCCAAACAGCGTTGAATGTGCAGCTTAACTAAACTTCTTGTTTTGAAAAAAAAAATAAATAAAAGAGAGTATAACTTCTCTATACTGAACATGATAGTACGGTCGCATAAACTTAATCATTTTTCGAATATAAAATCTGTTCCACAGTAGTAAGAGTATATTGTTCCACAGTCAAATTTATTGTGATTAATTATTAGATTCAAAAGGGATAGAGATTTTTAGGTTAAGGCATTTTAAGGCTAAGGTTTGACAGTTCATTGTCTCAGCAGGTGTGTAGATGTGCCTACCTGTATTCTTCAACCATGTTTACATTACTTTGTGAAAGCGTGCTTACATATAAGAAATCCGGTTGATTTAAAACGTCAATTACATTGCGCATGCGTCAAATCTTACATCTGGTGGTTCAATTTGACACATACTCAATGGAATTGTCATTTGAAATCTATTAGATGCATTTTATGTTTACAGCGTTTATATATATATATATATATATATATATATATATATATATATATATATATATATATATATATATATATATGTAGCCTAAAAAAGGAGGTTACCCTGGCAAAAAAATCAAATGTAAACATACTATTAGGCGTTCAAATTATGAAAATTTTCTTTTTCCCTAATTACGTAATTTCTGTTTTTTTTCTGTGAGAATCACCCTGAAGAATGAAAATTTAATACCCCCACATTTTCCCACCTGAGTACTTTCCATTGCCAGATATACGGATTTATATCTGAACCACAAAAATTAGCAACACTGGATATTGATTAGATGTTCGTCGTTAGACGATATGCAAAAAAAAACCGAAGAGTCAAACGTCTTTCTCTCCTCTTCGATAAACAAAGAATTATTCGGAATTTTGTATTTTACTTTTTTGAAGAGCGATGATCGTATAATCAAGCCCATCAACTGCTATAATGATAACAATGTTGTTGCTGCTTTTATTGTATTATAGATACGTAAGGTTATTTGTTTAACTAGCCACAAAAACAGCAAGCGCGGGGGCCAAACCCTCAAATACGCACACTGGCTCTTCAGGTTTCAATTAAAATCGTTTTTTTTTTTTTTTTTTTGCACTGCCTCAATTCAAATTTGCTGGGTTCCGTTTCGATGATGTTGATGATGATCATGACGATGACGACGACATCGACGATAACGATAATGATGATGATCAACAATTTGATATCTGTTGTTGATTTTGCGTTTTTTTTTTAACGTTTTCTCACTTTTTATTTAAGGCCGTAACTGTTTGTTAGCTTTTCACTTAAAAGCTGCTGTTATTGTTAATTTCAATTAAAATGTGTGAAAACAAGGTTAGGTGGGTTTATTGGAAATCCTTTCCCCCTTTTTAATTGGGTTGACCACCAAAGGCAAACAAAATTCTCATTTTATGGGAAATCTCTTTGCAATTTTTGCTTGTTTTTTTTTTAATCTCTCTCTCTCGGCTGTTGTGAAAGAAATATATATTTTTTGATTAAGAAAAAAACTTCGCGGGAAGACAATTTTTTGTCACAAAAAGCACGTTGTTACGTTAAGCACGACTGATTTACCAAGACTGATCGTTAATGGCCTGAAATTGGAAACATACACAACACCAACGGCGGCTGGACTGCCAGGGAGAGAGAGAATAGTAACAAACAAACACAATAAACGCAGTTGGCGTCGACATTGACGGCAACGTCAACCAATTGGTGTCTCCAAAAAAAAAGACCTCCTCAAAACAAAATAGCCGGAGATAACGACATACATAATTAATAAAAATGACTATAGCAGTAACAACAACAACTATCCAAACTTTGCCTGAAAATCTTGTTATGTTAGGTTTTTGGAGAGTTGAATAAGTTTCTTTTGTGTTTTTTTTTAAGTAGTTAAGAGGGAGAGAGAGAGCAAATCACCATGCAAATCTTAATGGGTAGACAAAAAAAAACAATAGGTGTGTCTGGTTACTTTCCCTGCAGGAATTGTCCAGCAACATCTTTCTGAGAGAGTAAGATAGTTTTATTCTCTTTTGCAAGGAAAATGCGAAAAGTAAACAGACGGTATTCCTGCAGAAGCTTGCAACTAATCAGCTGATTTGTCAAAACAAACCAATTTGTCCCCATAAGAAGAATTAAAACAAAGGAAGCAATACTAATTTTACAAGTTTTTTAAATAAAAATGTTGGAAATAGTCTTTTATTTTCTTATTACATATTAATATTTACTTTTTTTCACATTTTTTTACGTTGTTCTCAAATTGAAACTAAACAAACAATAGAAAACATCTGATTGAATGTCGATGAATGAGAAGAAGAAGAGTTGCAAGTGATTGCAAGAAGAAATTTGTCCAGCAAGAATTTGCAAACTCTCACTGAAAGAACTGTCAAAATTTCTCTCTCCAACCGCTCTCTTTTGCAGAACTTTGGGGTTAACAGACGACTTCCAGTAACAATTTGTAACAATTGTTACAAATTTTAGGGTAACCAGACACACCTAATAACAAGTGTAGAATGTTACGTAGGTCATAAACAAAAAGGATTATTTCTTATCTGGTGGGGATTTTTTTTTACCACAAAAACGAAGGAATTATAAACAAATTTGGCATTTCGATAGCAACAATTTATAAATGTATTAATATTTTGGACATTATTCACCATTTATTCAGGAAGACATTTTGAAATTTTATACAAAATCTTTAAAAATAGGTCAAAACTCGCAAAATATTTGTTAGGTTAGGTTTTTAATTGCCAAAAATCTTTGAATGGAAATCTATTATTTTCTTACCTATTATTTTCTTACATATTATTTTCTTACAGAAACCCCTCAGTACAATCAATACCATAATCTTTTGCCAATCCACAAATATTGAATGACAGAGAGGGCATAGCTCAAGAAGCAAAAACAAGCAAAATAAAACAAAACATTTAATCAATAAACAAGTTAAGATAACCTGTTGTTGTTAAGCAAGGCATAGATGTGTCGTTGAATACCCTATAGACAAACAGGCGGTGCCACCAGATAAGGCTATGTTTACATTTGGCACGAGTGAATAAAACGCGTCATTTAAAATGTCAATTTCACTCAATATCATCATAACAACCGATGTTCTAAACGAACGATTAATCGCAATTATATATTACAGCTCATCGGATATGGAATCGTTTCGCAAACCTTTAAAAAAAGAAAGGAGCGTAGAGCCAAAATCGAACTAGGTCACCATAAAACTCTCTACGAAGAAGCCAGTCGATGACTTAATTCAGTCAAAAAAATATGTACTCTCAACCTAAGATGGATTTATTTTGAAATACCCGAAATATGCCAAATCAAATCATACAAGAAATACAAGAGAAGAAAATAAACAAACGAGTAAGGGAGCGAAGAATAAATGTGGGAATACATTAAACGCTTTTTTGACTGGCTTAAGTCATCGGCTGGCTTCTTCGGAAAAGAACAAAGGAGCGTAGGGCCAAAATCGAACTAAGTCAACCTAAAATTACTTTGTTCCTGTACGAAGAAGCCAGCCGATGACTTAAGCCAGTCAAAAAAGCATTCAATGTATTCTCACCTTAAATCTTTTCATTGATGATTTTGCTCATGGTAGAATTAAGATGAAGTCATGGAATCATATGTTTATTTTTCTTTTAAATTGTTCATTTGACAACATCTTATTGTCAAAAAGTATATTTATGAATTCTTTGTACAAACACAACTCAGAGAGAGAGAGACAGAGAGAGACAGGTTCCACTGTTTTCTATGCAGTGCAATTAGACAAGGTAAATTACAAAAAAATGCAGAGATGAATGTGCTATTTTGTATTGACTTTAACTTCTTAATTTTACCATGATTTTGCGATACATCAAATCCTGCATCCGGTGGATTTAATTTGACTCAATGAAATTGTCACTTGAAATCTATTAGATTTATTTTATGTTTACGGCGTTTTATTGTACGCTTATATAGTACTGGATTTATAAAATTGAGTTGATTTAAATTGTCTATTGTTCCATTACAAATACTAAAAATATATCCCAATGAAGAAGGTTACCCTTAAATCAAATGTAAACATACTATTAGACATTTATAATATGAAATTTTTACTTTTTCCCTAATTTACCTTTTACCTTTTGGTACCTTTTGGTTACTTTGCTGTGAGCATTTCAAAAGAATCACACTGAAGAATGAAAAATTAACACCCATATTTTTCAACATTTCGTAATTTACTTTGAAATTATTGGTTCTTTGTTCCTTGCCACCTGTAACCATCCCGCCTGACTCGAAGTTATAAATTGGAGTCAAATCTATAGTTGTGTTCCAGTACTTTTTTAGTAGTAAAACTAGCAGAAGAGAGAACAGTTCGAAATGTCATTCTCAATTAGGTGTGCTCAAAAAATAAGGGAACGGAAAATTAGCAGAAATGCGATAAAATGTCAAAATTCAAAATTCCAAAAGTAAACAGCCTAAATCGGACTGGTGAAACCTTACTGAAACGGACGCCAAAATTTAAAAAAATTAGTATTGAAGACGATACGTTAAAATTAATAATCTATAATAATAATTAATAATCTGATTCATCATTCAGCCAGTCCTCTTCACTACTGGAATCATCCAAAAGTGCTCCATATTTTCTCTTTTTGTTTTTTTTTTTGCACTACAAATATTATAGTACGTTTATATATATGAGGGTTAACCCACTGAATTTGGATTTAAATTGTCATATCCATTACTTTTACTTCAAATAAATCCTCTCAAAGAAGGTTAACCCTACAAAAAGTTCTAACGTAAACATGGCATTAGTTGTTCCTTTAGTTTTTAAGTTGATCATTTCTTTATTTTTGTTATGACGCGGGAACATTGAAATGTATCAATACATTTTTCAACCTTGTTAGCCCTGCCAATTAAATGTCAAATTCACAATTTGCACATTTCTGCTCGGCCGAATTCATGTAGCTAAAACAAGCAGAAATGTGCACCACTCAGCGCCATTTTTTTCTCGAGAGAGCTGCAAGTTTTGCTAGTTTTTGCAGTAGGTTCTGGAACACAACTTATGTAGTTACTGCTCTACGAAACTTTTTCAGTCAGTTTGGAAAATGAGTTATGAGCTATTATCACCTATTGCTGGACGAGTGTTGCCACACTTCTCCTATATTCTTAAAAATCCTTCTCTCATATTCTTATATCTTTTTGCATTCGCACATGGACATTCCGATATTTTTTTGGCTGTAATTAAGATATTAAGACAATCGTAAAATTTATATCATTTTCTGATAGGAGAATTACTTTTGACATATAATGTCAATGTAATGTATTCTTCTATCATAGGTATATCTAAACACACAAGACAAGCTCATTGGATCCCATTGGACCCAGTGGATTAATTTTCAATAGCATAAATGTGCTATTAAGCATGGTACAGTAAAAAGGTAAGGTAGACCTACCAGCTGACTACATTTTTTAAGCGTGCTCGACTTTTGCCAATTTTGGGTATATATTTATTAGGTGGGTCTGGTCACACTTAAATTTGAAACAATTGTTGCAAATTGCTACTGAAAATCGTCTGTTAACACGAAAGATGTGCAAAAGAGAGAGAGAGATTTGAGAGAACAATTTTGACAGTTTTTTTTCACTGAGAGTTTGCTGGACAATTTTTTTCTTGCAATCACTTGCAAATCTTCTTCTTCTCATTCCGGTGATTTATAATTGGGCAAGCGATTTAAAAACGTCTTTATTTAGAAACACGAAAGCATAATTTTGTAATTGTTATGGTATTTTTAGGCTGATTTTTAATATTAGCATGATTAATATCTGTTTATGACGCATAAATTGTTTTGTTTTGGCAAACCAGCAGATTGTTTGAAAGTATTTTTGCAGGAATTTCTTCTCTTTACTTTTTACAGTTTTCTTGCAAAAGCGAGTAAAACTATTTTACTCTCTCAGAAAGAAGTTGCTGTACAATTCTCGCCGGAAAAGTAACCAGACACACCTATTGTTTTGAAAAACCGTTACCGACACAAGTTGATAACTTTGAAACGCAAAATTTAATGGCAAATCCAGACTGTTTATATATACAAAGGTGTTACATATCTATATCCTCTCTTTAATAGACTCGTGCCAATATATTTCAATATTTTTTTATTTACTAATCTATACATGTACACGCGTTCTTTTCGCATTTTCAAAATAATTAGCATTCTAATGTAAAATAGATTCGATTGTAATGTAAACTAAAATCATTTAATTTATTTAACACATTCATAAAGCGATCGTCGGGCTATCATCTAAGACAAATAAATTTATTAATTACTGCAGGATTAATTAACACGATTGCTTGAAGAAATATGCTACAAAATGTTCAAATTGGCATAATATGTTTGATTAACATATTAATTAGTTTTGATTTCAAAATGTGTACATCTGCGTGTGTTTGTTTTCTATATCGATTTAAAAATCCTCGTAACACCTACGGTTATAAAAAACATAGATCGGTGTGCTAGTCACATTAACACCTTCGTCTAAATTTCATTTTTAACGTTTTTGTCTTCGCTCTGAGCAAGAAATTATGTTTAAATGAAGCGTAGATTAGATGAATAGCGTAATGATTTAAAAATACTTTTTTAAGAATTAGCTATATATGTCCGACACCGTCAATTATTTCTGTAAAATTCATTAATTTTTACAATTAGCATAGGAACATTTTTTTCTATTTACTAATTTTCTAAAGTTACCGAACCTGTTTTTTCTGATAATATTCTTGTTTTAATGAAGTCAAGCGCTTTAATAAACATAAAAGCATGTCCAAAGATATAGGACCGTTCTTATATCTTTACTTTATAGTCAACTTTTGTTATTCCTCACTTTAGGAAAAGTAAAGGATAATGCTAACTTCACATAGCACGTAATTCGCTCTCTATTAGTTGTTCGACCATTAATTATGAAATATCTACTTGATTCCCCACACAAAATTTTCAGAGCGAACAAAGATATTTGTTCTTTGTTCCATTCAAAGCACTCTCAGACATTTAAAAATTCAAAATAGAAAAATTTAATGAAATTTTAAAAAGTTTTGGGAAGACTGAAAATTATGAATGAAAACTACAATGTTGAATGGCGTATGTACATTCAAACGAAAGTAAATTTTATTTTCTCTCTCATCCGAGTTGCGCATTTTGTCCAGGAGTTGAAATTTACACAGAAAACTGCAAACAAAAGAGGCAATATTTTCAAAATGTTTGTATCGGCAGAAAAAAATGTATGACAACAATAGTTGTGTTCCAGAACCTACAAATTAGTACTAATTAGTGCTAATTCTGTTACAACGCGTTCCCGTACTCCAAAAACTAGAAAAACTTGCAGCCCTCTCGAGAAAAAAATGGCGCTGAGTGGTGCACATATCTGCTTGTTTTAGCTACAAATAAATTTGACATTTAATTGGTAGGGCTAACAAGGTTGAAAAAAGTATTGATGCACTTCGATGTTCGCGCGTCACAACAAATGTAAAGAAAAAAAGATTAACTTAAACACTAAGGAAAAACTAATATTTGTCGTGCAAAAAAAAACAAAAAGGGAAAATATGGAGCAACTGATGCATTCACCTTTGGATGATTCCAGGAATGAGGAATCAGACGTAGAAAACGTATTGGAAAACAATGCAAAATTAGTGAAAGGTAAATTGAAAAATTAAGCTTAAAATCAAAGATGTTCGCTTATTACTGCGAATATTTTCTTTTTATTTTTCAGGTTGTCTGTCTTTCCAGCTTGTGGCATTAAGTCTTGTAGCAGACTTAACATTAATTTAACCGGCGCCTCCAACCATGTCAGCTTCTTCTAGGTTGGGATTTGAGAAAACTCCACCTCTAAATACTCTTCAACGCATTCTGAAAACAAAACTTTCTAAATAAACAGCATTCAAAAATAATTATTAATTTTAACTTATTTCCTATACTTATTTTTTTTAAATTTTGGCGTCCATTTCAGTAAGGTTTCACCAGTCCGATTTAGACTGTTTTTTGGAATTTTGAATGTTGACATTTTATCGCATTTCTGTTAATTTTCCGTCCCTTATTTTTTCAGGACACCTAAATGAGAAAGGCATTTCATACTGTTCTCTCTTCTGCTAGTTTTACTACAAAAAAAGTACTGGAACACAACTAATGTTTACCATGCAGTCTACTAGTTTTCAAATTTTATCGATATAATCATGGTAGAATTATTATTATTATTTTCAAAATAATTCATTTTACTACATTTTATTGTCAAAAAGTTTACATACAGATCCATTGTATATTCACAAATATACCCATGGTAGAAAAATGCAGGTAACAGCAATTGTTGTTGTACAACAATCGTAACAGCCACATACAAATTTGTTTTTGTACGTAATACAAGTTTTTTTGTTGTAAACAAAATAATTTTCAATAAATTATTTTAATTTCAAAAATATAAATTTTTGGAATTAAGATTATTAAATTGAAAATGCAGAAGAATAGTTCTTAAAATATTTAATTTTAATACTTTCACATGATTCCCCTGAATATATAAGGCTGGAAATACATAAAGATAATATTTGGCTGGCTTAAGTCATCGGCTGGTTTCTTCGTAGATGAACAAAGGAGGTTTAGGTTGACTTAGTTCGATTTGGGCCCTAGGCTCCTTTGTTCATTTCCGAATAAGCCAGCCGATGACTTAAGCCAGTCAGATAAGCGCTTTATGTATTTCCACCCTAAGTGTTAGCTGACGATCCTAATTCCTCAACACTTTAAGCAATCGCTAGAAAATTGAGGAAAAGGCAACATCCCTTTCAAGTTGAAACCAAACAGCATACATACATAAAGTATTCTAAATTTTGCAATTTTAGGAAACATGAAATATACGAATATATTATCAAACGTGGCTTTTGCGGTTAATAAGTTTCCGAGACATTGCCTTTGGCATTTTGTTAAGTACAACTGCGTTTTTTTTCTATTATTAGGCATTCACATTGCCCTGCAGTGAAATTTTATATCAAAAAAGGGTATACCCATGGTACAATAAGGAGGTAGAACAGCTTAGCCAAAATACAAAAATACTGCCCTGAGACTATGCCCGCTTCCGGTCAGACTCATTAAAAATTATTGTTTTCATATTTTTCCTCATTTTTAAAATGAGTTAAATAGCGCGAAAATTGAATAAAATGTCTGGATTTTTTTTTTCAAAAATATGATCCTAACTGTTCAATCTTTCAATTTCATGGCTATGCTGCTCATTGGTTTTGAAAATATTTTTTTTTTTTTTCATTTTTTTAAAACAATTAATACATACACAAAATAGACAGAAGTCGGGCACACTTAGAAAAAAATGTAATCAGCTGTTAGCTCTACCTTACCTTTTTATTGTACCATGGGTATACCTATTGTATATCAAGAAATGGAATTAAATCACAAAACGTCATATCGAGTTTGACACTAGTATTACTATAGAGTCAAATCAACTGGGATTTGCTGCTACTTTTAATAATTATACAATGGTTTTCCTTAAACTAAAAAAGGAGTTTAGTTTAGATCGATTTCGACTAATCACCCTAAAGTTTTTTTTTTTTTTTTTTTTTTTTGTTATTTTACGAGAAAACCCAGCCAGTGACTTATGCCAGAAAAATTCTCCAAGACAATTCTAAACTACATAGAAACGCTATACTATACGAACTTTACATATATACTATACTTATACTGTATTTATATTATTTTTATACTATAAATATATAAATTTACACTATATTATAAAAACTTTCAGATCTTTTAACGCATAAAGATAAAATAGCTGGGGATAAATGTAGAAATTCACATATTACTCTAAAATTATATGTAATCGGCCCTTAAATATTTGCTTCATTCCCCACACAAAACAAATTTTGGCTTACAGGTGCCGATATTGCGTATGCCTAATCGCAAACCATTAAAGTGAGAGTACTTCGGAAAAGAACAAAGGAGCTTAGGGCCAAAATTGAACTAATTCAACCTAGAACTAATTTGTTCTCCTACGAAGAAGCCAGTTGATGACTTAAGCTGGGAATACATAAAGCGCTTATTTGGCTGGCTTAAGTCATCGGCTGGCTTCTTCGGAAATGAACAAAGGAGCCTAGAACCAAAATCGAACTAGGTCAACCTAAAACTCCTTTGTTCACTTACGAAGAAGCCAGCCGATGACTTAAGCCAGCCAAATATGCGCTTTATGTATTTACAGCATAATGCTAGGAACACAATTGGAGCGAACGACGAATTTTTTCGCGGCGTATGTTCGTCGTCAAAAATAAAACACATATGTGTATATGGAAGTGCACACAATCACGGCACCGGCGAAAATTTCGTCGGTCGCCGCGAACTCAATTAGCTTTATTTCTATTTCATACGCCGGCGACCGGCGAACAAAACAGTACAAGGTGGCCATACTTGTACGAATTTTATGTGTTTTAGTAAATAAAGTTACTTTTTACTTTAAAATTTGTTATGGTCACTCTACTATCTGTTACTCGTATAAAAAAAAACATAATTAATTTGTTTATTTATTTGTGTACTTGCGCCTGAGTGAAGATGGATATCAGTGAATTTATAATAGAGAAGATGGACATAAGTGAAATTATAATAGAGAACGTAAAGAATTATGTGTTCTTGTATAATTCATTGTAGTCAACAAATGAGCAAAAAGTAAACAACTTCATCAGCTGTTTTATAATTTCGTCGGTATTGTGTTCCATACGACGAATTTTCGCGGCTCATTTTGTCGCCGCGTAGGGCGAAATTCGTCGTTCGCTCCAATTGTGTTCCTAGCATTAAGCCAACAAAGGAGTTTTAGGTTGACTTAGTTCGATTTCCGAATAAGCCAGACAAAAAAGCCTTTATGTATTCTCACCTTTAGTTTTCCGATTCACATTAAATACTTCGTTGATAGAGTGCATAAAAGTCGTAAATGCAATATTTTAAATTGTTTGCCTAATCTTAGGAGGAATTACAAAATATAAATTTCTCAATAAAGGGACATCAAATAAAACAATTGTAATCGTATGATTGTCTGAGATTATCTTCGCCATTGCACTATGCATTTTTTTTAAATATTCATTTTCCCTTCCCTTCTAACTCGATACTAACTTTTTCCCCTGACTGTAGTTCCACCAAGTTGTACAATACATCGTATGTATAACCTACATTGCGTTTCCACTAACTACACTTGACAGTTGCTCTTCAAAACAATCGACTCTCTGACTCTCTCACAAAAAAAACAATAAAAAAATACTTGTTTTTCAATTTGCTCTTGCAAAAATTTCCTTCCAAAATAAATTGTATTTATTATGGATTTGTCGCCAAATTGTGAACCAGTTGATAAGAAACCAATACTAACAGCTGATGGTCTGATACAAAGCGCTCCAAGCCAAGCAAATAATAACACCGCAACAAACACTGGAAGCGGGCCCAATAGCCAAACATTGTCAGCAACGCGTCTTGATATCGAAATATTGCCTGCTATTTACGACATTATACGCTGGTGAGTGCAATCGTCGAACGCATTTTCCTCCAAAGTGACTATTCTTCTTGACCAATCATTGTTAGAACAAAAACAAACAAAAATAGCCGGGCTTTTTTGCTTCTCTGTTAATTGAAAATCACATGAAAATGTGACAAAGAAATTGTGTTTGCTTATTTTTGTTAAACAAAAGAATTTGCGTTGTTTTGTGATGTTTTTGGTCGACCATTTAGTCAAGGACATTATATAATTTACATATATTTTTTTGTTTATTTCTAGTGTTGAAAAGGATCCCAAAGACAATACAGCCAAACAGCGTGAGTCCCAGGAGTGCAGTCATAAGGTGGGTATTTTGTGAGATGATAATCATTTGATTTACGTGCGAAAGAATCATTCCAGAAATGGGGGTTTTAGAGGTTACAGAAATGTGGTCAATACCACTAGGTATCAGCATTTACCATAAAAATTGTACGCAACTCCATAACAAATGCCGATAACAGGGATGGAACGGACGACTGCAACAGTTCGAGTTCTATCCAGAACCACCTGATAGACTTGTTGTTCTAAAGGACTTCTTCTATAACTTGAAGCCTCCCAGAGGAGGGAATAACTCTAGTTTAGTAAAAACTCTTCGATTGTTTCGAAATTTTTTCCAGAGATATGTTTTTTATGATTCCGTGAAACATTTTTTTCTCGAGGACGGACCCAAAACCCCATTATTGACCTGAAAGTCCGATATTAAGACCCGGGCTAGAGCAGGATCCACTTGCCCGATATAAACAATATAGGTATCGTTTGAAAGTTTATACCTATCCAACAAGTGGTTACAATGGTCCCCCGTCCCCCAAGAAAAAATAGATTCCGAAGTCGGGGTAAAAAAATCTACCTCTGGAAAAAAAGCGAAGAGTTTTTACTAAACTAGAGTTAAGCCCAGAAGAGTTCCATCCTTATATGTCTAAATTTCCGTAAGTTCATTTTCCTGCATCAAAGGAAATCAAACTTTGAACGTAAAGAGGTGTGAAGCTTTCTATCTAGTAGTATAGTAGAAGAATCAGGCGAACTCTCTATGGCAGTCCGACCAAGAATATGAAATTCTATAAGCATGCGGTACAGCCCTTTACACCAGGTTGTGAAGGAAGTTCGAAAGAAAATATCCTCATCAAAAGAAGCGCCTTGTGATCTCTAATCTGTTATCGGAGCAGAACAGATTGATTTCAATACAAAAAGTACATAGAAATGAAGAAGTAAACTATGACAGTGTATAGCTGGGTGTGACTGCATCCGTAGAGGATAACAGTAGGCCATAGGGGTAGGAAAACTGACCAATTACTACCGCTCATTTATCCAAATGTTTTCTCCCAATGGGAGAGATTGCTATGATGAAAACCCAAATTCTCCTCTTCACTAAAGTGTAAAAAAAGTTCTCTGTCTCGGAACAGAATTTTGTTTTTCATCTTTTTTCTCATAAGATATGTATCGAGTTTTGAAAAATGAATTTAAAATAATTTCTTTTCACGTATAATTTCAGATTTTGGAATTGCAAAAACGTTTCGAAGCTGCTCGTGCCCAAGTGAGACTACTACCCGGCATTGATTACAACAAAGAGGAGCAATTACAGCAGCTGGAATTGTTGCGAAATCAATTGAAACTGAAACAACAGCTAATACGCAAATATAAGGATATTCAATTTTAAGATTTAACAGCAACTCTTATTTACTTGCATTCCAAACAAAACCCCCACATAATCCCCGGCAAAGATGGTCTTTCGTTTTCTAATGCGTTATTTTGCCAATAACGAACAGCTTATCAATCGTATGGCCGAAAGTTATCCTATGCGTCGTGCAGCACAAATTGTTGTCTCCCTGATGTATCGCGCCAAGGATTTGGCACATGAGACTAAGTTACATGAAATGTCACCGGATCGTTTTAAGTGAGTTAACGAATTTATGCTTTATTTTTTAATAAATTTTAATTGGGTTTCCTTCTTTTTTATAGATCATTTATGAATCTTTTCAAAGATAATGTGAAGAAGGAAATCGAAGGAGTAAAGGACGAAATAAAAAAGAAGAAATTTTAGTTTGTATATTAGAATGAAAAATTATTACGAATTTTAAAGACTATTTTTTGATCATTTTTTTGCGTTAAATTAAGTTCTAAATAAATGTAGAATATTTATGAAGGAGTTCGAATAACACTCAACTTTAAAAACATTAACATATTCTTTAAAAGTCTAGGTTGGTATCTCTGATAGTCCTTATTAAAAAATTCATTAAAATTTAAAATGGATCTCTGAAAATATTCTTAAAAAATCTTCTTTTGGACTCTGACAATCCTCCAAAAGCCATATTTTTTAAAATCCACGTTAGTCACTCTGATGGCCCTCCAAAAATATTTTTGAAAAAATGCTATGATGATCCTCCAAAAAATATACTTTCTATTGTAGTAGCTTTGATGATATTTCCTAACATATTCTTTACAAAAATGTCAGGTAGGTAGCTCTCAAAATATTCTTAAAGAAGTAAAAAAGCTGTAAGTTCTGCCGGGCCTTTGAATACCCTCCACCATTTGGAACAATTTTGGCAAAAACAATAAAATCCGTTAAAAATTCTGTTACAACCTTAAAAATTCCGTCTATACGACGACGTGGAACCATTACAATACTCAAATGCGAAGCTTGAATAAAAAAATTCGGTGAATAATTTTGCTTAAGTCACCGAAATACCAAATATCGGAAGGTACCGCTATATGGGGGCTATATGAAGACGTGGACCTGCACAGACAATTTTCTGCCTTAGGCTGTAGTACCCTTACGAAATTCAAATACCAAATTTGAGACAATTCCGGTGAATAATGTCGCTAAAATCATCCAAATACCTAATATCGGGGGTACCGTTACATGGGGGCTATACGAAGACGTTGGCTTGCAGAGACAATTTTCTATCATAGGCTGTAGTACCCATTAAGAACTTTAGATACCAAATTTGAAACAATTCCGGCGAATAATATCGCTTAAATCATCCAAATACCAAATATTGGGGGGTACCTTTATATGGGGGCTATACGAAGACGTGGACCTGCACAGACAATTTTCTGTCATAGGCTGTAGTAGCCGTTACGAACTTCAAATACCAAATTTGAAACATTTCCGGTGAATATTGTCGCTAAAATCATCCAAATATCGGGGGGTACCGTTACATGGGGGCTACACGAAGACGTGGACCTGCACAGAAAATTTTCTGTTATAGGCTATAGTACCTATTACGAACTTTATATATCAATTTTGAAACAATTCCGGTGAATAATGTAGATAAAATCACCCAAATACCAAATATCGGGGGTACCGTCACATGGGGGCCATACGAAGACGTGGACCTGCACAGACAATTTTCTGTCATAGGCTATAGTATCCATAACGAACTTCAAATACCAAATTTGAAACAATTCCGGTGAATAATGTCGCTTAAATCACCAAAATTCCGAGAATCGGGAGGTTCCATTATGTGGGGCAATGCCAAAACGTAGACCTACATGACCCATTGTTATTACCCAAAGTCCTGCAGACATAATACACATTTGAGTAAAATTCTATCAACCTACTTCATTTCGTGCGGAAGCTAGAGTGATTTCCACAGATGGACGGACATTGCTAAACCGACAGAAATTTTAGGCTGATCAAGAATACATATACTTATTTCGAGGTGTTACAAACGGAATAACAATCTCTATGGTGGAGGGTATAAAAATCCACGTTGTGCCTCTGAATATCTATCTAAAATTAGTTTTATGAAAAATCGGGAAACCCCTGGCCTTCCCCACACCCACTATATTACAATCCAAAAGTCATTTCTTATATCTTTTAAAATAAATCGTTTATTTTTCACTTTTCTTTTTCCGAAAAAAAAACTAAACAAGTTTTCCGTTTCACATTTTTCCAAAATAAAAATAAAACTGCGTGTTTCTTAACTCGTATCATTAAATAATAACTCAACATAAAACAAAAAAAATTATGAAGTAAAAAATATATAGCCAAAAATAAATTCAGTTTCGTATTGATATGGCTTAAGATATTTGCAGCAGAGAATTGAATTGAAATGAATGCTCCTCTAAAAAATAAACGATTTTCATAATCAACGAAATATTTTTCAATTATTTTCAAAATGGATTTGGGTGATGTACAAAATGTCTCGGAGGATGTGTCTTTTCTTCCATCGATCGATTGACTGATTGGTGGCAATGATATATGACAAAAAATATATATATTAAAATAGTATTTGTTTTCTAATCTTGAGAGCTAAAAATTTAAAATTTTGTTTTGTACATTCGTATTAGCAGCAATTCACTTTTTTGACATGATTCAGTTTCCATTTGTTTTTAAACTATTTGCCTCATAATTTCAAAAGAAAGTTTTCAAAATTAGCGTCATTTTCACCCCCTCCCATTTTACTGGACTTTTCCGGCAATATGTTGTGGTGTATTGGTTGCATTTGTAATTTGTGACGAGGTTTCATTGGATGTGCCCGCCGTACCGCTGGCGCCAACACCAACCCCTCCGCCAGTTGACCTTTTGTTGTTACGTTTATTGGCCAGCCTCGTTGTGTCCCTCTTGTCCATTGTCACTTCTAGAACACCATCAGTTTTGTGATTTTTCAAATCCAAATCTGATTTCGTGGTGGTTGCATTGCCTGCGCCGGCTGCCGCCTGGACATTGGGATTTTGGTTTTGATTTTGTGGAGCGCTGTTGTTGTGCTGCGAACTTCCCTGGCCCTGCGATCGTGATTGCATTTTATTTGGCTTCGGTCGATTTTGGGCCGCCTGCGAATTTGTTATAGGTTTCAGTACATTACCCACAGCCTTGGTACGTCCCTCGCGGAATACCATTCTTTGTCCCGGTCGTATGTATTCCGGATGTTTGATAAATCTAAACTTAACGTGGGCCTTATCGCCCGTTCGTAGACACTCCTTGGACATATTTACAATGGAGGCTGTCTGGCGTATGCTACCACAATGGACCATGGCCTGATAACGTGATGATATGGTTGTGGGATGATGTAGAACAAGAATTTCTCCCTCGAATTCCCAACAAGCCTGGGGCTTGAGTTCAGGACTAACCATGACCATGCCTTTGCGTATTTGAGATCGTTTGATTTTCTTGAGGGCAAAACTGGCGGTTTGACCACCCCTCACCTCTTTGACATTCATGCGTTTGCGGTGAATACTTTTGACAGCAATGGGCATGAAATTGCCCAAAGGATCTGGACCAAGCATTAGGACATCATTCAGTTTAATTAAACCCTGCAGACAGGTGCCGGACACCACTGTACCCACACCTAGTGGAAAAAAAGCACACATTAAATTATTTACCACAAATTCTTTTTCCCCCACCACTTACCCGGCACCGAATAGGTATCATCAATTTGAAATTCAGCCGGTGAATTGTCCTGTCCCGACATACGTGTCGTCAGCAAATTCAAAAACATTTTCAATAAATCCAAATTCTCTCCCGTCACATTGGACACTTGGAAAATCGGACACAACCTTTCGGACACAAAATTTGTGGCACTTAACACTACCTCATCGGCTGTCTTCACCATAACCGGTACCTTTCGACAACCTTGTGATTTTAGAATTTTAAACAACAATTTAAGATTGTCTTGCAAGACATTCGGCGGACACATGTCAATTTTGGTAACCACCACAAATACCGGTACGGATAGGGCCAATGCCAGGCCCAAATGTTCTTTGGTCATGCCAACAATGCCGGCATTGGCTCCAATCTAAAATTGATAATAGAATTGTTTATTGTGACATACATATTGGGCTTAGTTTTCTCTTACCATTAACATTCCAAAATCGGGTGCATGACCGGTCATACCAAATACCGTGGTTTTCAGGTAACGTTCATGCCCAGCCAAATCAATGAAGGTTATTACCTTGGCCGATTTCTCACATATCTTTACCCAATCCAATGTGCCATGATCGGGTTTGTTGACAACATTTCCAACGCTGTCGAAACCTGCAAGAGAAGACAATGAAATTACCTTTGGGTTACAACTCTAATATCTTGCGCTATTTGACGCTTGAAGAATTACAGGGTGAGATAAAAAACTGCAACAAAGTCAAACGCCATAATTTTTACATTTTTTAAATCTGATTGAATGAAAGCAAAAAAATGTCGGTAATAGCATCAAATTTTAGAATAAGTTTAGATTTGTTCGAATTGGTCACCTTTGGCACGAATTATGACCTTCAAATGGCCAATGAAACCGTCAGACGCTGCCCGAATGTTGCTCTGCGGTATTTTGACCCATTCCCGGAGAAGCGCTTGCTTGAGATGATCGACACTTGGTATTTTTTAGTGCAAACCTTGCTTTCCAAAATACTCCAGACACAATAGTCCATAGATAGATATATTGGTATCCGGAGATTTTGGTGGCCATTGTGCGCTGGAAATGAAGCGAGGAACCTCATTTTGTAACCATTCTTGGGTGGCGGTTGCTAAGTGCGGTGGTGTTGAGTCCTGTTGGAATGTCCAAGGTTTACGTGCCCAAGGCTTTAAACACGTTCCGGAATATTTTGATGCCACGGTCGATTAATACGAGCGGAGAGCGTCCATTGGCTGTTAATGCGGTCCACACCATCACCATGGCCGGTGCACCAACCGAAAGTGCACTTTTACAGCTGACCTCTATGGCAAGTAAACATGATCAGTTTGTTGGTTTACAAACTGCTGGACAACGAGTGTTTTCTCATCGGAAAAAACAAATTCGGCAGTTCAACACTTTCGGCCAAGCGAAGCAACTTTTTAGCTCTTTTCAGTCTATTTTCTTTCCGTTGCGGTGTAAGTTTTTGCACTTTTTGGAATTTCAATGGCTTTACCCCGAGCTCATTTTTCAATATTTGCCGAATGGAATATTGCGATATGTTCAGCTCACGAGCCATTTTTCGGTCACTACGACGTGGGTTTCAATCAACTCGCTTCTTTACTTTTGGAACCATTTCTGCTAACGTTGCTGTTTCCTACCGTCCACTTCTTTGACGTCGGGTCACGAGACACAAAAGATTTTGTCACATTTAAATGCTGGAGTGCTCTAAAAATAGCCACTTGTGATTTTCCAGCCAAATATTAAGAAATTACACTATCGCGCTCGAATTCCATCACGAATAACATTTTTTTTGGAAAATTCTCACCAAAATGCTTTTGTACTCTTGTAAACAATATAATGAGCTGTCACTGGAATAATTTTAACAGCTGTCGGACGAGTGGCTTAGAAATGACGGCAGTCTGAAGTTGGTTGCAGTTTTTTCATCTCACCCTGTAGATGGCAATTTTGAATATTTTCAAGTAAATGAAGAAATTACCGGGTTTCCCGATAAGGAGTGTTCTTTTGATATTCAAAGAAAAAAGTCCCCCATTTACAAATTACCGAAAATACAGGGGTTTCCGATAAGAAGTGTTTTTTGACCTTCAAAGAAAAAAGTCCCCCATTTACAACTTACCCAAAATATCATTCCCCACCGAACTGGTACGTCCACTTTCCATTTCATGTTTGTGCCTAAACAAACGTTGACGGGCATGTCCACGGCCATTGTCCAAATCACCATGTGTCAGAACGCCCAGTAGCGTTGATTTGCCTGCATCTACATTACCAACGACAGCCACTCTACGAAACAAAAAAAGTAATGGATTAAAGCAAATACAAGATTTGGTAGATTACACCAACCCCTACCTTATTTCCATGAAATCTGAGGTATCCACTCGCTTACGTATGAGATATTGACCCGTTTGGCCTTTTTCAACTTTACGCTGCCGCAGCAATACCATATCCGCATCAATGGTTGTGGCCAACGATTGTAGCGTGGCAACGGCAGCTTGATATTCTTCTTCATCCAAACCGCTATCACCTCCATCTATCACATGCAATAATGATCCATGAATATTTAAGTGTTTCCGAAATTCAATACCACTAACCTTCTCCAACACCAATTTCATAAATGGTTTCACCACGACTATCCTCGGTACGTTCCTCTAGACGTTTTTTAAGTAACTCAAATTGTTCCTCGGTGGGCGATACCAAAACCTTTTTTCCACTTATGCTGGAATAGTCCGTGCGAGGTTTCTCAATATTGGGAAAGCAATCATTGGGCGATAGGGGAGAGTTAAGATTACTCCCACCAATTCCTCCACCCCCTGAATTATTTGCTATTGCCGGCTTCATAATTCTCGGCTGTTCTCCTCGCTATCTCTATTGTTGTGAGTGATTTTCGCTTGGCTTTACAAAAGGGTTCACTGCACTCGGGCGCTTTTCTTTACTTTCGTCGAAAAAATTTTTGATCTTGCTGGGCACTGTCAAACATTTCCTTCCTTTAAACCCAGGATCCGTTATTTGCCATTTGCACCATACAGAGATAAAGCTTTGGTAGACCTTGTGTCGGTTTTTTTTTTCAAAAAACAACTGTAATCAAATAAAACAATACTTATTTCAGTTTTATTTTGTGGAGATATTTAAGAAGACGCTTTGCGGTTATTGTTGTTTGGTTGGTCATTGTTGGTGAACTGAAAGTGTTGTTGAGGCTAAAGCTACCTTTTATATGCTTGTTGCCTGAGCGCCAGCATAGTGACATGTAATGTGGTGAAATCAATTTTGCATTAAAGCATGATGCAATAGCTTCTTCAATGTTGCAAGCAGAGAGAATTTTGTGCGGTTAGTAGAATGAAGTCGTGTGTGGGGTATGCTGTGTGAGTGCTTCTTAAAAATAAGTTTAGCTCGTCGGTATTTTTTTTTTTCTAAAATACGACAGTAAATACGTGTGGGGTTTCCCACAACACATATTGTTATTGCTTTCTTTTAGCAACCGGAAGAGAGGCGGATTGTAAGTTATTGATAAACAAAAACGATTGCTAAAAAGTCATTTGAAATATCGAATTAATTGGGACTTGATCGACTAGTTAAGGGCATTTTGTTGTGATTGTGGCGAATAAAGAAAGAATAAATTTTAGATAGCTGATTAAAATTTCTAAATATAGAATAGTGCTGGCATGTTTGTTCGGGATACAGCAGTATTTTGATGTTGCGAAATAGTTAGGCTTAATCCAATTATTGTTGTTTTTATAAAAACTATGCTTATTAATTAGTGGAGAAAGATGGTAATGCTTACCAAGGGATAAGGTAGGGAATACCTAGGTTTTTGAAAAAAAAAAAACACCATTCCTCATCAGTTCAATTGCTTTTTGTCTGGGATATTCTCCCCAAGGAACTGATAAGGATTTATGGCTCTTCCAGAAACCTAGGTATTCCCTGCCTTACCCCCTGGTAAACATTACCATCTTTCTCCAGTAATAAATAAACGTTTTTTTTTTTATAAAAATTAATAATTAAATTGCTCAGCAAAAATCTCCATTACAAATCGGATTACAAAACCACAGAGGCGCGCCACTCGTAATATTTATTTATTCCCTGCATTTTGGTGCGAATTTTCCAGAAAAGAAGTTATTCGTGATGGAATTCATGCGTGATAGTGTGACTTCTTTATATTTGGCTGGAAAACCAAAAGTGACTATCTTTAGAGCACTGCAGCATTAAAGCGAATAAATCTTTTGTGCCTCGTACCATCGCTCGTTACCGTGATACTGCTAGCGTAGCCCGACGTCAAGGAAGTGGACGGAATAAAACAGCAACATCAGCAGAAATAGTTCGAAAAGTAAAGAAACGACTTGATCGAAACCCGCGTCGCAGTGACTGAAAAATGGCTCGTGAGCTGAACATATCGGAATATTCCATTCGGTAAATATTGAAAAATGAGCTCGGGGTAAAACCATTGTAATTCCAAAAGGTGCAAGAACTTACACCGCAACAAAAAGATAATAGACCCAACAGAGCCCAAGAGTTGCTTCGCTCGGCGATAAGTGGTGAACTGCCGAATTTGGTTTTCTCCGATGAGAAAATATTCGTTGTCCAGCAGTTTGTTAACAAACGTGTTTACTTGCCAAAGAGGTCAGCGGAAAATGTGCACCTTCGGTTGGCCACCAGAACTCAAGCGCCGACCATGGTGATGGTGTGGGCCGCCATAACAGCCGATGGTCGCTCTCCGCTCGTATTAATCGACCGTGGCATCACAACAAATGTCGAATATTATTGCGAAAATATTCTGGAGGTTGAATTAAAGCCTGGGGCACGCAAACATATTGGCCGCAGACCTTGGACATTCCAACAGGACTCAGCACCATCGCACTCAGCACGCGCCACCCAAGAATGGTTACAAAATGAGGTTCCTCGCTTCATTTCCAGCGCACAATGACCACCAAAATCTCCGGATATCAATCCGTTGGACTATTGTGTCTGGAATATTTTTGAAAGCAAGGTCGGCACTAAAAAATATCAAAGTGTCAATCTACTCAATCAAGCGCTTCGCCGGGAATGGGCCCAAATACCGCAGAGCAACATTCGGGCAGCGTGTGACGGTTTCATTGACCGTTTGAAGGCCATAATTCGGGCCAAAGGTGACCATTTCGAACAAATCTAAACTTATTCTAAACTTGCTATTTCCGACATTTTTTTGCTTTCATTCAATAAAATTGAAAAAAAAAATGTAAAAATTATTGCGTTTGACCTTTTTGCAGTTTTTTATCTCACTCTGTATATGGGAGCTACAGCTATATCTGAACCGATTTTCACCAAATTTGACGTACCTGGTTCTATACTGAATTCGTTCTGATGTACCAAAATTCAGAACTTTTGGCCAGATAATACCCCTTCCCACTTTTATATCCATTAGGGGATAAAAATCCCAGTCAAAAATAAAACGAAATAACACCTCTTATTAAAAAAAAACCATTGAAACACTCCTGGGTATGCAGCAAGAAAACCATGGATCAAAGGTGTCAAAGCAAAGTGGCTGCCATTGCAGTTATTGAAAGCCTTAACAGTTAATGCACACACACGTTTAAATTAAGTTCGCTTCTATTATCATAATTTTCTCAAACACAGGAGCTATTGATTTCTTTAATGGAATTAAGAGTTACAACTAATCAACCTTAATTTGAAGCAACACGTTTAATAAACTGCCCATGCAGCTGTTCTTGATGCCTCTAGTGCGCTTTATGTTCACAATTTAACCTGTTTACACCTTTTACTTTTCAACAGCAAAGCGGGAGACGTTTACTTTCTGCATCAATTACAGACAAGCAGCAGTAGCATTAAATGCCACGTCTAGTCGATTTGTTCGATATGTGGTTATATATTTAGATAGGTGTAAGTATGTATATACATACAATCAAGCAGTAGATAGATATGTACTTTATTTCTGTTTGTACATTAGTACATACATCATCAGTTCTTTTCTTTTTTTCCAATTTTTTGTTGTTGTTTGGTTTGGGTGGGTGATAAAGTGTTGAGTCTGTATTTTGATTGTTTGAGAATCTCCAATGTCCACTCTTGACGCGCAACACTTACGGGGGTTTCCAAAAACAAAAATAAAATTCGACAATGTTATGAAATAGGAAGGTACATATAAACAAATGTTTAATATTCCATTATTGACGAAAAATAGCAAATGAAAGACAAGAAAGCATAAAATGCGAAAATCCAACAAAAGAAGACCGATTAACAAAACAAGAAAACAAAAACAATTATAGTATTCCCAGAAAAAAAAAAAAAAACAAAATATAGGAAGAGAGTGAACATGACCAATAACCCAGTAGACCATTTTGTTGAAAAACGAAAGATATGTAAAATACAGATCTGTGATACAATGATATTAAATTAACAATATATATGGGTGCTGGTTAGATTAAGGTGAACAATTTCCAAATATAACTTTAAATAATGGACATTGCAAAAATATTTAATACATCATAGAAGGTCTAATTCAAAATATATTTTTTCAATAATTTCACAACCGTTAGATTTTTTGAAAATATAGCCAAAAGGGCAATGTGTCATTTCACTGTACATAGGAAATCTAATCCACAGAAAACTGAACTGCATCTCCTTTAATTAATACCTCTCATAGGTACATGTCTTTTAAATAATTTTGGCGCACTTTTATTACCATCACAATCCGCTGACAATTCGGCCAACTGGGCAAGTGTCGAGTCGTTACGTACATAAACTCAAATCTACACATAAGCGCAAAAACAATGACAAAGCACGAAGAAGAAAGTGAAAGGGGAACTGCTGCAGAGACCAAATGTTATGTTATGACCTGTTTACGAAAGGAGGGGGATGCAACTCATTTGAAAGGGGGATAAACGATGCAACGGCACACAAAATTACCTTTTTACGGAGCAAAAAATTTTTAACTTTTTACCAGGATATTTACGTTATTGTTTAACCGATTACGATAAAATTCCGTACGCGCAGGGGTTATACAGTGGATGAAGAACACAGGAAATAAATCCACAGATTTTTGTATATTATTTTTCTTAATATATATTTTTTTGTAGACAAAATATAATTTTGTTTGACGTCGATGCTAGGGACACGTAAGTCGACTACCCAGAGTCGAGGTGACATTTGTGTTGGAAGAAAAACGGTTATTTGACTCACTGGGTAGGGCTCTGCAAATCGAAGATGTAGTATGGCAATACTGAATTATAGATGGCGCTAAGTTAGCTATTCTGCTTTTTTACTTGTTATATTTTATTTTGAATTTCCAAAACCACCACAGAACGCACAAATGTAGGTAAATGATATCGAAGTTTGCATGGCTTCCGTGGCCCCGTTCAAGAATAAATTAAATTAGTTTCAAGAATAAATTTAACCAAAATTTGTTGTTGTTGTTGTAGCAGTAGTACATGTGTGTGTTTGTGTTCTGCTAATCTGGTTCCAGCTCCAGGTTTAGAAATTCGGCTACTTTAACGGGCTGTAGCCAGAGATCCTCTGGAGTGAGTTGGGTAGGTTTGGCTGAGCAATTAAAAAGGTGTAGCGTATTGTGCGGGCCTGTATCACACGCCGGGCAGGCGTCACGCACATCTTCATCAATTCGTGCCCAATACGAATTGAGGCGACTACACCATCCTGAACGTAATTGCGCCAAAACTACCCTGGTTTGTCTAGGCAGCTGACGTTCTTCGGCTGCAATGGATGGGGGGTGGACTCCGAGGACGGCATTCACTTTATAACTGCTAATAGCATCCGCGACTGCATCGGTGTGAATGCCACTCAGACCTGCCTGATAGGCTTCTTGATCTAGAGGCTCTCTCTTGTAGCGCTGGACCTCCCTCTCTAGATCATGTATGTCCTTCCTGACACGCCTGGGTGGGGGAGAGTTATCCACCATATGATGGTTGGGATGGCTCTCACGGTAACACCCAAGCAGGTACTGCAACGAAAGCATATGATTATGCTGACGTAAGGGAAGGACTTTCGCCTCCTCATGTAGATGGTCCACTGGTGTCATGAGGAGGCACCCTGTCGCAGTTCTCAGGGCAGCGTTCTGGCAGGTCTGGATATTCTTCCACTGCGTAGCACTAGTATTCGCAGACCACACTGGAGCCGCATAGTTGACCACAGACCGACCTATCGCGTTATAAGAGGTCAACAAGGTTTCTTTGTCCGCACCCCAAGAGCTGCCGGCTAGCGCCTTGAGGACCTTGTTCCTACTTTTCATCTTATCGCAGATAGCTGTGGCTTGCGCGGACGACTTGAACATGCTGTCGAACGTTACCCCAAGAATCTTGGGGTAGTTCGTGGTCGGTATTAAATTCCCCTCGACCTGAACATTCAGCTGTGTTCTCATCTCCGCAGACCATGTGGTAAAGAGTGTGGCCGTTGATTTCGTGGCGGATATTTTCATATTCCTCGCGTGGAAGTATGCGGCAAGCTCCGCGAGATAGGGGTTCAACCTTTCGCATATGTCATCGACCACTGGACCCGACGCCATGATCGTACAATCATCCGCATACGTAACGATCTCAATGCCGTCTGGAGGGCGAGGAATTCCGGAAAGGTAGAGGTTAAACAGTTCCGGAGATATCACCCCGCCTTGGGGAACTCCCTGTTTCACTCTACGGGCTTTGGACTTCTTGTTCCGGAATTCCACGTACGACTGGCGTCCACACATATAGTTAATTATCCAACGTTTTAAACTTGGCCGGAGGGTAGTTCTCTGTACGTCCTCAAACAGTGTGGCATGATTGACCGTATCAAATGCCTTTGATAGGTCAAGGGCTACCAACACTGTTCTGTCACACGGCCTGTTCTGGTTTAGTCCTCTACTAATATGTGTGGAAATGGCGTGTAATGCTGTTGTGGTACTATGTTGTGGACGGAATCCATGCTGGTGGTTGGCAACTGCATAGCTTCCTCTAATGCTGGGGAGGAGTAAAGCCTCAAGAGTCTTTGCTACTGGCGACAAAAGCGAAATCGGCCTGTACGATTCGCCTTTACTGGCATCCTTGCCTGGCTTCAGTAGCGGGACCACCCGGCCCATTTTCCAGGTTTCGGGCACTATGTGGGTGGCTAGCGACAAATTGAGAACTTTCGTTAAGTACTCGACTCCCGGCGTATCCAGCTGCTTCAACATTACCATTGAGATTCCGTCCGGGCCCAACGCTTTGGATGACTTAGCGTTACGGATGACATTTGCAACATCACCCATCGTAAACTGTGGTGGTTCCTCCTCGGCGGGAAGAGATCTGATACGCTCAGCTCTGATGATGTTTCGGAAAATCCTTTCTGCTACCCGAACATCAGAAGGGTTGGGCAGTTCTCTGAAGCGGCGGTTGGTGAATTCTCTGAACTCTGGCCAGTGAGCTTTCCCATGGTTAAGGAAAGTGCGGCGTTCAGAGGTTATGAAATCGGGCGACCTGCTTATGGAGACGATTATCGGGAGATGGTCTGAGCCAAGAGAAATGACGGGTTGCCAAGTCACGTCATTTATCAGACCGGGTGACACTATGGTTAAATCTGGCGAACTGTGACACTCTCCTCTTATTCGGGTGGGGGCATCCTCGTTAACCGTGCAGAATGTGGAGCAGTCAATCTGCTCTGCCAGCGCTGATCCCCTCTGGTCATTACCTAGGACGGAATGCCACAACTCATGGTGGGCATTAAAATCCCCTAGTACCAGGCGGTTATTGCCTACCAATAATGGGCTAATATCAGGCAAATAACGCGGTTCACAGCTATTAATCGGCGGGATATACACATTAAGCACCTCTACCTCGGCAGTTCCACACTTGACTGCTACCCCCATACATTCCATGTATGAGTCACTAGAGACTAGCTCAAGCGAGATAGGTCTGTACTGAACAGAATGGTGTAACAGGAACGCTAATCCCCCACCTCCACTTCTGGTGCGATCCTTCCTTAGTACGTTGTAACCATAACAACGTTGTAGGCTGCAATTTTCATTCAGCTTGGTTTCCTGCACCGCTGCGATCTTAATATTCCTCCGACTCATAAATTCCACTATCTCATCTATTTTGCCTCGAAGTCCGTTGCAATTGAATTGCAAGAAAGATGCACAATCCGGAGTTGGAACAGCAACATGTGGCGTTAGGTGCTGCGGTGTTGGTTGCTGTTCTGGAGACTGCGGTGGAGTGCCATACTCCGACGACGTCTCTGACGAGGACGACGAAGAAGAGGACTCGCTGGGGACTACGTTACTGCAGCAAGTCGCAACATAATCCCTTTCGCTGTAGTCTCGCAAACGCCTTAATCCGGAACAGTTCTTGAAGTGCACCCACTCTCTGCATCCATTACATCGCACCGAGACAGATCTGTGGTGGATGACGTTCTGACAAACCGAGCAGAACCAAGGTCCGGGGTTTTCCTCAATCCCGGCACGGACCAATAAAATCCGGAGCAGGCATTCCGGGATATGCTGCTCCCAATGCAGAAAAATAAACAAACACAAACATGTACATACTGGGTTGGCAGCCGCTGGCCGAAACTGGAATCTTGTTGTTTCGGGTCAATCCGGTATCGTAGAACCCGCTGCCGTGGGATTGACCAAAATTTGTGGACATTGCTGTCTGGAACATACTGGTTTCATATCAACGGGGATCGTTCACATTGAAGAATCTAATGATCGGAAATTAGGTATAAACTACTTATATTTGGAATGTTTTTCAGTATGCCAATTCCGGTTAGCAGCAACGCTGCGGAACATCATAGCGGTGTCGAAATTTAAGGAATGGAGTGCAAATGAGAACTTTATTCTATTCCTGTTACGAAATATAATATCCCTCATTGAACAAACTCTTTTTGCTCTCCACCATCTGAAGAACTTAAAGTATACACAATATTGGTTAAAAAGTGCATTAAAATGTATGACTAAACCTGTACTAATACTGAATATTTTTGGAGTTATATTTATTTCAGTTTTTAACCCCAAATAAACAAAACGTTTTTATGCGTTTAGGGTTTTTACAAGAAATAATTTATTTGTTATGTCAACATTGTTTCCTTATAAGAAACTTAAATGCTGTTGGATATTGTGATGGAGAGACATAACCAATGTTGGACCGGTATCGCCTGTTTTCACTACCAATAATCCTAGACATAATATAGAATAAATTTCAGAGAACCTATTTTGGTTTGTGTACTTTGAAAATCGATCACTTTTCTGGTAAATATTTGTAAAGAAGATAAAGCTTTTAGACTCTTGCACACTCTGCATTAGCACCATATGGATGACACTTAGAATCAACACCCCTTTGAAAGAGAGATAAATTGTTTTTTCTCTACTGGGATGTTTGCGCAAATATTCATTAAACGAAAGTCGACCTGTGAATCCCTTATCAAATCAGCAGCAAAAATATACATATCTACCACTCGAATGTTGTTTTGATATGATTATAAACACCGAATGGTGAGGGATACTCTATGGTTGTGGATGAGTCATTTTGAAAATTCTATTCAACTCGAACTTATGATTTACTTGTGGGGGTCTTCTGACTTGAAAACCAATGTGCATGGGTTCAAGGTTAGATTCATTTTTTGGACAGTAACCTCACATAAAAAACGCATTCACTCGTGAGAATTGTATCAATCAATGCCCCCAACCGGCATTGATAAAATGTGGACTCGCAACTAGGTGGGGGAGGGGGTTGGTTTGTTGTGTGTTCAATATTCAATACTGCTGCCTAACGACGGGCTAAATATAGATTTTCCAAAAATTTAAAGAAAAAACTGCTTCCATGTGCTTGTCATGAGAAAAATGTGCCAAGCAGTATTTTGTGGTTAGATATCGTAGCATTTCTCCTATGAACTTTGGTTACAAACAACTAAATAAGAAAATATAATACCACCTTAATTAGTCTAATCACTTGAGGTTTGTTTTTTTTTTTTTTTTTTTTTGTTTCAAAGGTTTATCTTTATTTTTGTTTTACTTTCTTTTATATTATTTTGTAATGTTTGCTAAATTTATAGTTTTAAATTAAAAAAAAAAAAAAACTTAGAACATTACGTTGTTTCAACAGTTTTGGTTAAAGATTTTCAAAATAAATTTAGAGCTTGTTTTTCAAGAATATGGTTTTTGATTAAAAAGAACAACTTTTGGATTCAGGGCAGAAGAAGAAAGCGATTCAAAAAGGACCAAAACAAGTTAGAAGTAGGCAAAGTTAGAAGTTTTGTCATGAGGAACATTTGGATAGGTTTCAATCGAGAAATTACTAGTGGTGATAATGGTGGACTATGGTCAAAAGTATTCAATGTTTCTCAAGGGTTTTACATTACATAAGCATAGTTTCATGTTTCTACTGAATGTGTTAAGATTATACACCACTTATACATAATTTCTAAAAACAAATAATGTAATTTAATAAAAAACGGAAACCGTCTCCTCAAACTGGCAATGTTTTTAAATGGAGTGCCATAGTATTGTTTATAGTTTTGTCTATATATCAACATATTGTAGTATAAAATGTGGAATCTTTCTACTGAAAATCATGCAAGTGAAGAACCAGTATCTTCTTGAAATGAAATTTCCCGAGAAGCAGTGAATTGCATTTTCGTATTTTAATTCAAGGATGGATGGATGCATGTATGGTTGTTTTTGGGGGGGTGATACCCAGTGTATCATGGTGATGTTATATGATAATTTCTGACGAGTGGGTTAAACATATTTGGGTTGTGGTTTTTCCAAGACATACTTTTCAAAAGATGTCCGTATTTTAATAGTAAACAATTTTGTATCATATTATTGTTGTGTACTACACTTGTTTGTTTTAACAAATATTTCTTACTATTTATAAGCATATATAGTTAAGTTTAAAATAAAATAATAGTAAAACTTGCTTACTACGTTGCCCAAAAACTGATGATTTTTGTGTTTGTTTTGTTTTCGCCTCAGCAGAGTAGTGTAAGACAATTATCCTCCTTCTCCTCCACTGGATTGAAAACCCCCCTTTTGCCAATATTTGTCTTCTCTTTTTTTATACAACTTCCAACACTAATAATTGTGTATGCTTCCTTCTTGTATGATTTCCAAGTAAACGGATGATGAAAGTTAATAAAAAAATGTGTGTTTCTTTAATAATTATAGTAAAAATAATGGTATTGTTTATCATCCCTTTAAACTACCCTTCTAGTACAAAAGGTAACCTCTGCGCCGGTTATTTTTGTTATCATGTGTTTTTTTGTTTTTGTTGTTCTTAAGCTACTGGTACTTCTTCGGGCTTTTTGGCAGCTTCTGAAGTTTCAGCAGGCTTGGCAGCAGCAGCACCACCAATGGCGACTTCTTCAAAGTTTTCTACCAAATCGGGCACATCATCATCACCAGCATTGGCTGCCGCAGCAGCACCGGCGGCGGCAGCTCCCGCAGCAGCACCACTCTTGTTAGCCAATTCGCTGGCGATCTTTTTCAACTGTGTAATATCTTGGGGACCCAATTGTGTTAAAATACCTGGCAACATTTCCGAAATCGATTTGTTTTCACCATGACCGGTAATGGCAAAGGTGTTGGTGGGCAATGAAGCCTGTGCCTTGGGATTGTTGAAATGGATGACGGTACCATCGTTCTTGATGATGTTGACTTCCTCAATGCCGGGGATGGTGTTGACCGATAATTTCTTCAACGAAGATTGCAATTTCTTGTCATCTGTAGCGGGGGTGGAGTGAACAATCTTCTTCTTGCGACGAGGAGTACCCTTACCACCGATACGCACTTGCGCTTGCAATTTCTTCAATTTTTCGGCATTCATCTACAACACAACAATGAAATTATTACAAAATTGCACATTTTTCATGAATATTTCACAGATTTTATTACATTTTAATTGATTTTTTGAGGACGGTGCGTGAGAAAACACGTGCGCCAAAAGTAGAGTCAACTGTCAAAAAGAAATCGTCGCCATTATGCATGCTAAAAATTCCAGCACCATTCTAGCAATTTATTGTAGTAGACTACAATAATGGCCGTGTTTACACAGAAGAATTGTGCAGAGTTGCATGCGATTTCGGTAAGTAATTGTCAAATGAGAAATGCGTTATTTTTCATAGCATTTAAATAAATTGTAGAATGCGGAAGTAAAATTAGTTTGTCTTTTTATAAATACATTTATATATTTTTTTATTTATTCATCTATAAATTCACTTTTAAATACACAAATTAGAGATGGAAACCTAGTTTTTTTTGCAGGGAAATTTGACAAGGTAAATTACAGAGAATGCTGAGATGGGAATACTTATTTAAAATGACTTTACCTTACTTTTACCATGCATATTTAAAGGAAATGGAACTAGGCATCCATAGGACTTATTATGTGTGTGTACTGCTTTTTACTTGTCCTGCAGTTCCTTTACAGTTGATTCGTTAGATAATAAAAAAGTACCACAATACGGTGATAGAATTAATACGGTAAAGTCATGCACCAATATGCTTCATATCATCATTCATATGTTTCATTTTTTTCAAAATTATTTATTTGACATATTCTATTGCCGAAATGTACATATACAAAATTGGAAGAATATGGACAAACTGTAATCAAGTGGTAGCTCTACCTTACCTTTTATTGTACCCATGGTAGAATGAAGAAGGTTAAGTAATTTCAAATAAGCATATCCATCCTGTATTTTCTGTAACTTACTTTGTCAAATTTCAACGTGTAGAAAACAGGTTCCCATTTCTGATTTGTGAATATACGATGGATTTGTAAATTATCATTTTGACAATGAAATGTTGTCAAATGAATTATTAAAAAAATGTAGATATATGATTGCATGACTTGTTGTATGTGTTCTCAACTTAAATCAACCCTGGTAGAAGAATACAGTAAGATGCACTAACGCTCGGAAACATTGACATGTCAAAAAATATTATTGTTTTTTTTTTTAATTGATTTTTACATCTTTTCTTATACGACGCCATTTGGAGGTCAATGGGATTCGCGTTTTTCAAACATTTTTAAAATTTTAAATTATTTTTCATGCAACATTTTCAATTCCAAAATTGGTTTGACAGTTCATTGTCCCAGCAGCTATATATTCTTCTACCATGAAATCAACTGAGGAGGATCGTAGACCCCATGGTACAATAAGGAGGTAGAATAGCTTGGTAAAACTACAGAAGTACAGCCCTAATGCCATGTTTACGTTAGAACTTTTTGTAGGGTTAACCTACTTTGAGAGGATTTATTTGAAGTAAAAGTAATGGATATGACAATTTAAATCCAAATCCAGCGGGTTAACCCTCATATATATAAACGTACTATAAGGCTGGAAATACATAAAGAGCATATTTGGGTGGATTAAGTCATCGGCCGGCTTCTTCGTAGATGAACAAAGGAGTTTTAGGTTGACTTAGTTCGATTTTGGCCCTAAGCTCCTTTGTTCATTTCCGAAGAAGCCAGCCGATGACTTAAGGCTGGAAATACATAAAGCGCATATTTGGCTGGCTTAAGTCATCGGCTGGCTTCTTCGTAAATGAACAAAGGAGTTTTAGGTTGACCTAGTTCGATTTTGGCCCTAGGCTCCTTTGTTCATTTCCGAAGAAGCCAGCCGATGACTTAAGCCAGCCAAATAAGCGCTTTATATATTCCCAGCTTAAGCCAGCCAGATAAGCCCTTTATGTATTCCCACCTTAAGGCTATGTCCGCTTTCTGTCAGACTCTTTCAAAATTGTTGTTGTTATCATTTTTTCATATTTTCCCTCATTATTTTTAAAATGAGTTAAATAGCGCAAAAATTTATTGAAAAGCTTGGATTTTCTCTAAAAAATTATGATCCAAACTGTTCAATCTTTCATTTCATGGCTATACTGACTAATAGCTTTAATGCGCGAGCCGCAATTCATGTGTTCCAATCATTGGTTGTGAAAATATTTTTTTCTTCATTTTTCAAAACAATAAATACATACACAAAATTGGCAGAAGTCGGGCACACTTAGAAAAAAACTGTAATCAGCTGTTAGCTCTACCTTACCTTTTTATTGTACCATGGGTAGGACTATGTTGCCATACGATTTTAATTTTTTTATTTTCTTGGCCTAATGTCAACTTTATTTGTATTTATGTGTGTATTCTTTTCAATAATAAAAAATGTTCAGTAAATATACAAATTCGTGTGTTTTCAACATGCAACGTATGCATCTACCAAATCTATAGTTTTTGTAGCGAAATAAGCCTTTAGAGATATATACAACATGAGTCTGAAAATAAATGTTGGCCGTTCATTCAATTTTCGAGGTTTTCAATTATTTATTTAAAATCAAATCAACACATTGTTTGATTTTTTGATTGGATGAACCCATGGTACAATGAAGACAAGGTAGGCTAACTTTGAAAAAATGTAAGTATGGAGGTCTACCTGCTTGGCTTGTAATGTCAGAATTACTATCAAAACAATAAAAAAACCAAACAACTTGTTGCGCTCATTTTGAACAAGGCCGATTAAATAGGCCGTCCGATTCTATCAATTCTGTTAAAATGCATTTGTTTATATTTGGAATTCACCGAAAAAATGACAAGCTGTCATTATACTGTCTGTTTATTTTTCCTGCAGGAGTTGTCAAGCAGTTTGATTTGTTGATTTGTCAGCTATAAAAAGAAATGAAGCACCGCAAATTAAAAATGACCTGAAAACAAAACAATTAGGTTTTTTATAATAAAGATATATTAAATTTGCTTACCCAAACATACATCACGGGAATGAGAAAAAAAGTGTTGCAAATTATTGCAAGAAAATATATTTCCAGCAAAGAATTTTCAAACTCTCAGTGAAAGAACTTTCAACATTTCTCTCTTGAGTCCTTGAGAAAAAAACCCAAAGGCGATATCATGGTAGAAGAATATATGTAGATGCATCAACGCGTGGGAGCATTGATATGTCAACATTTTTAAGTGCTTTGTCAAAAATAAGTCGATTTTTATATGTTTTCTTATACGACGCAAATCGGAGGTTGTACTGATATGTATTTTCCAACAATTTTTCAAAATTTTCAATAGTTTTTCATTCACGATTCTCAATATCAAAATCGGGTTGACAGTTCATTGTCCCAGCAGCTGTGTCGATGCGACTACCTGTATTCTTCTACCATGTTCGATTATTCCATGGCAGAAGAATACAGGTCATGGCAGAAGAATACAGGTAGATGCATCAACGCATGGGAGCATTGATATGTCAAAAAAATTAAATGTTTTTTTCAAATATAAGTAGATTTTTATATGTTTTCTTATACTACGTCATTCGGAGGCTACTATATTTCGCGTTTTTCAAAAATTTTTACAAATTTAAATAATTTTTCATTCAACATTTTCAATTCCAAAATTGGTTTGACAGTTCATTGTCCCAGCAGCTGTGTCGACGCGTCTACCTATATTCTTCTACCATGATACAGGTAGATGCATCAATGCTCCCAAGCGTTGATGTTGAAAAATTTAAATGTTTTTTCAAATATAAGTGGAGTTTTATATGTTTTCCTATACTACGTCATACGGAGGCTATTATAATTCGCGTTTTTCAACAATTTTTACAAATTTAAATAATTTTTCATTCAACATTTTCAATTCCAAAATTGGTTTGACAGTTCATTGTCCCAGCACCTGTGTCGACGCGTCTACCTATGTATATTCTTCTACCATGGATTATTTGCTTCAGAAAAATTTTGACAGTTCGAAGGAGTAAAACAATAATAAGATAATTCACCCTTTACATGACATAATAAATGGGCCTTGATTTTGAATAAATAATTTAAAACCGCGAAAACTGAATGAATGGTCAACATTTCTTTTCAAAATCATGTTCTATATATTTCTAAAGGTTTATTTCGCCACAAAAACTGCAGATTTTGTCGATGTATACGTTCCAGTAAGCATTTTGAAAAGAACCGAATTTGAATATTTTCTAAACAATTTTTTTATTATTGAAAAGAATACACACATAAGCAAAAAATAAAAACAAATTAAATCGTATGGTATTACAGTCCTAGCTTGAATTTATTTTACCATGGGTTCATCAAATGTAAGTTATTTGCCCGAACTAAATGGACCAGCGGAACTAGACGACCGAAAGATCTGGATATTATTCCGATAGTTCCTTTCACTGAATAGTTAGTTTGAACTGCCATTTTGTTCCGGAACGACACAGCTCTAGTTCCTTTATTTCTGGAAGAAAAATATTTGCATTTCGGGGAAGGATCTTTTGGAAGTTAAAACTCTCTCTTTTCTGTCCATAATTTTATGCAAAACCCTAGCAATAGAGATTCTAACATCTCCTTTTTGTATTTCTGTTCTTGTATATGTAAGTGTGCGGTGTGTTGCCTCATTTCGAGTTCATTGTTTGACCTTTTCCCCGTTTCCATTCGAGTTGAAATTTATTTTTGTTTTTATCATTCAAGAAACGATAAAAAAACGCTTTGTCATCAAAATGGACGCAGAGAAATCCAGCAATAGCTCTTTCGAAGATCTTTCCAATTTAAATGAAGCCGACAAGGCCGATATGAAAGCTGCCTCGGAGGCATTGTTAGACAAAGAAAGACAGGCTGCCAAAGTTGCTGCTGGTAACGATAGCGAGGTAGCAGCTGATGCAGAGACAAAGACAGATGACGATGCCGAGGGGGAAGATGTTTGTGATGTTTTGGGCAATGGTCAGCTGGTGAAACGAGTTTTGAAAAAGTCCAAAGTTAACAAACGACCACAAAGGGGTGACAAAGTTACTTTGAACTTTACTGGCAAATTGGACGATGGCAGAGTGGTGGAGAAGCAGGAAAACTTTCAAGTGCATGTTGGTGACTTTGAGGTAAATAGCAAAAATGTTTACATATTTTAAATGAAGGTAATTGTTATAATATTACATTTATATATAGGTTATCCAAGGCTTGGATATGGTCGTACCTCTGATGAATGTGGGTGAAGTTGCTGAAGTAAAGGTCGATCCACGTTTTGCCTACGGTTCATTGGGTTTGAAAAATGATGCTGACCCTGAACTGAACATTCCCCCAGATTCTAAGGTAGTGTTATACATTTTTATACTTTTTATTTTACTTCATTTATAATTTTTTATTTGTAGCTTACCTATGAAGTGCATTTATTAGATACAAAATATGAAGACTACTCGGATTTGAAAGCCTATGAAATTCGCAAGCAATATGGGTAACAAATAACTAATATGTGAAGCCCCACGTTAGATCTTTAATGAAAAAATTCTGATTTTAAGTATAAGAAGGGTGAGGAATAGGAAGATCTCATTGAACCTCGCCTTCTCACAAAAGCCGTTTTATAAAGATTTTAACGTGTGGAATTCTAGTTACTTATTTACTAAGAAGTAGTAGCAGTACTTGACAACGCTTCAGTGTTTTTAAATTAGGATCATTTTGAACATGTGGAGTTTCCTTATGAATCAATGAGAGCTATGATATCTTAATTTTCATGCTCTTAGGATACTTTGCTATTAAGAACTGCTACTTACAGTATTTCACATTAGGAGATGTCGAATTGAAATGTGCTCCTCTACTTGGGTTCGATACAATTTTCATAATTGGTTTTTACTTTTCTAGAACACGTAAAAAGGAGCGTGCCAATTTCTGGTATAATCGCAGTGAATACAATACTGCCATACAATTATATAGACGTGCCCTAGAATATTTGGACAACAGAGATGGTGATCCTGACAATGAATTCGACAAGGAGGACATTGAAGTATGTTAATTAGAAAACTGATTCAAGAAATTGTTAATCACTCAATCCATTTTTCTAGCTGAGCAACAATGAATTGCAATCTCTATTGGATGATCGTTTGATAGTCTATAATAATTTGGCTATGGCACAAATCAAGATATCTGCTTTTGATGCGGCTTTACAATCAGTTGAACATGTTCTACGCTGTCAGCCAAATAATTCAAAGGCTTTGTACCGAAAAGGAAGAGTAAGTCGGTGGAAATCCTTAGGCGAAATTTGTTTTTATTAATTTTTTTTTTAACTTTTAGATTTTAGAGGGCAAAGGTGATACAAAAGGAGCCATATCATTACTACAGAAGGCAGCTACATTGGAACCCGAAAACAGAACCGTACAACAGGTAACAATTTTTGTCAAAAATTGACATTTTTGGCTAAGGTCTACCCAAAGAACTTGTATAGCGAGACGACTATTTAAAGTCTTAAAGAATTAAAGGTGCGGATACATACATGTTTTTTAAGTCATCGGCCGCATTTTCCATAAAGAACAAGGGGACGTAAGGCGAACAAGTATAAATTATGAGCCGAAATTGAGCTCTGCCAACCTAAAACTTCTTCGGTCTTTTACGTAGAACTAGCCGAAGACCTATGTCAGTAAAAAAGCATTTTATGTATGTGCACCTTTAGACTTTTAATGGTCTTTAAAAGCTTATTTTAATATCAGTAATTAGAAGACTATTTGATTTTTATTAGAAGACTATTTGAACTTCATTTTTAATAAACTTAAAAAACTCTAAATTATAACTGGGAGTATATATACAAGAGCCTCTTGGGCTCTTATAGATGGAACAACTTTTTAAGGTCTTCAATGAGGGCAAGGCATTCTTAAAACTTATATAGATAGATAGATATCGATTTTGCAGTCCTTCTTTAATAAGGCAAAACCTTAAGATTGCCTACAATCAGAAGGCCCTTTAAGGACGTCCATGTAACATATCTTTTTAAGTTCTTATATGAATAGAAGACCAATTTATGTTTCTCCTGTTGTAGTATATATTTTTTAAATCTTTAAAATATTTGATGGATAACTTTCAATTTTTTTTGTTTAATGCCCAAAAATGTTGATCCCTTCAATGAAAATACACATGACTTAAAGTGGTACCAAATAGTTCCGTCGCTGCGATTGAATTAATTCTAATCAAGATTAAAATTTCAAAATTTTTATGTATTTTGATCAATATGTTATTTTTTTTATTTTGCAATTTAATATATCTCTTTCCCTCCGTTCTTCATTGTAGGATTTGGCCAAACTAATCATTAAGGCAAGACGTGAAGAACACAATGAAAAGAAAATGTATCAGAAAATGTTGGGTCAGGCAAATAAATTGGAACAGAAAAACAAGCAACCACAAAAGCAACAAACAGTTGAAAGCTCGAAGGTATACTTAACACATATAAATAACTTAAATCCTTATACAAAATGAATTTCTTTAATTTACAGCTGAAACTATTGGGCTATCTGATGGGCTCCATATTGATTGGTGTCGCCGGTGTGGCTATGTATCGTTATAAATACTGAAATAAGAAAAAACACCCGTTCTTATAACAGTCATATCCATGCTTCTCAAAAATATTGCTTTGCAAAAGCCATCCAATATGATTTTTGCTATATCAGAGAAACCATCAAAAAGGAAGATCAATTTTTATTTTGCCTAACGTTTAGCCTCATATTTATGTTAATATGTGTATGTATGTAGTTGAAACAAACCAGAAACAATATGTTCTTAGTTATATATAATATCTTTCGCTGGAGTAAAGGGTTTTTCATTTATTTTCTAAATAACCATTATAAATATTAAATATCTTTTGTTTTTCTTTTTTACTCTCTTCCTTTAGCATTGTGTATAAAATGCTTCATTTTTGTTCCATTCCATGTTATAAATGCGTTTATTTGATACAAAAGAAGAAAAAACAAGAACAACAATATATATGCAATATTCCTAAATAAATCGGTAATAAAAGATATACCTTTCATGGTGAATTATTTAAATGTTATTAGTCTATCTGCAAAAAATTTGTGTGATGCGTTGAATGGTTGACTGTTGGATTATAAATAAATGTGGACAAACATCAATTTCTACTCTAGTCTAGTTTATACATAACTTCATCACAATCCTATATAAAGAGATTTTCAGAGATTAGGTACTCCCCACACATTTCAGACTAAATTGTGTAAGTTTATATTGATAGCATTTATTTAAAGAAATGCTGTTAATACTGGTCCCCGTGTTGTGTTAGGCATCTTGAAGCTTTTTGGAACATTTTTAGTGGTATGGTTTGCAATTGCCTTATACATGTCTACATTGTGCCCCGAAGTTTCCAATTGAGTTTAGCGAATAAAAGTCTTCCTGGCAAAAAATGTTTTGAAATGGACAATTTTTTGGTATGTACGCGTCTTTTATATAAAACTTTTCGTAGTAATACCGAATCATGGTATTTAGACATATTTTCAAAGGTTACAAACATGGTAGATGCATGACTGCTTGAGAGCATTAATATGTCAAAAAAAATTCAAATGTATTTTTCAAATATAAGTGGATTTTTATATATTTTCAAATATACGACGTCATTCGGAGGTTATTATAATACACGTTTTTAAACAATGTTTACAAATTTAAATAATTTCTCATTCAACATTTTTAATTCCAAAATTTGGTTTGACAGTTCTTGTCCCAGCAGCTATCTATATTCTTCTTCCGTGGTTACAAATCAATAGGCCACAACCTTTTTTTGGAATTGTTACCGGTGAGTACCGCCTGCCCAAGAGTCGCGCAACATTAGTTTCAACCAATTAGGAAAGGTCAAATATAAAATTGGATGACTCATATATGTGGGAACCATGACAGAAGAATACAGGTAGATGCATCAACGATTGGGAGCATTGATATGTCAAAAAAATTTAAACGTTTTTTCAAATATAAGTAGATTTTTATATGCTTTCTTATACTACGTCATTAGGAGGCCATTATAATTAGCGTTTTTCAAAATTTTTTAAAAAATTTAAATAATTTTTCATTCAATATTTTCAATACCAAAAATGGTTTGACAGTTCATTGTCCAAGCTGCTGTGTCGACGCGTCTACCTATGTATATTCTTCTACCATGTGTGGAAATTATATCCATATCTGAATCTGTTAGGTTCAAAATTGGCAGACATCATTCCATTCGGAACCTGGACTAATGATTCAAAAGTCTATCCAATTAGATAAACGTAGCACGATAAATCGGATGAAGATATATATGGGAGCTATATCTGAGTTTGAATTGATTACCACCAATTTCAATAGAGCTCATGATTGATCTAAAAGTATGTTTATATACAAAATCTCCATACTTGACTAATCACAATAAATTGAACTAATGAAAACATACATTAAGTTTATTGTGATTGGTCAATTATCAGACTTAACCTGAGTAGAGATTTTGTATGTAAACGTACTTTAAACAAATAAACGTTTTATTAAATTTACCTACATAGAAAACAGGTTTCCATCTCTGATTTGTGAATATACCATGGTAGAAGAATACAGGTAGATGAATCAACGTTTAATGTTTCTTCAAAACTAAGCAGATTTGTATATATTTTCCTATAGGACGCCAATCGGAGGTTGTTATGATGTACATTTTTTAATAATTTTTACAAATATCAATAATTTTTCATTCAAAATTGGTTTGACAGTTCATTGTCCCAGCAGCTGTGTCGATGCGACTACCTATATTCTTCTAACATGGAATATACAATGGATTTATGAATATGATTTGTGGCAGTGAGATGTTGTCAAATGAATAATTAAAAAAATGTAAACAGATGATTGCATGACTTTACCTTCTTAATTCTACCATGAATTCATGTAATTTCCCTTGTTCCATTTTACTGCATACAACAGGTTCCCATCTCTGATTTGTCTATGTACAATGGGTTTATAAATACAAATTTTGGCAATGAGATGTTGTCAAATGAATATTATTTGAAAAAATTGTAAACATATATTGCATGACTTTATTTTCTTGATTCTACCATGCGTGAATTGTTCATCATTGTTCAAAATTTAGAATTCCAAAAAAGCTTTGACATCTCAGCTGCTGGTACAGCTGTGTTGATAAGGCTACCCGTATCATTTTATCATAGGTGCATTCTCTCTCTCTCTCTCTCTGGAGAAAAAATCGCAAAAAGTAAACGAACAGCATTTTGCAAGATTTTTGTAAGATAACAGCTGATCCATAAGAACAACTTTAGCACAAACCTTAACGTAAGGAATTTTTTGATGCAGATTATTTGTTTTTACATTTTCAGTACAAAACGTAATAATATGATTAAAAACAAAAAAACATAAAAAAATTGTAAAATTAATAAGGTAAAATCATTTCAAATAAACATATCCATCTCTGTATTTTCTGTAATTTATCTTTTCCAATTTCACTGCATAGAAATGAGGTTAACATTTCTGATTTTTGATATGTTGTCAAATGAATAATTTTTGAAGAAAATTAAACATATGGTTGCATGACTTTCCATGGACAAAGATGCCTTTTGCAACATATAACTATTATTTCTGCATTGTTGTAAATCATTCTAATATTTTTTTTAAATTAAATATGTTTGTTTACGAAAAAGCACACATTTTTGAGCAGTGAATAACAATATTGATGCCATGTTTACGTTAGAGGATTTATTTGAAGTATAAGAAGTGGATGTGACAATTTTAATCCAAATCCAGTAGTAGTTTTTTGATTGGTTTGAGCTCTTATTCAAATATACGGAAACGACTGTATAGGAATTTCAATTACTCAATACAATGCGATGTATTTAGCAAATTGTTTCAAACCAAAATACCTAGTTACTCAAATTCACATTCTTTTTGCATGAAATATAATATTTTATAATTGTAATATACATACAAATAAGTATGTATGTTTGTGTTTGGGATCTTAGTTGTGTTACTTTGTTAGAAATTTAGAATTTGAGAAAATGAATTTTTAACAACGTAGCAGAAACGCTTCTTAAACTTTATTTCGGGAAGGTCGTTTCGTTTCACTTCGCTTCAAAACCAACAACACGTCACAATTTAATTGTACATTATTAACTATTGATTTGCAAATCAAAGTGTAATTTCCCATTAAAAACATTCCCAACGCTACGACCCTGACAAATGATCAACAAACCAAGCTAAACAAAAAGCTAATTGGAACAAAACAAAGAAACGAAGAAAGAACATCAACAATCAGCTGTAAGGGAATGTGTCGTAGTTTCACGTCTCTCAAACTATTCGTCCGGTCGGTTGGTGCTGGTGTTCCCATGCAATTCGGGCTGATTTTTTCCATCAATTTTATTAACAGTTAATAATAAAAAAATCCTATCGCATCGCGATAACGGCTTGATTAGAAATCGTGCGTTTAATTTAATAAAAAGATCGTTGTCGTCGGTTACATTATCATAAATTAAATTTGTATAAAATGTTCTCTGATTGCACTATTTTGTGGTAGTACTAACAATAAAAACAACAATAGAAAGTAATTTATATTGCACAGTGGTTAGGGCGAGCGAAAAATATATAAATTAAATTATGAAAAACAAATATTTATTTTTTTTTATGATCTCGTTTTACGAAATCCCAAAGGACTTGGATATCGTATTTTAATCGCGTTCAATAAAATATCCCAAAAATATGTTTTAGTTTCCCTTTGATTTTGGTTAATGATTTGGTGAGTTATTGTTCCAAATCCAGCAACTCCTTTCTGAGAGAGTAAGGCAGTTGTATGCTCTCTTGCAAGAAAACTGTAAAATTTACAGTGTAAATAGCAAACTGACGCACTCCCGTTAAAGTTGCAAGCGATCAGCCGATTTTGTCAAAACAAAACAATTTGCCGTAATGAATAGAAACATCATGAATAGAAATAGAAAAAAAAAAGTAAAAATGTTGTATTTTTTAAAATAACCCTAAATCGTCTTTTGCAACTTCGTTTTCTAAAAAAATAAAACAATTAGTCATGTGAATTTCAAAATAAAGATCACTGGAGACATGTCAAGCAACTTCTTTCTAAAAGAGATTAAAGGTGAGAATACATTAAAAACTTTTTAGTGGCTTAAATCATCGTCTGGCTTCTTCGGAAAAGAAGAAAGGAGCGTAGGGCCAAAATCGAACTAAGTTAACTTAAAACTCCTTTGTTCCTCTTCCATTGCAGAGGAATATACAGGGTGAGATGAAAAAACTGCAATCTACTTCAGACTGCTGTCATTTCTAAGCCACTCGTCCGACAGCTGTTAAAATTATTCCAGTGACAGCTCATTATATTGTTTACAAGCGTACAAAAGCATTTTGGCAGAAAGAAACTAGACTCAAAAGAGCTAAAGCTCTAGACAAAAAGAGCTTTGACGAAAGTGATAAACTGCCGAATTTGATTTTCTCCGATGAGAAAACATTCGTTGTCCAGCAGTTTGTAAACAAACAAAATGATCGTAATTACCTGCCAAAGAGCTCAGCTGAAAATGTGCAACTTCGGTTGGCCACCAGAACTCAAGCGCCGGTCAGGGTGTTGGTGTGGGCTGCCATAACAGCAGATGGTCGCTCTCCGTTCGTATTAATCGACCGTGGCATCAGAATAAATGCCGAATATTATCGCGAAAATATTCTGGTGGTTGTATTAAAGCTTTGGGTACGCAAACATTTTGGCCGCAAACCTTGGACATTCCAACAGGACTCAGCACTGTCGCACTCAGCACGCGCCACTCAAGAATGGTTACAAAATGAGGTTCCTCGCTTCATTTCCAGCGCGAAATGGTCCCCAAAATTTCCGGATACCAATCCGTTGGACTATTGTATCTGGAGTATTTTGAAAAGCAAGGTTGGCACTAAAAAATACCTAAATGTCGATCACCTCAAGCAAGCGTTTCGCCGGGAACCGGCCAAAATACCACAAGGCAATATTCGGGCAGTGTGTGACGGTTTCTTTGGCCAAAATACCGCAAGGCAATATCCGGGCATAATTCGTGCCAAAGGTGACCAAATCGAACGAATCTAAACTTATTCTAAAATTTGATGCCATTTCCGGCATTTTTTTGCTTTCATTCAATCAGATTTAAAAAAATGTAAAAATTATGGCATTTGACTTTGTTGCAGTTTTTTTATATCATCCTGTAGGTAGACGCATCGACACAACAATTTTGGAATTGAAAATGCTGAATGAAAAATTTTTAAAATTTTGTAAAAATTTTTGAAAAACGCGTAATATAATAACCTCCGAATGACGTTGTATTAGAAAACACATAAAACCTAAAAATTAAAAAAAAAACATTTAAATTTTTGACATATCAAGCGTTAATGCGAAGAAGCCAGTCAAAAAAAGCCTTTTATGTACTTTCACCTTTAGTTCAATTTCATTGTTTATACGTCAAATATAATAATCTTTATAAACTTTAGAATCTTTGTAAAATTTAGGTGCAGACGCCATTTTTTGCATTTCGACCCACTAGTAGTTTAACCATGATAGCATTAAGAAGGTAAAGCCATTTTAAATAAGCATATCCATCTCTGCATTATCTGTAATTCACCTTTTCAATTTTCACTGTCTGGAAAACCGGTTACCATCTCTGATTTGTGTTTATACAATGGATTTATAAATATAAGTTTTGACAAGGAGTTGTTGTTGGAAAAATTGCAATTTTGCCATGAGTTTGAAAAACATAAAAAAATATTTTCAATTCAAATGCAAGTTTTCAATTTTGTGCTTCTTCTAATTACTGTGCATTAGGCAATCAGAAAAGGCAGAACTTAAATGAATTGTTGTATTGTGCCGGCTAATGTTGTTTAACATTATTATTATTATTATTTTTTTTTTTTTTTTTGATATTAACAACAAGTTTTCTATTGTGGCCTTTAGTTGAAGCTAACAGTTGGTCGAAGACGGTGGGTGTACGTTTGTTAAAAAAAAGAAAACAGGGATTCCGCGATTATTCGCCTGAATGTGTGAAGAACGGTTCGGCATTACATTGTTTCGAAGTTAAATATTTCCGTTGGCAGCAGCAGCAGCGACGGCAGCAGTTTCGTCCAGCTCAGCAATTTAAAATGCAAAGAAATACGACAACGCGGGAAAATAGTGCAGCATCAGATATTGATGGTTTGTAAGAAAACATGTGAAATGAGAAAAGAAAATATTGACATGTGTTTGTTTTTTATTATTGTTTTACAAACGTCAACAATTTGTAACGATAAAAAAGTTTATGAGAACAGTGCAATTGAAATAAAAATGTCGTTTAATAATAAAATAATTAACAGTGTAATGGAGTGGAAATAGCAATTTTCTTTGTTTTTAATAAATTAAGTCTACGTTTACATTAGAGTGCTTTGTCATGATAATTGCCCGATCATCCTCTATTTGACATAAATTTTCATGAGTTTTATGTGTAAATAATAGTGATGGTTATAATGTAAACATTAGGCAATTGTATGGTTTGGTTTAAGGAATCACAACTGTATGTAAACATGACGTAACAAATGCAAAAATAACTAATAGCATGTTCACACGGCAAATTGAATGACGTTGTTTGCTCTCAGAATCACGTACACGAATTAACCCGTTCATACGGCACGATTCGTAATTCATAGTAAAATAATTACTTTTTTCAAAAATTTTGTTGATTGATTTTTATGGGAATTTATACGAAAATGCATGAAATTCTCACTAATACGAATGGAAGAAATTATTGTTTTCCTCCCAAAGATTTATTATACCATTAATTTTACATTTTTCATTCACGTTTTCAACTTTTGGTGTAAATGTTGACATTTTGAACATATTTTTGTATTTTTCTATTTTTAAATTCTGTTGGAGAGACACTTGTCAAACATTTTTTCTGCCGATACAAACATTTTGAAAATATTGCCTCTTTTGTTTGCAGTTTTCTGTGGAAATTTCAACTCGTGGACAAAATGCGTACCTCGAATGAGACAGAAAACAAAATTTACTTTCGTTTGAATGTACATACGCCATTCAACATTGTAGTTTCCATTCATAATTTTCAGTCTTCCCAAAAATGTTTGAAATTTCATTAAATATTTCTATTTCTGATTTTTAAATGTCATCATTTATTTTTTCGATAAATGCTCTCATTTGTTAGGGATGGAACACATGTTTTCGTTGTTCTGAGAGTGATTTGATTTGAGCAATGAACAAATATGAGTGTTCGCTCAGGAAATTTTGTCTGAAGAATTAGGTAGTTTTTACATAGTTAAGGGTCAAACAACGAATAGAGAGCGAATCAAGTTCAGTGGAAACGTCACATAAAGGTGGAAATGCATAAAGTGCTTATTTGGTTGGCTTAAGTCATCGACTGGCTTCTTTAAAAATGAACAAAGGAGCCTAGGGCCAAAATCGAACTAAGTCAACCTAAAACTCCTTTGTTCAGCTAGGAAGAAGCCAGTCAAATATGCGCTTTATGTATTTCCACCCTAACTTACTACAGAGATAATTTTTGCATTTGGCTTAACCATGCATTACACGTGCCACTAATTGCACATGGACCTCACATGCAACGGAAAATTACACTCGATATGTGTAACTACACATGAGGTGGCAACACTGATTAATTATCAAAATACCATCAATCAATTAAAAACTAATAGTTTTGTTTTTTGTGTACCCCTTTTTCGTTTGTGTATCCTATTTTTTGGTTTTCAGCAATATTTAATATTTGATTTCAGACAATTTGACTAGTGTAATCGCCAGGAAAAAGGTCGGGAACAAAAAACTTTTAACAGTAAGATAAGTCTTAATGTGAGAATACATAGAATGCTTTTCAGAATAGCTTATGTCATCGGCTGGCTTCTTCGAAAAAGAACAAAGGAGCGAAGGGCCACAATCGAACTAAGTCAACCTAAAACTACTTTGTTCCTCTATGTATTCTATTTTTAGTTTAAACTTGCTTTGTTATTTTACGAGAGAAAAAAGCAGCAGGTGACAATTGCTAGAAAAATCTTCCGCTGTATTCTCACTTTTATAGTTTGTTTCTCTACGAAGAAGACTTAAGTCACTCAAAGAAGCGTTTTATGAGTTCTCACCTTAAGTCATCGCCTGGCTTCTTTGTAAAAGAACAATGGGGTTTTAGGTTGACTTAGTTCAATATCGGCCCATAATTTATACTTGTTCACGCTATGCTCCTTTGTTCTTTAAGAGAAAACCAGTTGATGGCTTTAGCTTATAAGTCGTCGATTCTCACCTTTAGCCTATAAGTCGTCGATTGCTTCTTCGTAAAAAATTTGCTAGCATTGTATTAATATTCACTTAAATCGGTCTTTTATGAATTTAAGTTTGCCATTAAAATGTTTTTGTTTTTCTTTATAATATTTTCTCTTGAACATCATTTTGTTTCATGTAACACGTAATAGATAAGATGTCGATTAGAATATAATACGTTTATTTCTCATCATTGTTTTTTCCTTTTTTGGAAAACAATAAATTGTTGTAATAATTGAATAATGACAACAAATTCATGTCGTTTCAAAAGAATTTATTTGAAACAATTGTAAAAGTATTTCATAGAACTTCATTGTCTCCGTTTGTTGAAATATTTTCCTCTCAAGAGCAAGTATAAATTATTATATATTGAAGGTGGGAATACATAGAGCGCTTTGTTTGACTGGCTTAAAATTATCGGCTGGCTTCTTCGTAAATAAACAAAGGAGTTTGGCTGGAAATACATAAAGCGCATATTTGGCTGGCTTAAGTCATCGGCTGGCTTCTTCGTAAATGAACAAAGGAATTTTAGGTTGACCTAGTTCGATTTTGGCTCTAGTCACCTTTGTTCATTTCCGAAGAAGCCAGCCGATGACTTAAGCCAGCCAAATAAGGGCTTTATGTATTCCCAGCTTTTTAGTTTGACTGAGTTCAGTTTCGGCCTTACACTACTTTATTCTTTTACGAAAAAGCCAACCGATGACATAAGCCAGTAAAAAAAAACAATTATGTATTCTCACCTTAACTCTTTGTCTCGTTTATGAAAAAGCCATCCGGTGACTTCAGTCAGAGTTAAGATCTTCATCCTAATACATGATGATGCTTTGGGATATTGTGGCAATCAATTAAGTTACCTCATTTTTTCGCAGTATAAACATTTATAAAAACAAATTATGTTCCATCGCCTACCTTGATTTGACTTCCTAATTGCTATCGATTCGTATCCTCAATATAAGTTGTGCTAGCTAATAAACCAATTAAGATTATTAGTTCCCAGGTAGTAGCACTTATAATCGATCCATAATTCTACGATAATAATACACCGATTGATAACACAATTACCACAATAAAACAAATAAAAGGGGTGTTACTGACTATTGCCCTAGTCTCAAACAATCTGGATCATGCGTACCCTAAATTTAAATTATTTCTCTTTGGGGGTGTTGTCATTAATTGACACAATTTAAGTTGTTATAGCCGAATGATTGGCGAAAAAACACAACCAAAGTTCCGAAATTATAATCGGGGAAAACCGATCGTAAAACAAAACAAAATTGTGTCTTAAAAGCGATAATTATTTAGCATTTTGGCACGTACCAGACATTCATAAAGATTGGAAGTCAATAAAACCAACAAGTTGCAATGTCATTGACAGATTCAAAGCCCAGAAGTTTTTTTTCTCAACTATGGTCTTTGGATAAGAAATGAGTGGGTGTGGTCATCAGCTTGGTTTTTAAAAGTGGTCAACGATTGTTAGTATTGAATTTTCTTGATATCTCTTGTGTGTAATCGAAAAACTTGTAAATAAAAGAGAGAAATGGCTCTAAGAGAACTGATTTGCCCAGAAAGAACGGTAATCGGGAATCAAAGGATGCCATATTTTTTTGTTGTTTGCATGCAAGTTTTAAAGAGAATATATAGAACGCATTTTTGTGGCTTAAGTCAGCGGCTGGCTTTAGGTTGACTTTGTCTAATTTCGGACCATAATTTATACAGGGTGAGATGAAAAAATTGCAACCAACTTCAGACTGCTGTCATTTCTAAGCCACTCGTCTGACAGCTGTTATTAAACTATTCCAGTGACACCTCATTATAGTTGTGTTCCAGAACCTACAAATTAGTACTAATTCTGCTACAACGCGTTCCCGTACTGCAAAAACTAGCAAAACTTGCAGCTCTCTCGAGAAAAAAATGGCGCTGAGTGGTGCACATTTCTGCTTGTTTTAGCTACATGAATTTGGCCGAGCAGAAATGTGCAAATTCTGAATTTGACATTTAATTGGCAGGGCTAACAAGGTTGAAAAATGTATTGATACATTTCAATGTTCCCGCGTCATAACAAAAATAAAGAAATGATCAACTTAAAAACTAAAGGAAAAACTAATATTTGTAGTGCAAAAAAACAAAAAGAAAAAATATGGAGCACTTTTGGATGATTCCAGTAGTGAAGAGGACTGGCTGAAAGATGAATCAGATTATTAATTATTATTATAGATTATTAATTTTAACGTATCGTCTTCAATACTATTTTTTTAAAATTTTGGCGTCCGTTTCAGTAAGGTTTCACCAGTCCGATTTGGACTGTTTACTCTTGGAATTTTGAATTTTGACATTTTATCGCATTTCTGCTAATTTTCCGTTCCCTTATTTTTTGAGCACACCTAATTGAGAATGACATTTCGAACTGTTCTCTCTTCTGCTAGTTTTACTACTAAAAAAGTACTGGAACACAACTTATGTTGTTACGATATCATAACAACAGAGGTATTTTTCACAGGGTTGCCATATTTTGATTCTGTCTTGTCCCATCTTTATACTTCTATGTCTTTGAAAACAAGTAGAAATGTGCATCACTCAGCGCCATTTTTTTCTCGAGAGAGCTACAATTTTTGCTAGTTTTTCGAGTACGGGAACGCGTTGTAGCAGAATTAGCACTAATTAGTACTAATTTGTAGGTTCTGGAACACAACTTATGTTAGAGTCATATGTAAAGTAGTTTATATTTTACATTTCATAACATAAGGTTCTCCCTGTAAACAATATACTTTACTTTACTATAAATTCATCTGTATGTTTATACTATAAATCATTTTTTAGATTAATATTCTGGGGGCATCTAAAAGCATACTTTAAAAATGCTACAAATGATTGTGGAAAAATCACACTACATATTATCCTAAGGCTGGAAATACATAAAGAGCATATTTGGTTGGCTTAAGTCATCAGTTGGCTTCTTCATAGATGAACAAAGGAGTTTTAGGTTGAATTAGTTCGATTTTGGCCCTAGGCTCCTTTGTTCATTTCCAAAGAAGCCAGCCGATAACTTAAGCCAGCCAAATAAGCGCTTTATGTATTCCCAGCTTAATATCATGTGTAATCTAGTCTTAAAGCAACTTTCGAAGTAATCGAATTTTATATATTTTTAAATAATTATTTGCAATCCAATTTAATAATTTTATTTTTAATAAACATTTCAGATAGTTTACTATTCAAAGAGAAACTACCCAATATCCCTAGTAAGCTAAAGAATGGTATCTACAATAGCTGCAGTTTCAGGGCAATTGCACGAAAATTTCCCATACTGGGATGGCTGCCAAAATATGAGGCTAGTTTTCTGTTGCAAGATTTTATTGCCGGTTTTACAGTGGGTCTAACCACAATACCGCAGGCAATAGCGTACGGGGTTGTTGCGGGACTTGAACCTCAATATGGTCTATATTCAGCTTTTATGGGTTGTTTTGCTTACATCATTTTTGGTTCGTGCAAAGATGTTACCATAGGTGAGTAGTGTTTCACATTTTGTTGTGATGGAAACTTTGTTATTGAGGTTTGTAATTTATTATAGCAACCACCGCCATTATGGCTCTAATGGTCCATCAGTATGCAATCTTGAGTCCTGATTATGCTGTTCTTGTTTGTTTCTTAGCTGGTTGTTTGATATTGTTGATGGGACTGCTGAATTTGGGTGTTTTGGTGAGATTCATTTCAATACCCGTCATAACAGGTGGGATGAGTTGAAAGTTTTTTTTATTGAAAGTAAATGTAACTAGCTTTTTTGTTTCCCTAAGGTTTCACCATAGCTGCTGCAACAACCATTGGAAGTGCACAAATCAATAACCTGTTTGGAATGGCAAGCAAGTATTTTTTCAATAAAAGTGGAGGCTTATCCTTCAAACTAAGATAAAAATTAAAACGTCCTGAACAGAACTAATGTGGATACCAAAATTAAAGTTTGTTAAAGGTGAGAATATATAAAACACTTTTGTGACTGGCATAAGTTATCGGCTGGCTTGTTCGTAGATGTAAAAAAAGAGTTTCAGGTTGATTTAGTTCGATTTTCACCCTACGCTCCTTTCTTCTTCTTCCCCGGAGAAGTCAGCCGATGACTTGAGACATCCAAAAAAACGTTTTATGTATTCTCAACTTAACTTCTTTTTTATATCAAAATTTGGGTTATAAAGATCTCAATTTTTATCTGTCATTCAAAAAATGAGTTAAGGTGAGAGTACATAAATAGCTTTTTTGACTGGATTAAGGCTGGAAATACATAAAGAGCATATTTGGTTGGCCTAAGTCGCCGGCTGGCTTCTTCGTAGACGAACAAAGGAGTTTTAGGTTAACTTAGTTCGATTTTGGGCCTAGGCCCCTTTGTTCATTTCCGAAGAAGCCAGCCGATGACTTAAGCCAGCCAAATATGCTCTTTATGTATTTCCAGCCTAAGCCATCGACTGCCTTCTTCGTATAGGAATAAAGGAGTTTCAGGTTGACTTAGTTCGATTTTGATCCTACACTCCTTTCTTCTTTCCTGGAGAAGTCAGCCGATGACTTAAGTCAATCACAATGAGCGTTTTATGTATTCTCAACTTAACTGTTGCATACTTTTAGGCTCATGACAACTTTATGTATAAGCATGTTTACATAAAATAAATCTAGTGGATTTTAATTGTCAATTTCATTGTGTTAAATCCATGGCAGATGAATACAGGTAGATGCATCAACCCTTGGGAGCATTGATATGTCAAAAAAATGTAAATGTTTTTTCAAATATAAGTAGATTTTTAGAATGTTTTCTTATACTACGTCATTCGGAGGCTATTATAATTCGCGGTTTCAACAATTTTTACAAATTTAAATAATTTTTCATTCAACATTTTCAATTCCAAAATTGGTTTGACAGTTCATTGTCCCAGCAGCTGTGTCGACGCGTCTACCTATATTCTTTTACCATGGTTAAATCTAAAAATGATTAATGCACATTGGAATATACGTTGAGATCCACTTAATTTATTATGTGTAAACATGCCATAAGAAATGTGTTTTAAGGGAGCTTGTGGGTGCAGATATATAAACCCTTTTTTATTGGCTTAAGCAAAGGAACAAAGGAACGGCTGGCTTCTTCGCAAAGGAACAAAGACAAATTATCGGCCGAAACTATATTAAGTCAACCTAAAACTCCGGGTTTTTTTTTTACGAAGAAATCAATCGATGGCTTAAGCCAACAAAAAATCCTTTTATGCATTTGCGTTTGTCAATAAAACCCTTGACAAATTTATTTTTCTATATACAGAGTGAGATAAAAAAAACGGCAACAAAGTCAAACGCCATAATTTTTATATGTATTTTTTTAAATGTTATTGAAAGAAAGCAAGAAATGTCGGAAATAGCATCAAATTTTAGAATAAGTTTAAGTTTACACGAATTAAGGCCTTTAAACGGCCAATGAAACCGTCACACGAATGTTGTAATGCGGTATTTTGGCCCATTGCAGGCGAAGCGCTTGCTTGAGGTGATCGACACTTTGATATTTCTTAGTGCCAACCTTACTTTCCAAAAAACTCCAGACACAATAGTCCAACGGATTTGTATCTGGAGATTTTGGTGGCCATTGTGCGCTGGAAATGAATCGAGGAACCTTATTTTTTAACATGGTGCTGAGTCCTGTTGGAATGTCCAAGGTCTGCGGCCAAAATGTTTGCGTGTCCAAGGCTTTCATACACCCTTCAGAATATTTTCGCTATAATATTCGGCATTTTTTCTGATTAATACGAGCGAAGAGCGACCATCGGCTGTTAGGGCGGCCCACACTATCACCATAGCTGGCGCTTGAGTTCTGGTGGCCAACCGAAGGTGCACAATTTCAGCTGAACTCTTGGCAAGTAAACACGATCATTTTGTTTTTTTTACAAAAATACAAAATTCCAAAAAGTGCAAGAACTTACACCGCAAAAGAATAGACCCAAAAGAGCTAAAGAGTTACTTCGCTTGGCCGAAAGTGGTGAACTTCCGAATTTGGTTTTCTCCGATGAGGAAACATTCGTTGTCAACGAATTCGGCAGTTCACCACTTTCGGCCAAGCGAAGTAACTCTTTAGCTCTTTTGAGTCTATTTTCTTTCTTATGTGGTGTAAGTTCTTGCATTTTTTGGAATTTCAATGGCTTTACCCCGAGCTCATTTTTCAATATTTGCCGAATGGAATATTCCGATACGTTCAGCCCACGAGCCATTTTTCGGCTACTTCGAATCATTTCTGCAGATGTTTGCTGTTTTCTTCCGTCCACTTCCTTGTCGTCGGGCTACGCTACCAGTATCACGGTAACGAGCGATGGTACGAGACATAAAAGATTTATTCAAATTTAAATGCTGAAGTGCTCTAACGATAGTCACTTGTGGTTCTCCCCCGAAATTCGGTATCACGCTTGAATTCCATCACGAATAACTTTTTTTCTGGAAAGTTCCCACCAAAATGCTTTTGTTCGCTTGTAAACAATGTAATGAGCTGTTACTGGAATAATTTTAACAGCTGCCGGACTAGTGGTTTCGAAATGACAGCAGTCTGAAGTTGGTTGCAGTTTTTTTATCTCACCTTGTATAACAAGTAAAAAAGCAGCTAAGTTTGGCCGGGTTGAACTTTTATTGCCCTCCACCATTTGGAAGGAACTTGAATAATTACAAAAAAAAATCCGAAAAATACCGCTAAAATGATTATCTTAGTGGGAAGCTATACGAAGACGCAGACCTGCGAAAATATTTTTTTGTCATAGGATATAGTTTCCATTAAGATCTTCAAATACGAAATTTTAAACAAATCGAATACAAAGACGTGGACCTACATACGAATTTTTTAGGCATAGGCTGTAGTACCCATTTACAAACTTCGAATACGAAATTTGAAACAATTCCGGCGGATAATGTCGCTAAAATCATCAAAATACCAAATATCGGGAGGTAGTGTTATATGGGGCTATACGAAAACGTGAACCGACCTGCCTACAGGCAAAATACACATGTGTGCAAAATTTGAGCCTTCTATCACAATTTGTTCAAAAGATACCGTGATCACAACAGACAAACAGACACACAGGCAGACGGACAGACTTCGCTAAATCGTCTTAGAATTTACGCTGATCCTGAATATACATAGTTTGTAGGGTCTATCTTGAATATTTCGAGGAGTTAAAAACGAAATGACAAAGCTAATATACCCTCCATAGTACTGTGGAGGGTATAATAATTGACTTGACTCTGGAAAGTTTTGCATAATTAAATCTTTTAATTTATAAAAATTTTCCTCTTCAGGTCCTTCAAATGATTTGATACCAGCATGGAAGCATTTCTTTACACATTTGAATAAAATCGGATGGAATGATGCCGCCTTGGGTGTTTTGTCTCTAATATTTTTGTTTCTTATGAAAGTGAGTGTTTCACATGAAATTCTTTCATATTCATGTTTCTCATTTTGTTTTACAGAAAACCAAAGATATACCCTATGGCAATCGCACATTTTGGAAATATGTATCATTATCCCGCAATGCCTTGACCGTAATAATTGGTACATCTCTGGCCTATGGTCTAAGTCGTGGTGGAACCCAGCCATTTAGAGTAACGGGAAATATAACTGCCGGTTTGCCTCCGTTTCGACCACCACCATTTCACACAACTGTAAATGGTACCGATGTGAGCTTTGGCGAAATGTTGAATAATATTGGAGCGTCATTGGCCTCCATACCCTTGGTGGCCATTTTGGAAATTGTGGCCATATCAAAGGCATTCTGTAAGTATTTAAATTGCAAATGCTTCAAGGTGGAAATACATAAGGCCATTGACATCATTGCATTGTTTATTCAGCCCAATCATGAATAACTGTTTCGTGAGAGATTTCTCTTCCTTTTCTCTTTTGATATCATAAATAATAATCTTGAGAGAGAAAAAGCAAACATCTCTCAATCTTGTTTATTTTTGCTCCAGAAAAATGTCTCTTGCAGAATTAAAGGAAGTTTGTACGAGAATTGAAACATTTTTGACAAAAAAAGAAATATTTCATATATTGAGGTTGAATATATGATTTTTTTTTTATTTTTTTTTAAAAAAAATGCCTGAAATTTTTGGATTAAAGTGGTGACTGAACTTATAGTCACTATTGAATTTTTTCTACTAGAAAATTTTAGAAGAGAGAAATTTTTAATTTTGAAACTCACAATTATCTGAAAATCTGTTCCAGATTCTGCAAGAATCTACTAGTTTTGCAATTTTTGCAGATATCATAAAGAAACATCGCTATCGTAGTAAAAAGTTCTACATTCAAGCATTCATTCTACATTTAACAAGTAAAAAAGCTGTAAGTTCGGCCGGGCCGAACTTTGAATACCCTCCACCATTTGGAACGAATTTGGTAATTCTCAAAAATAATAAAATCCGTTCTGTTAAAAAGTTAGAAATACCGAATGTAGCTATTATATTAGGGTCTATACGACGACGTGGACCTGCATAGGCAACTTTTGTCATAAGCATATACAATATTCAAATGTGAAACTTAAAAAAAAAAATTGGTGAATAATGGAGCTAAAATCATCAAAATACCGAGCATCGGAAGATACCGTTAAATGGAGGCTAGATGAAGACGTGGACCTGCAAAGAAAATTTTCTGTCATAGGCTGTATTATTCATCACGAACTTCAAATACCAAAATTGAAACAATTCCGGCGTAAAATGTCGCTAAAATTATCAAAACACCGAATATCATGAGGTACAATTATATGAGGGCTATATGAAGACGTGGAGCTGCACAGATAATTTTCTGTCTTAGGCTGTAGTATCCATTACGACCATCACATACCAAATTTGAAACATTTCCGGCAAATAATGTCGCTTAAATCACAAAAATACCGGAAATAGGGAGGTACAATTATATGGGGGCTATATGAAGACATGGACCTGCAAGGACAATTTTCTGTCATAGGCTGTAGTATCCATTACGAACTTCAAATACCAAATTTGAAACAATTCCGTTGAATAAAGTCGCTTAAATTACTAAAATACCAAAAATAGAGAGACACCATTATATGGGGCTATACCAAAAGGTGGACCTACATGGCCCATTTTCAATACCAAAGGTCCTGCAGACATAATATACATTTGAGTAAAGTTTTATCAACTTACTTAATTTTGTTCGGAAACTAGAGTGATTTCCACAGACGGATAGACGGACGAACATCGTTAAATCGACATAGAATTTTATGCTGATCAAGAATATATATGCTTTGTGGGGTGTAAAATGTATATTTCGAGGTGTTAAAAAAAACATATACTTCTGAACATCTTACACATATATTTGAATCCTAATATTGTAAATTTGTTTGTCGTTGCAAGATATTTTTTGTTATTTCTTAATTTTTATAAGAAATAAACGCACCAATTAACACAACAAATAGGGTACACAAGGTACGAAAAAGAATAGTTAGCGTTGCCACCTTCGCAAATTATTTCTCTTCAATTATCTTTGATTTGGGGAAGGTCTCTCTCTCTAGAGACACTTTGGAATAGAATTCCGTGCGAATATTCATGCTTGGACTAATTATGGACTACAAATAAAATAGACGATGAAAAGACGTTGTGGGTCTGAGATTTCTTCATAATTTGCGACATATATGTATTTCAAAACCTCCAAAAACAATATAAAAATGTTGCTACGATAACCATTTTTTCCTTTATGATACCGTTCTGGAACAGAGCAATGATATGCAAGGCCAATTGCTTAATGTGTATCTACCTTTATTGACATTTTTAATACATTTGTTTTTTTTTTCTTAGCGAAAGGAAAAATTGTCAACGCTTCTCAGGAAATGATTGCCTTGGGCATGTGCAACATCATGGGCAGTTTTGTGTCATCGATGCCGGTAACGGGTTCCTTCACCCGTACCGCGGTAAATAATGCCAGCGGCGTAAAGACTCCCTTGGGTGGAGCTGTTACCGGAGCTTTGGTATTGATGGCATTGGCATTTCTTACCAAGACATTTTACTACATACCAAAATCAACATTGGCTTCCATTATCATTGCTGCCATGATATCCCTAATGGAATTTGAGAAAGTTCGTGATACATGGAGATCAAAAAGTAAGTGGGAGTAGCAGAAAAATTAAAAATATATACACAAATTGACGTTTATGTTCTGTTCCAGAACCTGCAAGAATCTACTAGTTTTGCAACTTTTTTCGATTTCATAAAGGGATAATCGGAACAGACTATTGCAGATTGTGGATCAGTAGTGGAATTTTCTAATTTTTTAAGTTACCGACAAAACTTGGTTAAATTAAAATGCTTACAATTTCGGTAATATACGAAATGATTCGGTTTTTTATATCGAAATTTTGGGTTATAAAGATACCGATTTTTATCGGTCACTCAAAAAATGAGTTAAGGGAGCTTTTTGATTGGCTTAAGTCATCGACTGGCTTCTTCGTAGAGGAACAAAGGAGTTTAAGGTTGACTTAGTTCAATTTTGGCCCAAGGCTCCTTTGTTCTTTTCCGAAGAAGCCAGCCAAAGAAGCATTTTATGTATTCTCACCTTTAGAGAATCCCACTACAGAGCATTAAATAATATTTTATTTAACAAATATTATATAAAATTAATAATATATATAATTATTTTTTTCCAGAAAAGGATCTCTTCCCCTTTGTGGCCACACTGGTGCCCTGTATGTTTTGGAGTTTGGAATATGGCATATTGTGTGGCATAGTAGCAAATATTTCGTATATTTTGTACAGCAGTGCCAAGCCTCAAATGAGGTTGGACATTGAAAAGGTAGATAACTCAGAGCAAAATTTCTTAAAGGATAATTCTTTAAGCGTTTATATATTTCAGGTTCTGGATTGGGAAGTGGGAGTGGTGGATGTAAAACAAAAATTAGATTTTGCCTCAGCTGAATATCTGAAGGAAAAAGTTGTGAAATTTGTGAATCTCAATACGGTAAAGTTGATTGTGATTAGAGGCCAGGAAATCAATTCCATTGATTACACAGTGGCAATGGTAAGTTAAAGAATTAGACCAAATTATTCTCCCAAGCTTAAAACTCGGTAAAAAAACTTTTATGTCTCCCAACCTAAAACGCTTTTTTGTAGAGAAGCAAAGGAGTTTTAGATTGACTTAGTTCGATTTTGGCCCTAGGCTCCTTTGTTCATTTCCGAAGAAGCCAGCCGATGACTTAAAAAAAAAACACCTGTTTTGTAGCCAATGTGAAAAGTTTAACATTTCATGTTTCACTAAATAATTTAACTTTTATTAAGTGTATTATATTACATTTAAAATTGAGAACGCTTTACTGGCATTTTTTGGGAAAGGCTAATCGCTGTTCTTCTCTTCTTTTCCAATTCATTCTTATTTATTTTTAATTATTACCTGGCCTTTTTTACAGAATATCATAACACTGCGTGAAGATTTGAAAATACTTAACTGTGATCTAATCTGCTGGAACTGGAATATATCCTCGGCTGGTGTGGTTTGCCGCCTAAAGAGTGAAATGCGTGAAATATTCTGTTTCGAAAAGACATTAGAAGAAGTTGTCTCCAAATATCAACTGTCACATTCCAATGATGTATCAGAAATTGTCTATATACTTTAGCATAAATAATACAATTGTTGTTGTTATAATTATTAAGTACTTAAAGAAGCAATTTTGTATTTTAATTTAGAACAAAATAGAATTAAAAATAAAAAGTATTATATGTGATCCATAGGTTGACTTAGTTCGATTTTGGCCTACGCTCCTTTTTTCTTTTCCGAAGAAGCTAGCCGATGACTTAGCCAGTCAAAAAAGCATTTTATGTATTATCACCTTTAGTCTGTTAATTTCCAACATGCCGATATGAATTTCTGCTGTCGATATGACCCATGGTAGGTAGACGCATCGACGCAGCTGCTGGGACAATGAACTGTCAAACCAATTTTGGAATTGAAAATGTTGAATGATTATTTAAATTTGTAAAAATCGTTGAAAAACACGCATTATAATAACCTCCAAACGACGTTGTATTAGAAAACATATAAAAGTCTACTTACATTTGAAAAGAAACTAAAATAATTTTGACATATCAATGACATATATCCCAAGCGTTGATGCATCTACCTGTATTTTTCTACCATGATATGACCCCTCTACTGAAAATCAAGCGCTATCGATGTTGAAGATCATGAGGTGGATCGAAGTTCTCCGTTAAGCCTAGTTTATGCATGATGTTAGAGTCATATATTTAGAATAATATTATATAAAGGACTGTTTTTAGCGCTCCCAACAATTTTTACATATCTACCTTTTGGGGTCTTCTTTTTCAGACATGACACATTTTATATGTATTCTTAGGAAAAACATATCTTGTCATCTGAGATAATGTTGTGATCAGATGTTTTCTGCTTACAATTTTATAATATTTCATATTTTTATGAGATCTTGGAAAAGCGAAAGGCTGTGCTGCCGCACTTCAACTCCCGTTTCAAAACCAATGAAATTCTAAGAACGAAGTGTAACCACAATCACTTAAGAAGAAGTAGAACCCATCTTAAATGGTTTTTGTGATAGTGGTTGGCCAAAGTGTTAAGTGCCTGTCCGCACAGTGAATTATTACAATAGAATGACAAAGACCTTATCCTTGCTGTGGCTAGCCATAGCAACATGTGACCTTCATGTAAGGAACAGCACAACCGCGTGGTAAAGAAATATGTTTTAATCAATGAATGAAGGTCAATGGAGTAGGCACTTGAATTTCCACTAATACACCAGACATTAATTTAGAAACAACATAACAACAACTACAAGTAATGGAGTAAGGAGACAACATGTCTGGGTTTTTTAGTTTTCTTTTGGGACCTTATATTAATTACTTAATTAATATCTATGGCAAGAATTTCAAGAGTTTGTTTTTATTTTCTTCTAAGAATCGGTGGTTCAAATTCCAACGGCAGACAGTTAGACGCCTCAACAGAGAGTATATGAGTAAAGAGAGACGTTGAGAGTAATAAGTGTTTGTTTTCCACGCAGTAGATTTAAAACAATAGTTTTTAGTCAGTTTTAAAGCCAATTTAATATGGTCGGAAAGGAGATCTTAAGGTGGAGACAAATGAGAGATTTTTTTAGACAAAGTCATTGGCTGGATTTTTTTATACAAGAACAAATGAAATGAGTTTTAGTTCGATAAGTTTTAATTTCTGACCATTAGATCCTTAGTTCTTTTACGAATAAAAACCAGCCGATGACTTATGCCAGGAAAAAAATCCTTCTATGTGTTTTACGTACAGTCTTCTCTTGCTGACAAACGAAAAAAATCTATAAAAATGATGAAATCGATATATATGTATAATATGTCTAGGTCAGGCCTGGAACTTAGTACTAATTTGAATTGTTTCTCGATATTAAGTAGTTCTAGAACAGAGTAATTGGTGGCAAAAAGACAAATATTTTTAATATGTGACCCATTTGTCAACCGAAGAAATTGTAATTTGGTGTTTTAGGTGGTGTTTAGAAAATAAAAACTCCTCTCTTAAAAAATGTTCGGTGTAGATCCATTGTTTGGCAAATCCACGTATAGCGGACCCTACGTTTATTCGTATATTGTATCCAGTAACAAATTGTTACAAATTAATGAAGAGATGGGTTATTACAGCGTTACCCATGGCTCAATAAGAAAGGTTGCTCAACTTCTAAGAAAGTAAGAACAAGTAAAAAAGCAGCTTATTTCGGCCTGACCGAGCTTTTAATACCCTCCACCATTTAGAAGGAATTTGAAAAATTTCCAAAATAAAAAAATCCGTTGAAAATACCGCTCAAAGGAAAACCCGTCTATAGGTGCTTTGCGAAGACGTGGACCTGCAGAAGTATTTATTTTTGTCATAGGCTGTAGTACCCATTACGAATTTTAAATACGAAATCTGAAACAATTCGGGTAAAAAATTTCGGTAATATCATCAAAATACCGAATAAAAGAGGTACCGTTATATGTGGGCTAAATGAAGACGTGGGCCTACATAGACAATTTTCCATCGTAGGTTGTAGTACACATTACGAGCTTCAAATTTTGGCTACAATCATCAAACTATCGAATATCGGGAGGTACCGCTATATGGGGGATATACGATATCGTGGACCTATATAGACAATACTCCTCAAGGGGGTAAAGTACTCCGAAGGAACTACTGGTGTGGGTGTTGAAAAAATTTCATTGAAAAATGTGGCTAAAATCATTAAAATACCGAATATGGGGGGTACCATTATATGGGGGCTATACGATATCGTGGACCGATATAGCCCATCTTCGAACTTGACTTGCCTACAGACAAAAGACAGATCTGTGCAAAACTTTAGCTTTCTATCTTAATTTCGACTCTAGCGTGATTAAAACATATGGACGGGCGGATATATACTTTGTTGGGTCTAAAAATTATTATTTCGATGAGCTACAAACGGAATGACGAACTTAATATACCCTTCATACTATGTATGTATTATCTTATTATCTTATCTTATCATATTAAATTGAGCATTTGTGTTATTTTTATACCCTCCACCATAGTATGGAGGGTATATTAAGTTTGTCATTCCGTTTGCAACACCTCGAAATATACATTTTAGACCCCACAAAGTATATATTCTTGATCAGCATAAAATTCTATGTCGATTTATCTATCAATGCCCGTCCGTCTGTCCGTCTATCCGTCTGTCCATCTGTGGAAATCACTCTAGCTTCCGAACGAAATGAAGTAGGTTGATAACATTTTTCTCAAATGTGTACTATGTCTGCAGGACAATGGGCTTGAAAATGGGCTATGTAGGTCCACGTCTTCGTATAGCCCTCATATAACGGTACCTCCCGATATGCGGTATTTTGATGATTCTAGCGACATTTTTTACCGGAATTGTTTCAAAATTAATATTTAAAGTTCGTAATAGATGCTACGGCTTAAGACAGAAAATGGACCATTCAGGTTACCGTCTTCGTATAGCCCCCATATAATGGTACCTCCCGATATTCGGTATTTTGATGATTTTAGCGACATTATTTACCGGAATTGTTTCAATTTTGGTATTTGAAGTTCGTAATGGATTCTACATCCTAAGGCAAAAAATGAGTCATGTAGGTCCACGTCTTCGTATAGCCCCCATATAACGGCACCCCCCGATATTCGGTATTTTGATGATTTTAGCGACATTTTTTACCGGAACTATTTCAAATTTGGCATTTGAAGTTCGTAATGAATGCTATAGCCTATGACATTGTCTGTGCAGGTCCATGTCTTCGTATGGCCCCCATATAACGGTATCCCCCTATATTCGGTATTTGGATGATTTTGGCTACATTATAAACAGATTTTTTTTTTTCAAGTTTCGCATTTGAATATTGTAATATCTTGTGACAAAAGTTGCCTATGCAGGTCCACGTCGTCGTATAGATTCTAATATACGGCTTCATTAGGTATTTTCAAGATTTTAACAGAATTTTTAACGGATTTTATTTTTTTGAAAATTGTTAAATTTGTACCAAATGGTGGAGGGTATTCAAAGTTCGGCCCGGCCGAACTTACAGCTTTTTTACTTGTTAAATATATATACAACTGCCAACATAACGTCGTACCTAAACTAAAAACACTTGTTATTTCTTTTCTCTCTCTCTCTCTCAATCTCTCTCCATTTTAAGGCGTCTAACTGTCTGCCAGTGCAATTTGAACCATCAATTCTTAGAAGAAAATAAAAACAAACCCAACCTCTTGTAAACCCCTGCCAAGTGTTATTAATTACGTAATTAACACAAGGACCTTCAAAAAGGACAACTAAACACCAGACATGCTGTCTCCTTGCATCGAAATGCTTTGGCTAGCCACCAAGTCTTAGGATTTTGTTCTTGGTTAATATACAAATCCAGGATGGACACTTAACATTTCTTCAACCACTACAGAAAATATTCACTTACGGTACGTGTGGTTATTCTTTGTTCCCGGAAATTTCTTCGATGGTTTTGAGATTGAAAAATAGTCAGTCATTTATTTCGGTTTTCCAAAATTCTATAAATTATTTGATATGTTGGAGAACTTTATTGAGAACAGTATTTCAAATAACTTCCACATTTCGACTAGGCGAGTTCTCCTTTGAATTTGAATGATGTTGATGTTTCCTTAAGATGAAGAGCTTAAAATCTCTATTTTTATATGTTTGAGCTTAACGCTATGTTTACGTTAGAACTTTTTGCAGGGTTAACCTACTTCAAGAGTATTTATTTGAAGTATAAGTAATGGATATGACAATTTTAATCCAAATCCAGTGGGTTAACCCATTTATATGTAAACGTACTGTAAGACAAGATAAATAAAATTCGTCCTCCCAAGGTATGGGGCATATAACTGTTTTTAAGTGCCTAGAAACGCCGAAAATAATAGATTATTAGTATTTTTGTGAAATATGCTACTCGTCATACGTAAATATTTTAGATGTGAATATAATTTTTATACCCTACACCACAAGGTGGTCAGGGTATTATGTCTTTGTGCATTTGTTTGTAACAGGCAAAAGGAAACGAGATAGACCCATAGTTCCTTTTGATGATCTGCATAGAATCAATTTCTGAGTTGATTTATGCATGTCAGTCGGTCTGTCCGTCCGTCCGTCTGTCCATGTGTTTTTGTGAACAAAATGCAGGTCGCATTTATTATCCGATTGAGATGAAATTTTCCAAACAACATTTGTTTGGCCCAAAGACGAACCCTATTGAAATTGGAGATAATCGGTAAAAATTTAGATATAGCTCCCATATATATCTTCGTCCGATTTGCCTTTTATTGTGCACCAAACGTCTAATATTTGCCCAAATGGGATGGAATTTGGCACATACAACCATATTAGGCCTGAAAATAAGTATGCCAAATTTGATCGAAATCGGTTCAGATATAGCTATAGCTCCCATATATATTGTTCATCCGATTTGTTATTTTTGTCCTCCACAGCCGTAATATGCACTCTGTAACAACAATATTTGGGAAAATATATCAAATGCAGCTCAGAAATACCTTTGCTAAATTTTATCGAGATCGATTCAGATTTGGATATAGCTCCCATATATAACTTCGTCCGATTTACTTTTTATTGTGCACCAAACGTCTAATATTTGTCCAATTGGGATGGAATTTGGCACATACGACCGAATTGAGTCTAGAAGGTAGTATGCCAAATTTGGTGAAGATCGGTTCAGATATAGCTATAGCTCCCATATATATTGTTCATCCGATTTGTTATATTTGTTACCCACAGCCGTAATATGCACTCCGTAACAACGATATTCAGGGAAATATATTAAATACAGCTCAGAAATATCTTTGCCAAATTTTATCGAGATCGGTTCCGATTTGGATATAGCTCCCATATTATATCTTGATCTGATTTCAAATTAATTTCGCACCAAATGGGCAATATAAGTCCGAATTTAAAAGTTACAAATGCTTCGGCATATTTAGTCCTTTGAATTTTAAATTATAATTATAATTATTTTTTTTTAATTGTTATATGGAGCAAAGTGGTGTAGGGTATTATAAATTCGGCCCGCCCGACTTTAGGACTTTCTTTATTGGTTTTTTTTTAAAATGACAAGGTCGAACACTTCTGAAAAGGGTTGCCATATTCAATTTAGCAAATGAGTCTACCTTTATTGCCATGTGTTAATGCTATTATTATTACTTACCCTTTCAAGGTATTATGTTTATTGCATACGTTTTTAAAATTCTAGAATAGCTTTTAAAACCCCGTAAGTACATTGGAGACCCCTTTCAATTGAATTGAAAATTTATTCTTTTATTTAGTTTTTTATTTTTATTTTTTTATTCTTTACAATATAACTTCCTTAACAAACTTACATAATTACCTAATTTCCCCCCTTTTATTCTAGTAAATACCCAAAACACGTTTACCCTCCAAATCGAAGGGACTTCTCAAATGGGCCTTAGCCTTATAGCGTTTACCCAAAATATCGACTTCATATTCGCCCGATTTAATGTAGTCCACATCGATATTACCGCCATCCGGCTTCGAAATATATGTCTGGCCCAAGGGTTTACCCAAATAATAGGCATATTCGGCCCGTCTAAGGAAACCAACGGGCTCTCCATTGCGATAGACACCCTCCAGACCCCAAATTGGTACCTGGTCATCTAATGTCAGATAGACCAAACGTTTCTTAATACCCTCCTTGCGTTGCTTTTCAATTGCCTCTTTACCCTTGTAGCTTCCCTCCTTGCGACACGTGAAACCTAGACCCGCCTCCAAAGGAGTATCGTCCGGGCGCAAATCAAAACTCCACAAATGATAACCCTTTTCACTACTCAACGAGTAGAGTGCCCTGTAGCCGGCATTACGCAAATCATTCGTCTCGCCAACTTTCATCAGAGATCTATAAACCTGGGAGCAGTACTCCTTGGGCACATGCAATTCATAACCCAATTCACCAACGAAACTGACACGCAACAAACGAACTCCATACTCGGTGGCATTGTTGAGGACATCTTTACATTGGGTTAGGACGGTACTATTCGGAGGAATATTCTCATCACTCAATTCACAGTTGACAATTTTCTGTAGAATTTCCCGTGATTTGGGTCCTTGTATAGATATCACACCCATGTCCGAAGTGACATCCCGAACGCTGGCATTGAAGCCCTGGCGACGTATTTCATCCTTCATCATGGTATAGGTGTAGTAAGCCGAGGCGCCACCAGCCACAATATAAAATCCTTGACCTTCGAATTTGGGATCGTGAACAGCACCGGAACCGGAATTTAATCGAGAAATGGTAACATCAGCCTCCACACCACCGGCATCGTTCAGGGCACAGGTGTAGACGGTTCTGCAAGAGAGGGAGAAAGAGAGGGGGGAGGGGTTGAATATATTTCAGGGTTAATTTTAGTTTTGAAAGGGATTGTGATTTTCTAAAAAAAGCTATTTTTAAAGCTTTTCAACGAGTTCTATGGACCTATGACGCCATAAGGATTATTTTAGACAGAAAAGCTTTTATAGACCTTCTACGGACAGAAAACCTACCCATATATAGAAGTCCTTCTCTCTTTAAGATATTCTAGACTCAGATCTCAGGAAGAAAAGTACAGAGACCGAAGACAGTCTGTAGAGAGTCCACTGAAGACGAACGGCCTATTCATGGCCTTCTCGATCATAAGGTCTTGCGGAGATACAAGAGGACCTTGACAATCCTCCATATATAAAATATCTTCACAGAGTCTTTTGAGACACTTCTGGAGAGAGGACTTCTTTTAGTTCTCTTTGAATCGGATAAAATGTGTTTAAGAGAGGAGACTTCTTCAATGTTTGTTATGAGAGATGAGCGCATTTTCTTCCAGAGACAAAATAATCTCTTCAAAGATGTCAATGGACTTTTCTTTAAAGCCTTCTCAGAACAGAATACGTCTTATGGGTCTTCTAGAGAGAGGAGAAATTTTCAGAAGGTCAGTGGATCAAAGACCCTTTAGAAGTTTATTATACACCCAAAGACCTTATATATAGAATACCTCCTCTCTTTAAGATATTCTAGACTCAAATCTCTATAAATCTCAGCGAGAAATGTACAGAGACCGAGGACAGTCAATTGAAAGGCAAGAGGACCTTGAGAATCTTCCATAGATAAAATATCTTCAAGGTTCTCTTAGAATCGGATAAAATGTGTTCAAGAGAGGTGACTTCTTCAATATTTGCTATTGTGAGAAGAGCGCATGTTCTTCTAGAGACAGAAAATCTCCTCAAAAAATCTAGAGAGAGGCGACATTTTCCGACCGTTTTGAAGGTCAGTGGATCAAATTCGCTTTAGAAGTACATTATGGACCCAAAGACCTTATTTTGGTATTCTACCGACCAAGGATTTTTGAACGTATTTTATAGACTCAACATCTTTTGAAGGTCATCTATGTATTGAGGACCTTTTGCAGGTCTTCTATTAACAGAAGACATTTTGAAAGACTTATATGAAGGATGGTCTTTTATAGACCCAAGAGCCGTTGAAAGTCTTTTATGGATTAAAAACCTTTTGTCAGGTCTTCTGGATGGCCTTCTACAGACCAAATACCACTTGAAGATCATTTATAAACCCATGAGCTTGTACAGGTCTTCTTTAGACCGAAAATCTTCCATGCTTTTTCTACAGACAATGGATCTGGAAAATATCTATATGGGGGTCTCCTTTTGCAGGTCTTCTGTGGACGAAGAGCTTTTGCAGGAATGTGTTCTATAGGGCTTTTAATGATACTTTCTCGAAGATCTTCTGTGGACCGAACATCATTTTGAAATCTTCTATGGACCGAAGACCTTTTACAAAGATCCTATTTACTGAGAAACTGCTGAGGGTTTTTTATGGATCGAAGACCGAAAAGCTATAGTTATTCTGTAGAAACCTTTTAACAGGTCTTCCATGATGGCCTTTCGATGGTCTTCCGTATGCCTATCGATGGTCTTCTGGAGATCAAAGACAGCTTAAAGATCATTTATAAACGCATGAGCTTGTGCAGGTCTTCTATAGACCGAAGATCTTCTATGGTTGTTCTACAGACCAGGGATCTGGTGAATGTCTAAATGGAGGTCTCATTTTGCAGGTCTTCGGTGGACGAAGAGCTGTTGCAGGAATGTGTTCTATAGGCCTTTTAATGATATTTTCTCGAAGATCTTCTGTGGACCGAAAATCGTTTTTCAAATCTTCTATGGACCGAAGGCCTCTTATAAATCTCCTATTTACCGAGAAACTGCTGAGGGTCTTTTATGGATCGAAGACCGAAAAGCTATAGTTATTCTGTAGAAACCTTTTATCAGGTCTTCTATGATGGCCTTTCGATGGTCTTCCGGATGCCTATCGATCGTCTTCTGGAGACCAAAGACACCTTAAAGATCATTTACAAACCCATGAGCTTGTGCAGGTCTTCTATAGACCGAAGATCTACAGACCAGGGATCTGGTGAATGTCTAAATGGAGGTCTCATTTTGCAGGTCTTCGGTGGACGAAGAGTTGTTGCAGGAATGTGTTCTATAGGCCTTTTTAGTGATATTTTCTCGAAGATCTTCTGTGTAGCTAAGGTCTTTTACAAATCTTCTATGGGCCGAAGATCTTTTTTCAAATCTTCTTCTTCTGCTGAGGGTCTTCTATGGATCAGAGAGCGAAGCGCATTTGGAGGTGTTCTATAGGCTGGAGATCTTTTAAAGGTCTAGCCACCGAAGACCTATAAATGCTTTTTTCGTTGATCCCAAATCTTGTGAAGGTCTTCTATGATCCGAAGATCATTTGAAGTTTTTTTGAAGACCTAGGGCCTTTTGATGACGTTCTATGGTCCGAAAACCATTTAAAGGTCTCTTTATGGACCGAAACCTTTTTGAAGCTCTTTTGTGGAATGAAGACTTTTCTACTGTTTTTTTTTTTTTTTAACAGAGGACCTTTTGAGATTCTTCTATGTACCGAAGAAATTTGAAATGGGTGTTATGGGCCGAATACCTTTTGCAGATCTTTTATGGATCTTTAAAGGTCTTCTCTGGAGATTATCTCTACCTAAAAGTAGTCTTTCGAAAAGGCTTCCAACAAAATTACTTACTTCTTGGGGTCTCTATTTGTATTTCCGGTAAATATCCAATCGGCGGCCTTCTGGGCGTCGGGACCTTCCAAAAACAGTTTGCAGAAGTAGCTCATGTTAAAGACAACGGCATTGTTGCGGCAGGCCATTGCTTCCTCACCAATCTGCCGAAGGAATTGGTCAAACCAAAATAGGGGAAGACAATATTTGGGCAGCCAAACAAACAAAAGTGTTGTTGTTGTTATTAATGTTTACAACAAATTAAGCGGGAAGGCGTCGTCGCCGTCATTGTAGGCAGAGAAAAGGTAATAGCATGTCCCGTAGATGGACGAACATCCATGCAAATGTTTGTACGGATACACGGCAGACAGACAGACAGGCCGAGCGACGTATGGCAACAGTTGGGTTATATCCATCCATTCGTGTGTGTGTGTGCGTGCGTGTGTACACAACAAACAATCAAAGCATTTTAAGAATAACATCCGCAATGTGGCGCGATACGCACGAGATGTGGTTAAAGCAAATATCACACCATGAGATTTCGCACCAACCCACCAACCAGCAGGGCAATAAAGTGTGGCACGCACCACATAAGCCAAGGCAACAAGAGCGAACATGGAAGAAGAACAACAACAAGAAATTAGAAATAATATTTGTCAAATGCCTCCATAAATTGTGAGCTGAAATTTCAAACTCACCAAATTGTGATAATCCGAGAAGCTGTTGTACCGCAAATCACCATCCAATACCCTTTCGTAGGCACAATCCTTGTGCCTCTCATTGCCATAGCTGCCATACCAATCGTATTTCTGGACAGGAGCCGACTCCTTCAAAAAGAAACCCGGTCGTTCCCAACCCTGTTTCTCTTCCATAAAGGCATTGTGTGCCATCATGTCATCGTGCAGGGGATCCTTTTGGAAATCCCTACCCGCCAGGGGCTGATCATATTTGAACACCATGCTGTAGTTTTTCACATAACTTTCATGGGACTTTTCATTGATCCACTGTGTGGCACGACTCTGGGTGTCGGTGAAACGACGTAGATCAAAACCGAACATGGGCAAATCGGGTTTGCCGTTCATCACCCAAAGGGCCGTTTGTTCTCCACAACCACCACCGAACATCATGCCGGCCGAATTGAAACCACAATTGTGATAAAGCCCCGTTATTACAGTGTCAGGGCCCATCAGGGGCTTGTGATCGGGCGTAAAGGACTCGGGACCACACACTGTACTCTTCACACCATAATTGGCATAGGTGGGACACAATTTAACGGCACCATTTAAATGCGTGTCAAACACCGACCAATCCAAATCATACAAACCAAAATGAAAATCTTTGGCCACTGGATCCAAAAGAATCGGATTCGGCTCATAACCACCCATACAAATGGCATCACCTTGTATGCGGAAGTAGGTGGAATAATCATGATCGCGAATATTGGGTAGACCTCTGACACCGGGTATCGATTCCGAAACAATGTAGGCATGTTTCATGGGTATCAGCGGCAGGAATGAGCCATGCTTTTCAATTAAATCCCTACCCCAGACACCAGTGGCATTCACCACTTTCTCTGTCTTTATGGTGCCATAGGGTGTCTTAACACCCACCACTTTTTTGCCCTTACCCGTTTCTTCAACCACCAAATCTTCGACGGAACAATTTTCCACAACACGTGCACCATTCCTGGTGGCTGCCCTCGTCAAGGCTGTACACAACATGGCAGGATCTACAACACCATCGCCAGGTGAATACAAGGCACCAATAAAGGCCTTGGGATCCAATAGGGGAAATACTTTTTGGGTTTCTTCGGGTGATAGAATGTAATTTTCAATGCCCAATGCATTGCCCACTGTGGCCAGACGGCGGTATTCATCCAAACGGGTCTGAAAAATTACGAGAAAAATGTTTTGAAAATTAAAATGGTTAAGGTTTACAAATCAAAGAAAAAAACTCTTCCGTGAATTTGAATTCAAAAGTCGGGCAGGACCAACTATATGATACCCTACACCACTATGCATATTTAGTAGAGATTCCGCAACAAAAGAATTTATCTGAAGTACAGGATGAGATGAGAAAACTGCAACCAACTTCAGACTGCTGTCATTTCTAAGCCATTCGTCCGACAGCTTTTAAAATTATTCCAGTGACAGCTCATTATATTTTTTACAAGCGTACAAAGGCATTTAGGTGAGAATTTTCCAGAAAAAAAGTTATTCGGGATGGGATTCAAGCGTGATAGTGTGAACAACACGTGGCTATCGTTAGAGCACTCCAGCACTTAAATGTGAATAAATCTTTTGTGTCTCGTACCATCGCTCATTACAGTGATACTGGTAGCGTAGCCCAACGTCAAGGAAGTGGACGGAAGAAAACAGCAACATCAGCAGAATTGGTTCGAAAAGTAAAGAAGCGACTCGATCGAAACCCACGTCGCGAAAAATGGCTCTTGAGCAGATCATATCGCAATATTCCATTCGGAAAATATTGAAAAATGAGCTCGGGGTAAAGCCATTGAAATTCCAAAATGTGCAAGAACTTACACCGCAACAGAAAGAAAATAGACTCAAAAGAGCTAAAGAGCTGCTTCGCTTGGCCGAAAGTGGTGAACTGCCGAATTTGGGTTTCTCCGATGAGAAAACATTCGTTGTCCAGCAGTTTGTAAACAAACAAAATGATCGTGTTTACTTGCCAAAGAGGTCAGCTAAAAATGCCGAATATTATCGCGTAGCATCAGAATAAATGCCGAATATTATCGCGAAAATCTTCTGGAGGGTGTATGAAAGCCTTGGACACGCAAACATTTTGGCCGCAGACCTTGGGCATTCCAACAGGACTCAGCACCTTCGCACTCATCACGCGCCACCCAAGAATTGTAACAAAATGAGGTTCCTCGCTTAATTTCCAGCGCACAATGACCACCAAAATCTCAGGATACCAATCCCTTGGACTATTGAGTCTGGAGTATTGTGGAAAGCAAGGTTGGATCTAAATAAAATACCAAAGTTTCGAGCACCTCATGCAAGCGCTTCGCCGGGAATGAGCCAAAATACCTCTGAGCAACATTCGGGCAGCGTATGACGGTTCCATTGGCCGTTTGAAGGCCATAATTCGTGCCAAAGGTGACCAATTCGAACAAATCTAAACTTATTCTAAACTTTTGCTATTTCCGACAGTTTTTGCTTTCATTCGATACAATTTTTAAACAAAAAATGTAAAAGTTAGGGCGTTTGACTTTGTTGCAGTTTTTTTATCTCACCCTGTATATGGGAGCTAAATCTATATCTGAACCGATTTTCGCCAAATTTTATGTATTTTCTTCTACACTGAATTCATTCGGATGTGCCAAAATTCAGGTCATTTTAACTGATATTAACCATTTGGTGCACAATTAACCCGAAATCGGTCGGTATATATATATATATATATATATATATATATATATATATATATATATATATATATATATATATATATATATATATATATATATATATATATATATATATATATATATATATATATATATATATATATGGGAGCTATATCCAAATCTGATCCGATCTTGATGAAATTTGGCAGATGTATTTTCGAGCTCTATAAGATATCTGGCACCAAATATTGTGGAGGCATTTTGCGCATGTGAGGGACTTAAAACCCCAAATCGGATGAATCATATATATGGAAGCTAAAGCTATATCTGAACCCATTTTCTCCAAATCTCATGTACTTGCTTCTAGATTGGTCGGATGTGCAAAAAATCAGGTCACTGGAGTTATGTCTAAATTTGAGCCGATCCTCACACATTTCAATAGGATTCGTCCTTGGGCCAAAAAAATATTGTTTAGAAAAGGACGGACTGGCATGCATAAATAGACTCAAGAAGTGATTCTATGAAGATCCTCAAAAATAATTATGGTTCTGTCTCGCTTCCTTGCCAATGTTACAAACAAATACACAAAGACGTAATACCCTTACCACTATGGGTGTAGGGTATCATGATCATTAAATGAATATTCATGTGTTAATGAACCCATATTTGGTTCTACTTTTTTATACCCTCCACCATAGTATGGAGGTTATATAAAGTTTGTCATTCCGTTTGTAACACCCCACAAAGTATATATATTCTTGATCAGCATAAAATTCTATGTCGATTTAGCTATGCCTGTCCGTCTGTGGAAATCACTCTAGCTTCCGAACGAAATAAAGTAGATTGATAAAATTTTACTCAAATGTATATTATATCTGCAGGACTTCTGATATTTTAAATGGGCCATTTTGTTATAGCCCCCATATAACGGTATCTCCCGCTATGCAGTACTTTGCTGATTTTAGCGACATTATTCACCGGAATTGTTTCAAATTTGGTATTTGAAGTTAGAAATGGATACTACAGCCTAAGACAGAAAATTGTCTGTGCAGGTCCACGTCCACTTCTTCGTATAGCCCCCATATAACGGTACCTCCCGATATTCGGTATTTTGATGATTTTAGCTACATTCTTCATCGATTTTTTTTAAGTGTCGCATCTGAATATTGTAATGGCTTATGACAAAAGTTACCTATGGAGGTCCATGTCGTCGTATAGACCCTAATATAACAGCTACATTTGGTATTTTTAAGATTTTAACAGAATTTTAAAAGGATTTTTTTTGAGAATCGCCAAATTCATTCCAAATGGTGGAGGGTATTCAAAGTTCGGCCCGACCGAACTTATAGCTTTTTACTCGTTTTTTTTTTTAATATTTTTTGCTTTTCTCGCTCAAGTTGGCACATCATGTCAAAGTTCGGTTTTAATCTTGACAACATATTTATTTTCCTTCACGTGTGAGATGTCCGATTTCAATGCTTCTCTATCACAGATTCACTATTGACGTATTTCTTAAAAAAAACATAATCACTCTGGAGTTTTGAAATAAAATACTTGTTTGAACTGGAATCGCGCTATCAAATTTAGGGTCAAAATGTTTCTTTTTACAAAAAAAGAAGTGGTGTTTGGAAAATAAATAAATCTAATATTCTAATTGATTGCAGCATTTAAACAAATTCTCGCTTATCAAACATTTGTTGTATTTTTGCCAACTTTTTTAATTTTCACTTTCAATTCCCTTTTCTTGTTTGCCCTTTAATTTGAAATCTTATCGCCCAGTCACTCACAACGAAAACGGAAGAGCTTTCATTCAAACAATAAAAAATGACTATCACTAAAATCTAAATCACGATAATTCTGAAAAAATAAAAACATGACCTACATCTGAATGGGCTATAAATACACCACCATTTTGAATCCAGCCAGGATCTAAGCCCGTTTCCTCTTCCAACTGCATTAGCATGTTGCGTGAATTGGCCAACAACTGAATGTCAACATCATTGGGTCGTAGACGCCAAACCAAACCAGCTGTGTGCCAGGTTGTACCGGCGGTTAGCTTTGCCCGCTCCAAGAGTACAGCTTTCACACCACGCTTGGCCAAATGATACAGGGTGTGGCAACCAGCCGAACCACCACCAATAATGACAACATCAGCCGATGATGGAACCTCCGGAACTGGTGCACCTTTTGTGCTGCTTTGTGAATTGTAGCGCGTTTGAGCTGTTAAGGGAGCCGCCTTTGAGCAGATATCCTTGAGAGTTGGACCACCACCCGAGCGAGTTATTAAATTTTTACTTATTCTCCACATTTTCAACACTGACGATCCGTAATACTAAACGATCGAATTAAAACTGAATGAAAAATATTCTGTTAAGGTATCACATTGGGTTTGGATTTGAGTTTGATTTTATATTCGAATTGATTAGTTGATGGGTCACCAAGGGGTCACTTTCCAAAGATAAGGGTTTTTGTAGGTTGATGCTGATAATTTCTTTTTATTATTGAATTATTTAATTATAACAAAAGGCTCGTATGCCTCTTTTGGTCAGCGAGATAAGGAGGGGTGTGTTGGGAAACAGGGGCGTGGCTAGGGAAGGGAATTCGTTGAGACACCTTGCCAACGATTCCGATAAAAACCTTAAAATCCACTTTATTTTTTTTAAATTTTTTGGTTTAAGTACTGATGGTCTTTTAAAAAAATATTTTTTAGAAATCAAATATTGGTCTTATATTCCTTCAAAAAATATTTTTTAAAAATCAAATATTGGACTTATCATCCTTTAAAAAATATTTTTTAAAAATCAAATATTGGACTTATAATCCTTTAAAAAATATTTATTAAAAATCAAATATTGGACTTATAATCTTTTAAATAATATTTTTTAAAAATAAAATACTGGACCTATAATCATTTAAAAATATTTTTTTAAAAATCAAATATTGGACTCACAAACCATTAAAAAATATTTTTAAAAATCAAATATTGGACTTATAATCCCTTAAAAATATCGTTAAAAAATCCACGTTTATTGGCCTTATAATCCTTTAAAAAATATCCTTAAAAAATCTACGTTTATCGATCTTATAATCCTTTAAAAAATATAAAAATAAAAAACAGGTTCATTGATCTAATAGTCCTTAAAAAATATTCCTAAAAGAAACTATTAGTCTGATAGTGTTTTAAAAATGTTTCTTTAACAAGTAAAAAAGCTGTAGTTTGGCCGTGCCGAACTTTAAATACCCTCCACCATTTGGAACGAATTTGACAATTCTCAAAAACAATAAAATCCATTAAAAATCTGTTAAAATCTTAAAAATACCGAATTTAGCTGTTATATTGGGATCTATACGACCATATGGACCTGCATGGGTAACTTTTGTCAAAACCCATCACAATATTCAAATGCGAAACTTAAAAAAATCGGTCAATAATGTATCTAAAATCATCAAAATACCGAATATCGGGATGTAACGTTATATGGGGGCTATACGAAGACGTGAACCTTCACAGACAATCTCCTGTTATAGGCTATAGCATCCATTTCTAACATCAAATACCAAATTTGAAAGAATTCCGGTGACTAATGTCGCTAAAATCAAGAAAGTACCGAATAGCGGGAGGTACCCTTATATGGGGCTATACGAAGACGTGGACCTGCACAGACAATTTTCTGTCATAGGCTGTAGTATCCATTTTGAGCTTCAAATATTAAATTTTAAGCAATTCCGATGAATATTGTCGCAAAAATCATCAAAATACCGAATATTGGGAGGTACCGTTATATGGGGGCTATACTAAAACGTGGACCTACATGGCCCATTTTCAATAACAAAAGTCCTGCAGACATAATTATATATTTGAGTAAGATTTGATAAATCCACTTCAATTCGTTCGAAATCTATAGTGATTTCCACAGACGGACAGACGGACGGACATCGCTTAATCGACATAGAATTTTATGCTAATCAAGAATATATATGCTTTGTTGGGTCTAAAATGTATATTTCGAGGTGTTACAAACGGAATGTCAAACAATATACCCCCCATACTATAGTGGAGGGTATAAAAATCCACATTGGTCTGTCTGATAGTACTTCGAAAAATATTCTTCAAAACTCCTTCCTTTTTTCTCTTATATAATAAATATCGAATCCGATACTCTATTACGCCAATCCTCCAATTCCCCATTATCAATATCTGAACTTTCTAAGTATCCCTAAGTACCCACTTATTATGCCGGTGTATCGCCTATTTCGAATGTCTTATTTAAAATATAAATCATTCAAATCATCTAAATATTTACATTGGATGTCAAAACAATATGTTTGCAATCAGCATGATTTGTTTTTTCTCCAAACAAAATGCTGAGCATTTAAAGGGAACACTACTCCCTTCGTTAGGAAAATAAATAAAAACTATGAGAGAGAGAGAGAGAGAGGGAGAAGAAGAGAAAAGAGTTCTCCCTTAAAACCAAAACTCAGTAAATGAATGTGATCTATATTCATGTAATATCCAACCCACCCACTTGAAAACATTGAAGCACCTATCCATTTTCCCCTTTCCACCAATCTGTGTGCGTGTGTGTTGGATCCGGTAGCCATTGTTATTTTTCCTCCTACCAATGATGGCAAACGCTAGATGAGATGCTATTTTTTGTTGTTGTTGCTGTTGATAAATGTTTATCTAATTTGTTTGGTGGCTGTGTTAGCGCCTTATGGGCCTGAGACAGTGAGTATGTCTCCTCCCACATCGGCGTATTTTAAACAGATGGACAGACGTAACTAAAAATAACATCCTCTAGTAAGATGTTCAGATTTTCTCTTTAAGTCTATGAGAAAGAATAACAAAACCAATTCTCCCTCATATATGCAATATTAGGTTAAAATGTTATAACGGACTACTCGGAGAGAGAGTGGGCGAGCGTAAATATGAATGATCTTTAAGAGATCTCTTCAGTTCCTTATTAAGTGTTTTCCCTTGAGGTTGTCGGGATTTAGAAAAAAATTGAAATAACGGATTTTGAAATTTAAATTGAATATTTAAAATTAATTAAAAAATATTTATAAAAAGAAATTCAAAAATAAAAAAGCAAAAGAGAAATAAAGTGGTTTAAAAAGAGAGCAATTAAAAAAAGTTTGATTTAAAAAATTTAATATTAAAAGAAAATATTGAATATTAAGAAAATATCTAATAAAGCGTAAAATATCTGCAAATCAGTGATTATTATATAAAGAAAAATGCCCCGCAAGAAGCGTGCCGCAAGTCCTTTCGAATTAATGGATGATGATTATGACGAGGATGCCAGCTCACAAAGTAAGTTTAAATTTAATAGAAAAAAATAGGAGCAGTTGAAAATTATTTTCCCAAGAACTATGAGAAAAAAAGTAAATTTAAAAATATATTTCCAAACATAACAAGATCTCTAATCAGGAGTTTTTAATGAATATTTTAAAGGACTTTAAGGGTAGTTAAAGTGGAGTTTTGATAAAAAATTTTTGAAGGACCTATAAATGTAGGTTCTTTTCAATTTATTTTTTTATTTAATTTTTATTATAATTATAAATTATGATAAAGAAAATTATAAAAGCACTAGCAATAAAAGCTATCAGCTACTTTTTTTATAAAAATTGGTAACGACTGTCATAGGGATTTTTAAAGCATATTCTTTCGGTTTTAAATGACGGTCCAACCCTCCGTTTTTTCAGATTTTTTAAGGAATTTTGCCTTTCATTCAGACTAATAAACGACAGGTTCAGCTGACTACTAAAATAATATTTTTCCTGGAATATCAGAACTCTAATAAATGTTTTTAAGATTATTTTGTAAGCGTTCAAAATGCATTTTTAGAATATTTTCTTAAAGGTTCATCAGTCCGGTAATCAAGTTTTTAAAAGGATATTTGTAAAATTGGATTTTTTCAAAACAAATTTCACGATCAAAAATCAAAGTGATTAAAGGATTAGGTAAAGGACATAAATACATTGTTTTAAGGGACCACCCAATTTTTTATAACAAACCAATAAAAGAAGATGTCTTTAGAAATTTGACTGAAACTTTTTAAATGAAATTTGTTTAAGGGCTATCTGACGAAAAATTTTGGTGTTTAAAGGATTTTCTTGAGAATTTTTGTGAACCATCTAAACTAAAAACCCGGATTTGTAAAAGATTATTTAAAGGACTCTCAATCCAATACCCTTGAATATTTTCAAAATTTTCGAAGAACTCTTGGATTTTACGAGTTTCAGACCACAAACAGTGGATTTTAAAATACGTTTTGATGGACTACAGGCCAATAGTTGTGAAATTTTAAAGAACATTGAAGAAGAACTAAACTTTTTATAAATATTTATCAAAGACAATCAGGAGATTCAATATGGACCAATTTGACCAAAAAAACTGGATTTTTTTATGAACAATTTTTGATGGAAAGAATAGTTTTGCAAGGACTAGTAGACCAATAAACTTGGATTTTTAAAGAATTCTTATCGAGGACTTCAGTCCAATAAAAGTGGATTTTGAGAAAATATTTTTCAAGGACTATCAGGCCAATAAATATAATATTTATATTTCAAAAACTTTTATGCCAATGAGCGTGGATTTTTAAAGAATTTTTTTCAAAGGACTATCAGACCCACAAGCGTTGAGTTTTTAATAATTTATTTTCAAAGGACTATAAAACCAACAAACGTGGATTTTTAAAGAATATTTTTTAAAGGATTTCAGGTTGAGATGAAAAAACTGCTAGCAACTTCAGACTGTTGTCATGTCTAAGCTGCTTGTCCGTTAGCTGTTAAAATTATTCCAGTGACAGCTCATTATATTGTTTACAAGCGTATAAAAGCATTTTGGTGAGAATTTTTCAGAAAAAAAAAACCAGTAAAGAAAGTCTTAAAGTCGAAAGGGGCCGACTGCAACACTTTGCATATTTAGTGTAGCTTCACATAACAAATACAAGTTTTTATGGGGAATTTGTGAGAATTAAATCATACAAACTACGATTATAGTTATAATTAAAAGTCCAAAGGAACAAATATATGAGAGGAATATCCTCCTCTGAATCGATTTCTACTAAATATGACGAGGCATTTTTGCCTTTACAATTCGGGATTGTATTACCAATTTGGTGCACAATTAACTTCAAATCGGAAAAAGATATGTATGGGTGCTATATCCAAATTTTAACCGATCTCGATAAAATTCGGCAATGAGCTGTTTTGATATATTTCCCCAAATATCGTTACTACGGAGTGCATATTGCGGTTGTGCAGGATAAATTCAACAAATCGGATGAACAATATATATGGGAGCTGTAGCTGTATCTGAACCGATTTTCACCAAATTTGACATACTTGCTTCTAGACTCAATTTGACCGTAAGTGCCAAACTCTATCCTGTTGGGGCTAATATTGGTGCACAATAAATAAAGAAGCGACTTGATCGAAACCCGCGTCACATTGGCCGAAAAATGGCTCGTGAGCTGAACATATCGCAATGTTCCATTCGGCAAATATTGAAAAATGAGTTCGGGGTAATGCCACTGAAATTCTAAAAAAGTGCAAGAACTTACACCGCAAGGTCGAAAGTGGTAAACTGCCGATTTGGTTTTCTCCGATGAGAAAACATTCGTTGTCCTTCTGTTTGTAAACAAACAAAAAGATGGTGTTTACTTGCCAAAGAGGTCAGCTGAAAATGTGTACCTTCGGTTGGCCACCAGAACTCAAGCGCCGGCCATGGTGATGGTGTGGGCCGCCATAGCAGTCGATAGTCGCTCTTCACTCGTATTAATCGAATAAATGCCGAATATTATCGCGAAAATATTCTCGCCGTAGACCTTGGACATTTCAACGGGATTCAGCACAAGCCCCCCAAAAATGGTTACAAAATGAGGTTCCTCGCTTCATTTCCATCGCACAATGGCCACCAAAATCTCCGGATACCAATCCGTTGGACTTTTGTGTCTGGAGTATTTTGGAAAGCAGGGTTGGAACTAAAAAATACAAAAGTGTCGATCACCTCAAGCAAGCGCTTCGCCGGGAATGGGCCTAAATACCGCAGAGCAACATTCGGGCAGCGTGTGGTTGTTTTATTGGCCGTTTGAAGGCCATAATTCGTTGCAAAGATGACCAATTCGAACAAATCTAAACTTATTCTAAAATTTGATGCTATTTCGGCAATTTTTTTTCTTTCATTTAATAAATTTAAAAAAATATATAAAAATTATGGCGTTGACTTTGTTGCAGTTTTTTTATCTCACCCTGTAAACAGACGGCATTACTTTAAAAACCTTGGAAGCAATTAGTCGGTTTGCTAAAATAATACGATTTGTTCGTTTACTTTCCAGTAACATTTACTCCGTAAGAAGTTACTGAAAAAATACGAGAGAGAGAGAGAGAGAAACAAATTGCATAAATTAAACTAACCGCCCTTTCTCATTTCGCTCTCACTTACTGGACTTTTGGGTAAACGGTCAGCCTCCAGTAAAAATTTGTACAAATTATCGAGTAAACAAACACTCCTTATTTGCTTCGATTCAAACTTGTATATTGATGCAACGGGTCACTTTATAATTAACAATTGCAATTGTATAGGACATCGCACGTTCGCCATTAATATGATCAACCAAGAATCATCTACTACTACTTCTAACATCTTAACAAATATCTTTAACAGTTTCTCTTTTTTACTTTTCCCCAAACAGGTTCCCGCAACGATAATCCACCCGTGCAACGTAATGCTGCCAATGCCCGGGAGAGGGCACGTATGCGTGTCCTTTCCAGTGCATTTGGACGTTTGAAAACCAAATTACCAAACATTCCATCCGATACGAAACTCTCCAAATTGGACACCTTGCGTTTGGCCACGATGTACATAAAACAATTGAAGGCTGTCGTCGAAGGCAATGCTCCGTTGAACACAAACTCGGCCATGGGTGAGGCGGAAATCAATGGAGGACCATCATCGTTGCTGGGTGATACACCCAACTGTTTTCTGCAATTGCACAGTGGTGCTGCAAATATGGTAAGTTCAAAATCGAAATATCACAAATATCCTAGCAATCTACGGAGAAAAGTTCATGACCAAAGAAATGCATCAAATATTGGAAAATGTGCAATTAACATTTGTATGTGTGTGTGTGTGTGTGCGACTGAGTGTTGGAATACTTTTCCTTTCTTTGTGATTGACAAAATTGTTGTTTTCTTAAGTGGTGTCAGTGCCACCACTTATTGTTGTTCTGGCTGGCATCGGTTTGTGGGCAGGCAGCCCGCACCGGCTTTGTCACCACCGCAACAAAATCACAACCACAATTTATAGACATTACATATGGATGGAGCGGCGCGTATAGTGTGGGACAGACAAAAAGTCAGCTAGTCTGCCACCTTGCAGGCTGCATTTTGTCAACAGAATTCTTGTTGATTTGGCATTTGACAGTAATTCTTAAATGGTGTCATTAAATAAATTATCTACGGAAGTTCAGTGGTGTGTTTTCAAAAAAAAAAAAAAGAAAATTGCTGGGAAAATGATCAGTTTATTGGAAAGAGAATGAGACATTGGAAAAAATTCTTTTTGGGAGAGGGAGAACTTATAAGATTTTTGATTACTTCCGAATCTTCTGAAAACATTTTTAACTAATTCTCTTTTCATATAACTGCCATAGGATCTTAACTAGCTTTCTGAAATATATAGCATTTGGATCGTGTTCGATCCAAAGTAATTTTTGATTTCGATTGTATTTGTCGTCCAAATGTTCAGCTGAGATGGAAATTGACTATCATTGTCTAGCGTTTTGTCGTCTTGGAACTTTTGTAAGGTATACTCTATTATTTTATGGTTTGACATTTGGCACACAAATATTCTGTTAAAATGGAAACTGACTAACCTTAAGCCAAGAATAATTATGAAGAATAAATTGCTTCGTTCCTCAAGAAAAAAAAACACGAAAGAAAGTAGAAGAGAAGAAACCCCAAATCCGAGATAAATTCGACCGTGTCCCCCGAAACGAAAATTACGACCAAATCGGTTGCCCTCAACATACTAAAGATCTGGATACATGGCCGAAGTGACAATATCAATACTATATAGTTTTGTTAAATATTTCATTTAAAAAATGCCACTGGGACCTATAATGTGACCAATTGGGCGCCACTCTCTCATCCCGAAATCCATTGAACAAATTTTGCTAGGCTCTTAAGCGGACTGCCCTTTACAAGTCTTGGGTCTCAAAATGTCAAATTAGCACTCAAAATCGTCTGGTTCTGAGAAGCAAAGATACCTGAATACTGCGATTTCGTTATTAAATTGAGGTATCTTCAAAATGCCGAATGGTATGGGTTTCACCCAGGTCCGCTTAGAAGCCACAGTTATTTCCACTGACAGATCGGTGTAGAATTTCACGTAAAATATACTTTCATTCTCCGAAAACTGTAATGAAGAGGTCTTACTGACGAGGATATATTCTTTATCTCCCCTTTCTTGATTTCTCCCTCTCTCAAGGTTTAACGTTTCTAGAGAATCCAACAAAATAGTTCTACACCTGAAACTACAACTCATCCAATTGTGGCAATTTGGTTAAGAACAGGTCTGCTTGGTTACATTTCCTGCGAAGATGGGCTATATCGGTCTACGTATCGTATAGCCCCCATATAACGGTACCCCCAATATTCGGCATTTTGATGATTTTCAATGAAGTTGTCTGACTACTTCACCCCCTGGAAATGTATTGTCTATATAGGTTTACGATATCGTATATCCCCCGTAAAACGGTACCTGCCTTCATTCGATATTTTGATGATTTCAGCTTCATTTTTCAATGGAATTGTCTAAAAATCCGTACTAAAAGTTCTTACTAAGCACTTTACCACCGTGAAGAGAAATATCTATATAGGTCCACAATATCGTATAGCCAAAAAACAACGCTCCCTCCCGATATTCCATAATTAAACAATTCTAGTTGTTTCAAATTTCGTATTTAGAGTTCGTAATGGGAACTACAGTCTATGCCAGAAAATTGTCTATACAGGACCAGGTCTTCGTATTGGCCCCATATATCAGCACCTCCCGTTATTCGGTGTTTTTATGATTTTAGGTGCAATATTCACCGAAATTGTTTGAAATTTCGTATTTGAAGTTCCTAATAGGTACTACAGCCCGTGACAGAAAATTGTCTATGCATGTCTAGGTCTTCGTATAGCCCCGATACAACGGTATTTTGATGATTTCAGCTACATTATTCACCGGATTTTTATACCCTACACCACAAGGTGGTCAGGGTATTATGTCTTTGTGCATTTGTTTGTAACAGGCAGAAGGAAACGAGATAGACCCATAGTTCCTTTTGATGATCTGCATAGAATCACATTCTGAGTCGATTTATGCATGTCCGTCCGTCCGTCCGTGTGTCCGTCTGTCCATGTATTTTTGTAAACAATACAGGTCGCATTTATTGCCCGATCCAGATGAAATTTTGCAAAGATCTTTTGTTTGGCCCAAGGACGAACCCTATTGAAATTGGAAATAATCGGTCTAAATTTAGATATAGCTCTTATATATATCTTCGTCCGATTTGCCTTTTATTGTGCACCAAACGTGTAATATCAGCTCGAGTTGTATGGAATTTTGCACATGCATCCAAATTAGGCCTGAAAATATGTATGCCAAATTTGATCGAAATCGGTTCAGATATAGCTATAGCTCCCATATATATTGTACATCCGATTTGTTATTTTTGTCCACCGCCGCAGTAATATGCACTATGCAACAACAATATTTGGGGAAATATATCAAATACAGCTCAGAAATACATTTGCTAAATTTTATCGAGATCGGTTCAGATTTGGATATAGCTCCCATATATAACTTCGTCCGATGTACCTTTTATTGTGCACCAAACGTCTAATATTTGTCCAAATGGGATGGAATTTGGCACTTACGACCGAATTGAGTCTAGAAGCTAGTATGTCAAATTTGGTGAAGATCGGTTCAGATATAGCTATAGCTTCCATATATATTATCCATCCGATTTGTTATATTTGTTACCCACAGCCGTAATATGCACTCCGTAACAACGATATTCAGGGAAATATATCAAATACAGCTCAGAAATATCTTTGCCAAATTTTATCGAGATCGGTTCAGATTTGGATATAGCTCCCATATATATCTTTATCCGATTTCAAATTAATTGTGCACCAAATGGGCAATACAATTCCGAATTTAAAAGATACAAATGCTTCGGCATATTTAGTCCTTTGAACTTTAAATTATAATTATAATCATAGCTTGTATGATTGAATTCTCCCATAAAAACTTTTAATTGTTATGTGGAGCTCTACTTAATTAGCAAAGTGGTGTAGGGTATCATAAAGTCGGCCCCGCCCGACTTTAAGACTTTCTTTACTGGTTTTTAAGTTTTGTATTGAATATTGGCTTATGACAAAAGTTGCCTATGCAGGCCTACGTCTTCGTATAGACCCCAATATAACGGCTATGTTCGGTATTTTTAAAATTTTAACAGAATTTTTTTGAAAATTTTTAAATTCGTAATAATTGGTGGTGGGCATTCAAAGTTCGACCCGGCCGAACTTACTGCTTATTTACTTGTTTTTTTTTATTTCAAATTTCCATCATTTGCAAATTTGCAAAATTTCTCCCTCAAATCGTTCTTTTTGCAGAACTATTGGGTCAACAGACGACTCTCACAGACATATTGCAATAGTTATTACAGACTTTTGGGTGACATAACAGTACTAATGGAAAGTTTACATGTTGACCGATAGTATCGATTATATCATGGAAAGTTAGCTATCATGGATATCGAATGCTTTTTTTATTTTTACAATTCCCTCTTTTGCAGATCTACCATTTAAATATCATGCAACTAAAGTTGCGTTTCAGAACCTGCAAAATAGTGCTATATTGTACAAGTTTTACAGTTTTTTTTTTCTTGAACACCGTTCCCATACAGGAAAACCTAGTAAAAATTGTAGGCAAAATGAAGAGAGGTTGTTTTTGAGTTTTTCGCACTGTTAGGCTGTTTTAAATCGTCGTTTTTTTAAACTACGAACATTTCATTTTCTTATTTTGGCTATAACTCCTTTATTATGGAGTTCTCATTAACCACTTTTCACCAGGTGTTTTGCCGAGTAAAAAATAGTAGCATAAAAAATAGTAGTCATGTAATTTCGATATTTTTAATAGTTTTCCGTTCCGGCACTTTATAGACAAAGCTGTTCTCAGAGCGAATGTAACATTTCTTTCTATTACTAGTTCTACCATTAAAAAAACACGGGAACATAGCTAATATTTTTTAGGCAATCGTCGTGACTTTTAGGTCAACAATATACGGTACTCTCTCTCTCTCTCTCTCTATCACTCTATAATTTACATCTCTCACTCAAACTTACTCAAGATGTCAATCTGTTAATCTCAAAGAGATTAAATGTAAACATAATTTATTCACATCCATACCTACTTCACCTTTAAGTACTCCATTACTGCTGGTGGTGGTGATTCAAATAATCCCGCTGCTGCCGGTGTTAGTTGCCAGTCAATGAACGATGACGATGAAGAAAAAGCTGAAGCCCCCCAAATGTGGACAATTTGTATTTAAGGTTGTTGTCCACAGAATACTACAATTTTCCGTGTAACATGATATTTTTGTGGAAATTTATACATATGCAATACTCACATACATATCCACCTTCATACGCAGAAGCATCTTCATAAATATTCCATAGATCTCCGATGAGACATCGTCGCAATGACTAAAATTTGAATTTATGACAGTTTAGCTGGCAGTACTTACTTTTTGAAGAGATTAAAATCTCAAATAGACAGGCTATTTGGAGACAAACGACATCGAGTATTCGATCGCACATTAACGCATATAATGAGTATTTAAAGGTTATGTTGTTGTTTTTGCTATTTTCTATTTTTCGATCGTCTAAAGGTGTATTTTTAAATGCAGATATTATTTCTAGTTCTATATTTGTTGTTATTCTTCCAAATCTTTGAGATGAGTTTTTGACAGCCTTGACTAGTTGAAGTACTTGTCATTTGTTGAGCATTTTTTTTTTTGTTTTTGGCTCTCGCTGCCGCCGTTTCAGCCGTTTTTCATGATATTTTCTGTTTTGGGGACAATTTTCTTTTGGCTGGCATTTTCACAGACATTTTGTTATTTTAACAGCCTTCATAAAATAAACAACAGCAACATCAAAAACAGCAACAAACAAACTGAGAAAATATTATTTTAAATTTCATGTGAAAAATGAAATGAAAAATCAAAAAACAAAATGTTCGACGAATTTTTCATGAATAATTCATGCAACAAGAAGTGGGTAATCGTATAGCAAATATCGCTTTGTCTCAGGGCGAATTGAAATAAACAAATCGATAAAATTCAAATTCTAGAAATTAATTTGTGATTCATATACACAATTGCTCCGTTCCAGAACCTTTGAGAATCTAAAAATGTTACTACAATAACCTATGTTTCCTTTATGATATCGAAGAAAAATGTAAGACTTGAAGATTCTTAGCAAATATTAAAAAAAAAAAAAAAAACAAGTAAAAAAGCGGCATGCCTGGCCGATCTTTGAATACCCTCCACCATTTGGAACGATTTTGGCAATCTTCAAAAAAACAAAATCCGTTAAAATTTTTTTTAAAATCTTAAAAATACCGAATGTAGCCGTTATATTAGGGTCGTCTATACGACGACCTGGACCAGCATATGCAAATTTTGTCGTAAACCATTACAAAATACAAATGCGAAACTTGTATAAAACTATTCGGCGAATAATGTAATTAAAATCATCGAAATTCCGAATATAGAGAGGGGTCCGTCATATTGGGGCTACACGAAGACGTGGACCTGCACAGACAATTTTCTGTCTTAGGCTGTAGTATCCATTACGAAATTCAAACAAAAAATTTGAAACAATTCCGGTGAATAATGTCGCTAAAATCATCAAAATACCGAAAAAAAGGAGGTACCATTACATTGGGGCTATACCAAAACGTGGACCTACATTACACATTTTCAATACCAAAAATTCTGCAGACATAAGACACTTTTGGGTAAAATCTTATCAACCTACTTTATTTCGTTCAGATGCTAAAGTGATTTCCACAGACGGATAGACGGACGGACATCCCTAAATCGACATAGAATTGGTACCAGAAGTAGTGGACCGATATTACCCATCTCCGAACTCGTTCAAAGTTTTATAATAATAGTACGATCGGATACTCCCTGCGAGAGTTCGCTTCGGGAGAAAGAAAGAAATGAGAAATGAGAGAGAGAGAGAGAGAAAGAAAGAAATGAGAAATGAGAGAGACATTTTGACATTTGAGTTTCTGAGATTTTTCAAATTCATACTCAGAAGAATACAGACATGGTAAAATTAAGAAGGTAAAGTCATTTCAAAAAAGCATTCCCATCTCTGCATTTTCTGTAATTTATCTTGTCATATTTCACAACATAAAAACAGGTTCCCATCTCTGATTTGTGTATGTACAATAGATTTATAAATACAATTTTTGACAATGGGATGTTGTCGAATGAATACATATACAGGTCCATGTCTTCGTATAGCCCCCATATAACGGTACCTCCCGATATTCGATATTTTGATGATTTTTTGCGACATTATTCACCGGAATTGTTTCAAATTTGGTATTTGAAGTTCGTAATGGATACTACAGCCTAAGACATAAAGTTGTCTGTGCAGGTCTGCGTCTTGGTGTAGCCCCCATATAACAGTTTTAATTTAAGTGGTATCTTTCGACTATGTTTTTTTTTTTTTCAAAATTATTCAAGATCCTTCAATATGGTGGAGGATATTAAAAGTTCGGCCGGGTCGAACTTTGCTACTTTTTAAATTGTTGATATTACATTCTTGAGGCTACTGGAACAGAGCAAATGTAAATAACAGAGAATTAAGAGCTGGATATTATTTGAAATGAGGTTTCCTAGAAAATGTGATACCATAGCAAACACTGATTTTGAAAAGGTCTAAAACTATGCCCTGTAGCTTCCTCGATTCGATTTCCTCTTTAAAAAATCTATAAAATAATAATGTATGTAATACTAATGAATCGATCTTCTCTTCCCTAATTACGGAAATACCCAATTTCAACAAATCTATCGCATACTTAAAGGCCATCGAATCGTAAAATACGTCACACAACAAAGGGTGTCCATATGGAATCATTTCTACTCCACCGCCTCGAGAAGTATGACTGATGTTTGGTATTTGTATTGTTTGTTTTTTGTTTTATTGTTGTTATTGCTGTTGATGCTGATAATTTGTTTAGGCTATGAAAATACCGCACACTTTATTGCCCACAAAATGTTGTGATGATGTGAGGCGAACAACATGGTGTTGTTGTGGACGGATGATGATGATGGTTGTGGTGGCTAAGGCGACATGGGAGATAGGTTGTTGGAATGGGAGGATATAATATGGTTGTAATTAGCATGTGGCAAATATCAAGACACACAATTTGCTGGTTAGTTTCATGTTGTCCATTGTTGTTGTTGATGGTTCGTTGTTTGATGATAAACATTTGTGGATGGATGGATTCCTTTTGGTTTGCTGGCCAATTTGTGTTTTTTCCTACTTCAATGTTTCCACCAAAAATTGGTTACAGCAACAGATTGAATAAAAACAAGTAAAAAAAGCTGTAATTTTGGCCGGGCCGAACTTTGAATACCCTCCACCATTTGGAACGAATTTGGGAATTCTCAAAAACAATAAAATCCGTTAAAAATTCTGCGAAAATATTAAAAATACCGAATGTAGCTGTTATATTAGGGTCTATACGACGACATGGACCTGCATAGGTAACTTTTGTCATAAGCCATTACAATATTCAAATGCGAAACTTTAAAAAAAAGTCGGTGAACAATGTAGCTAAAATCATCAAATTACCGAATATCGGGAGGTATCGTTATATGGGGGCTATACGAAGACGTGGACCTGCACAGAAAATTTTCTGTCTTAGGCTGTAGTATCCATTTCGAACTTCAAATAACAAATTTGAAACAATTCCGATGAATAAATTCGCTAAAATCGTCTACATACCGAATATCGGCAGGTACCATTATTCGTTCGGAAGCTAGAGTGATTTCCACAGACTGATGAACATCGCTAAATTGACATAGAATTTTATGCTGATCAAGAATATACATATATACTTTGTAGGGTCTAAAATGTATATTTCGAGGTGTTACAAACGGAATGACAAACATAATATACCCTCAATACTATGGTGGAGGGTATAACAATTTACATTGCTGGCAGAAAGTTATGGTTGTAAATCAAATTAGAGGGAGAAATTATATAATTACATTAAATTAGTTGGTATACATTCAAATTTAATAAAGTTAACAATGCAAAAATAAACATGAATCATCATTCCTTTCTTTTTACAGAACTGGCCATTTGGGTTGCATCATCAAGTCAATCATCACTCCTCAGCCTCAACGAATCGGTCTCAAACCTACAATACCTCCTATGTAACAAATGGCACACCAACATGGTGTCAAACAGAAACCAATCCTGCCAAAAAGACTCGTTTTGATACGGAAAACTATCAACAACAGCAGCAACAACCCATAAATCCACATAACCACGAACAGCAACAAGAAAATCCACCATATCTATTGACCCTGATTTCATCATCCACGCCGCCAACGCCCCCCAATTCTCAACCAGCCGATAACACAATATGGTATTCGGAAACACCTTCACCGGATTTAAGTAGCTCAACAACGACGACGACATCTTCCTCAAATGGCATCGGTGGCTATGACGGCCCCTCACATCACCATCCACATCAAACACTTCCCCATCATCATTCAAACATTTTATTGGAGCATCATTTAGCGCATATGCAACTAACACCGCCACATTCCAATGCCAATCGTTCCTATCCACAACATCATCACCAACATCATGCGTCCTTGGCCCATCAGCATCAACACTATTCCCAACAGCAGCATCATCAACAGTATTCTCATCATTTGCCGCCATTGTCGGGTGATGGTCGTCAGCACGAATTACAATATATTAATTCAAATAATTTAACAGCAGCCTCAATACGTTAATATTTTGTAGGGTCAATATGGATGACAACAAACTGAATATGTTTTGTCCATATGAATCTGCAGATCACTGCAATAGGTGTTCGTTATTACCACCAATGAACTACTCTCTTACTCTTTTGTAATTAAATTTTATAATAATTTGTAATAGTTATAAATCTAATTAAGTAATTATTTGCATAATAATAATTAACAAAAGTATTGAAATAATAAATTAAAATAAATATTTATTTATTAAACGAGTGTGTTTTTTTTTGTAATGGAAGTTTTTATTCTTCCTCATTAGCTTAATTGCATTAAAATAATCAGCGCCTAAAATTATGCTTTATTTTTATTGCTTTATTCCCTCGTTGGAAAAGGGATATACAGTTTCGGTTTATTAATGCTATATTGGCGTATGTTTTTAGTGGTGCAACTAGCAAAACATCAAATATTCAAAATCATTTTCATACATTCCAGTGGATTTATCTTCAATAGATCAATTTTTCAGCTTGGCTTATCGATTGAAAAGACAGCTTGTCCCGCAAGCAATCATATGTTTTAGCTAAAACAAGTAAATAAACATTAAGTTCGGTCGGGCCGAGACATTTTAATATAAAAGTAAGACCTTTTGCATAATGCAGTTAAATTTATCAAAAATGCATAAAGTGAGTGAGGCCGTTATATGGGCCATACCAAAACGGAGACCTCTATAGGCAATATAATACTTCAAGGATTGTCATCTATCAAATCTTCTAAAATACCAAATTTGAAAACAATTATATGGGTAAATGTGACTCGGACTGTCAAAATACCGAATACCGGTGGGTATAGCCATGGTACAATGATATCAAGGTAGGGCTATGATACCATATGATTTTAATTTTTTTATTTTCTTGGCCTAATACGTCATCTTTTTTTGTTTATGTATGTGTTTTTTTTTTTCAATAACAAAAAAAGTTCAGAAAACATTCAATTCAATTGGCTATACCCATGGTACAATGATATCAAGGTAGGGCTATGATACCATATGATTTTAATTTTTTTATTTTCTTGGCCTAATACGTCATCTTTTTTTCTTTATGTATGTGTTTTTTTTTTTCAATAACAAAAAAAGTTCAGAAAACATTCAAATTGGAGTGTTTTCAAAATGTTCATTTCAACGCATGCATGGACAAAATCTAGAGTTTTTGTAGCGAAATAATACTTTATAGATATATAGGTCTACCCATGGAAGAAGAATACAGGTAGATGCATCAACGCTTGGGAGCATTGATATGTCAAAAAAATTTAAATGTTTTTTTCAAATGTAGTAGAATGTAGTCGGAGGCTATTATAATTCGCGTTTTTCAACAATTTTACCGAATTTGAATAATTTTTCATTCAACATTTTCAATCCCATAATTGGTTTGACAGTTCATTGTCCCAGCAGCTGTGTCGACGCGTCTACCTATATTCTTCTACCATGGGTCTACCTGTTTGGCTTGTAATGTCAGAATTAGTATCAAAACAATAAAAAATCAAACAACTTGTTGCATTTATTTTTAATAAATAATTGAAAACCGCGATAACTGAATGAAAGGTCAACACTTCTTTTCAAAATCATGTACTATATATCTCTAAAGTATTATTTCGCTACAAAAACTCTAGATTTTGTCCATGCATGCTTTGAAATGAACATTTTGAAAACACCCCAATTTGAATGTTTTCTGAACTTTTTTTGTTATTGAAAAAAAAAACACATACATAAACAAAAAAAGATGACGTATTAGGCCAAGAAAATAAAAAAATTAAAATCATATGGTATCATAGCCCTACCTTGATATCATTGTACCATGGGTATAGCTATATATGTGTTCTTTAGGAAAACGTGGACCATTATGAACTGCAAATTCCTATTTTTATCAAAATATCGAATATCGGGATTTACCCTTATGTGGGGGCTATACCGAAACGTGGACCTATACATACAATGTTTCGCCATCCCAGCTATAACTCATTATAACCCACAAATACCAATTTTTAGACAAATCGTGGGAAAATGTGGCAAAAATCATCACAATACCCAATATCGGGAGGTACCCTTATATGGGGGCTATGTCGAAACGTGGACCTATACATACAATGTTTAGTCACCCGAGCTATAACCCATTATAACCTACAAATACCAATTTTTAGACAAATCCATGAAAATAATGTGGCAAAAGTAATCGAAATAATGAATATCTGTAGGTAACGCTATATGGGGGCTATACCAAAAGGTGGACCTCTGCATACAATGTTCCTCCACAAAATCTAGAACCCACTATAACCTGCAAATACCGATTTTAAGACAAATCCGCGAAAAAAAATTGGCAAAAATCATCAAAATACCGAATATCGAAAGGTACCATTATAGTAGGACTATACCAAAACGTGGACCGATGTATCTCACTTTCAATACCAACTATCCTAGACACAATACAAATTGTTCTGCTAAATTTTGAGGCTCTACGTCAAATAATGTGGGCTGAATAGTGATTTCAACCGACAGACAGACAGACGGACATAGTTAAATCGACTTAGAATTTTATGCTGATTATGAATATATATATTTTATGGGATCTACGATGAATATGAATATTTATAAAAAAATGTTTTAACACTGGTTTTTTGATTATTCAAAAAAAAAAAAATAAGAGAAATTGGACGGGTGAGCAAGGTCTGGTTTTTGAGCAGCGTTGAACTAAACGTACTTTTACGCTTAAGAATTCCAAATAAAAATGTTTTCAAATTGCTTAAACCAACACAAATCACTCAAAAAGGAAGAAGAGTTAGAAGTGATCGCAACAAAAAAATATCCGACATTTAACATTACTGATAACTACAGAGCTAGCCCAATGACCATCTGATGGATATGCAACCTCCGCCCAGGCTCGTAAGGAAAGACCCTCATGATCTAGAGAGAGAGGTACAGAGGTATAAGAGAGAACGTCAAGATCTACAGGCCTATCAAGCAGGACTGCACGGTTTTCACTCTCACGCCGTCTCAGAAGTCATGGAAGAATATAGAGTTAATTAATACCGTATTAGGACATTGCATTTCCCATCGCAGCGATAGAACGAGAGCAAACCAGAAGACCAACAGGTCTATCAAGCAGGACTGAATGGTATTCACTCTGACTTGGTCTCAGAAGTCATGGAGGAATATATGTAGAGTTAATTAATACCGTATTAAGACACCGTCCCCCTCCCACCGCAGCGGAAGAGCGAGAGCTGTCCCGACAAACCCGTGTAGTTTTGGCACAGTTAAGATCCGAATGGTGCAGCCGCCTCAATTCGTATTGGGCCGGATTGACAGCGATGATCTTATCGATGATCATTTTGTAGCGCTCTGGACACATTTTCGTTGTCTTTGATCTTTTTATTAATATGACTCCATTTTTTTCTTATATAAACCCCATTTCTGTCACTTTTATGTACAAAAAAAAAAAAAAGACATTTGTTTTATAATTTATTTAAATATATTTTTATTTACTTATTCTTCTCATCTTAGACTGTAAAAAAACTGAATATTGAAAAACAAAAATTTCCCATTTCCTTACAACAATGTTTTGTTTTTTTGTTTAGTTTAGATTTTACATCATTCCTACTTGTTATTTTGTTACTTCTTGTTTCTTTGTTCTAAAGAAAACTATGGATGATACTAAAGGGGGGAAATATTTTAATAAAAATTATATACTTTACATGACATATGATTTTATATAGAACATTTCTTCCACTTACTGTTTTATATGTGTATATGACGAAAAAAAAATTAACTATAAAAGCATTATATTTCTTTAGGCAGATTTACAATAATTGTTAGACACTTTGTAAAGAGCACTCATAGGTTGGTTGATCGATTGACACCAGTGGAAAGTATACAAAGGGATGTTAAATAAAATAAGGAAACCAAGGGTTAACTAAGAATACAAAAAAGTGGGGGCGGAAAAGGAGTTAAGGAATTAGGAGTATAAACTTAAATGCAATTTTTGTAATAGAATTACAAACATCCTGTGTTTTTTGTTTTGGAAAAAAGAAGGAATGACAGCATTACATATTTTGAGTGAGTGACTGTGTGTTTTGTTGGTTAAATCAAGAAAACATAATTTCACACGCCTTGGATGTTTTGTGTTTTAGGTTTTTTCTTTTAAAAGATAGTTAAAAAAAGTGCGTCTGGTTTTTTTATTTTGTGGCTGGTGGTGATGTTCTCCATCATCTCTCACGTTCTTATCTAGTCATAGTAATAGCTTGCTTTGTTCTGACTGTCTTTTCTTTGTGTCTCTCTATGCGGTGATTTACAATTATTGGGATTTAGTACCAAAGAAAAATTTGTAAATTAATGTAGCCACCAAACCCAAAACAAAAGGCATCAACCATGATTTCATTGAAGACTCTTCGGTCTTTTGTTCCGTATTCCATGTGGGTTCGGATTTTTCGGGTACATTTGAACGTTCTTCGGCAACCAATTCACCAACTTTGTATTGTTTCATCATTTCACGGGCATCGGAGCTGTGGCCAACATCTTCGAAATGTTCTGTAGCATCTTTGCCGGCTTGTTCGATCAAAACTTCTTCGCCACCAGGATGCTGTAAAGAGAAAACAACGGGGAGGAATATGAATATATATAAAAATGAAAATCAATTAAAAAATATTCTAAATTGCATTAAGTTTTTTGTAGGGAATTTTTTGAGAAAAACTATTGCAGATAGACGTTAAATAAATATTAAGATCTGTTAAGGATATGGTTTAATATATAAGGCGTCAGATCAGGACTTTTGTATCCGTCATAGAGAAACAGATCCTGAATTGAAATTTTGTGTTTAAAAAAGAACCAGTAAAAAAATTAAGTTCCGCCGGGCCGAACTTTTAATAGACTTCACCATTGGGAACAGAAAACATTTTTATATAAAAGTATCTGAATTCAAATCGTGACCACAAATACCAGTGAGACCGTTTGGATAATGCTGTTACCATTTTTTAGACAAATCCGTGAAAAAATGTAACAAAAATGATTAAAATACTGAATATCCGGAGGAGCCATAATGTGGGGGCTATACCAAAACGTGGACCTATATATACTATGTTCCGCCGCCGGAGCTAGAACCCATTACGAACTACAAATAGCAATTTTTGGACAATTCAGTGGAAAAATGTGGCAAGAATCATCAAAACGCGGAATATCGGGAGGTATCATTATAAGGAACCTATACCAAAACGTGGACCTATACATACAATGTTTCGCCACCGGAGTTGGAACAAATTATGACCTACAATTATTAGAGAAATCCGTGAAAAATGTGGCAAAAATCATAAAAATACGGAATATCGGGAGGTACAGTTACACAAGTGGCTATCGTTGGAGCACTCCAGCATTTAAATGTGACTAAATCTATTGTGTCTCATACCATCGCTCGTTACCATGATAGTGATCAAGGAAGTGAACGGAATAAAACAGTCCCATCAGCAGAAATGGTTCGAAAAGTAAAGAGGCGACTTGATCAAAACCCACGTCGCAGTGGCGGAAAAATGGCTCGTGAGCTGAACATATCGCAATATTCCATACAGCTAATATTGAAAAATTAGCTCGGGGTAAAGCTATTGCAATTCCAAAACATGCAAGAGCTAAAGAGTTGCTTCGCTTGACCCCGAAAGTGGTGAACTGCCGAATTTGGTTTTCTCCTATGAGAAAACATTCGTTGTCCAGCTTTCCAAGCGACGGCCATGGTGATGGTTTGGACCACCATAAATATCCGACGGTCGTTCTCCGCTCGTATTAATCGGTGGCATGAGAATAAATGGCGAATATTATCGCAAAAATATTCTGCAGGGTGTATTAAAGCCTTGGGCACACAAACATTTTGGCCGCAGACCTTGGACATTCCAACAGGTCTCAGCACCATCGCACTCAGCACGCGCCACCCAAGAATGATTACAAAATGAGGTTCCTCGCTTCATTTCCAGCGCACAATGGCCACCAAAATCTCCGGATACCAATCCGTTGGACTATTGTGTCGGGAGTATTTTGTAAAGCAAAGTTGGCACTAAAAAATACCAAAGTGTCGATCACCTCAATCAAGCACTTCGCCGGGAATGGGCCAAAATACCGCAGAGCAACATTCGGGCAGCGTGTGACGGTTTCTTTGGCCGTTTGAAGGCCATAATTCGTGCCAAAGGTGAATTCGAGCAAATCTAAAACTGTTCCAAAACTTGATGCTATTTCCGAAATTTTTTTTTTGTTTTCATTCAAAAAATTAAAAAAATGTAAAAATTATGGCGTTTGACTTTGTTGCGGTTTTTTTTATCTAACCCTGTATTAGGATCTGTTAAGGATATGTCATATTATATAAGGTTAACACCATCAGGACTATTGTATCGTCATAGAAAAACTGTCCCCCAATAAAAAATTTTGGATAAAACGTCTAAATATCGGATTTTTGCGTTTGTTCCCAGTTGTTTCTATTAAAAAATTCAACTTCATCCAACTCGAAGCATCCGATCGAAATTTCGATATTATATTTGGAGAAGTTTCAAAAGTGGAGTTTAAAAGTGTCGAGCGAGGTGACGTTTGACAAGACCCCGATGCAAGAAGAAAAACACTGCCATATTTCCCAAAAAACAAAAGGTCAAATTCGTTCGTTGCATGTGAGCATTTTAAAGAATTACAAACTCAATGACCACTCCAATACATCTACATTGCATTTAGGGGGAGATAGTAATATAGCAAGGGCTTAAATACATATTCCTCCCTCAAAGACTTTCTTTTAAGACAAAATATTGGACTTTACTTCCTTTAAAACCGTGTTAATTGGGTTTTTAATTGTTACGAATAATAAACAATAAAATTGCAAAAGTAATGACGATCGATTGCTGTCTAATCTATATCCAATACACATATCTCCAAAACCCCCCTAAAAAAATTAACACAACAACAAATGTGTTAAACAACAGCAACAACAACGGTCATCATACAAGTTTGTCTTGTTTCCAGTTTAACCAAATATTCTTTACACAGTATGTAAATCTATGAGCAACACGGTTGAAGGTCGGATGAAATTAGAATTTCAAATTATTGCCCAAAGGCGGGTTTGAAAAATATCTAAGGCAGCAACAACAAAAAAAAATAAAAGAAGAATATGCGTATACGTCATTAGGATGCATTGAAACGTGTGCTGCCATATTTTGAAAAATAAAACTGTGTGTAGACACCACAATGGTTTTTAGTTCTACGAAATATTTATATAAAGGTTTTATGGAAAGGTTAAATATGCTAATCATGGATGGGTGGTGGTGGTGGTCTTTGTTCTTCTACAATAAATTTATTACAACTGAATCGATTATATTTTTTTGCTTTTGTTTCAAAAGACAAGAGCTAAATATAAATGTGAAAAAAAAAATGAGGAAAGAAATTATTTCGTATTTTATTTTAGCTTGGTTTTTGGAAAATGTTGTACCCTAATGTTATGTCAATCACAGAGATACAAACAATGTGCCATGCAGAAATATTTTTACATATGATCATTAACTCCAAAGGTCAAAAAAGAGGAGGCAAAATGACGATACAAGGGAAAAGTAAAACAGAAATGCTGCTTATGTCTGTAGAAATAATTATATAACATCCAGAGATAACAACAAAACACGCACACACACAGTTGATGAATAATCTACATTCATAGTCAGTGAAAGCTTGGCATAGAAACAAAGGTTGTATATTAACATATGATTATATGATGAGGGTATTTTCTAATTGATTTTTTTCTGGAATCAGTTAGATAGTTAAGCAAAATATGATATTGGTTCTGAAGAGATTGTAAAAATATTAAATATCGAGACGTGAGAAAAATTAAGGCGATTTATCCAGCCTTTTTTTATTATTCAGGTGTACTACTCTTTTTATTTTTTTTTTTCTTTTTTTCGCACACTGCAAATCGAAGGTCCATTTAATATGCGTTAAAAGAGTTAGGCAAAACGGTTATTGGGTCAACATTTAAAAACGACTTTGTGAAGATGAAGGAAAAGCAAAATAGTGATTGAAAAGTTGTGTTAGGTTAGGTTTTGCATTCGTGGTTAATTTTTATTTTACAGCCACTTCACGTGTAGACCGATGGTCCATTCTGTTCATCTTGAAAAGAGAAGAAGCATAGAAAAAGAGAAGAAGCATAGAAAAATGTGGAAGGAAGAAGAGCAATAAGATAGAAGACAGCTGAAAAAGCTAATATTCAGAAAATAATGGCGGATGCTTGCCTGGTATACTCCATAGCCCTTTTAGGTTCTTGGGGAAGTAGACTAGGTCCGTAGGTTCATTTTTTAGAAGTGGGAGTTGATTTGCAATGAATGTTATCAATTGACTCCACCTCTACAACATCCATAGAATATGATATCATGGATCTTAGGCAGCATTGGCTAGTGGTAAACTCTGTGGAATTTGTAGCCTACTTCTACGCGAGGAATATGAAAATATCCGCCACTAATTCAACGGCCACACTCGTTACCACATGTCGCATTGGACACATATCTCGCGGAGCTTGCCGCCTAGTTCGACGCGAGGAATATGAAAATATCCGCCACTAAATCAACGGCCACACACGTTGCCACATGGTCTGCGGAAATGAGAACAGAGCTGAATATGCAGATCGAGGGAAATATAATATCTAAGGACCGATCCTCAAGGCGCTAGGCGGTAGTACAGAGGATGCGAACAAGGATACCTTGTTGACCTGTAATAGAGCGATAGGTGGGTCTGTGGTCTGCTATGGGGTCCAAGTGTGGACTGAGAATATAGGCAGTGGAAGAATATCCACACCTGTCAGAATGCTGCCTTGAGAACTACGACACAGTGCCTCCTCATGACACCAGTGGACCATCAACATGAGGAAGCGAAGGTCCTTCCCGTACGTCAGCACAACTTTATGTTTTCGTTGTCGTGTTATCGTGGGAGTCATCCAAACCATCATATTTTCATCCATCATCCAACCATTATCTCCTCTTTCCAGGTGTGTCAGGAAGGACACACATGTTCTTGAGAGGGAGATCCAACGTTATAAAAGAGAGCTTCTAGATCAAGAGGTCTATCAGGCAGATCCAAGTGGCTTTAATACTGATGAAGTCACAGATGCAATCAACAATTACAGTATGAATGCCGGAGTCCACACCTCCATTGCAGCTGAAGAACGTCGGCCGACAAGACAAACCAGGGTAGTTTGGTGCAATTACGATTGGGATGGCGCAGTCGTCCCAACTCGTATTGGACACTTATTGACGAAGATGTGAGATAATGCCAGTCCACACAATACGATGCACCTCCTTAATTGTCCTGCCTACCCCACTCACTCTAGAAGATCTTAGGCTTCAGCCCGCGAAAGTAGCAAAATTTTCTGAACTTGGAGCTAGAACCTGATTAGCAGAAATAAAATAAACCATTTAAAGCTTTCACAACAAGAACCTAGTCTCATAATGCAAGATCGTATAGCTACTTTATCTCTATACAACTTTTTTTTATTTTTCGTAACCAGAAGTTGGTTCAACACAATTCTCCTTATTTCTCGGTCCCCTCATCGGAGTGTTCTGGTATTCAACAGAACTAACTCACCTTTCCACTATCCTCAATGGCAGATATACACTTGTCTTATTATCATTTCACTGTGCCATGCTCCTAGCCAGAATGGTACTAACTCGGATCCATCATTTTTATATCCTACACTTTGCACAGACATTGGCGTTAGTATTTGTCCTAGTGTTTTTGATTTCGAAACGGAGCATACCGGTCCTTACTTAGGCATACCCGCATTTCCTGACTTTGAGTATTTTAATAATTTCAGCCACAATTTTCAAATGACATCTCAATTTAATTGTCCTATAAAAAAAGTCAATATGTGTTGTCTATGACGCCTCTTTATTAAGTTACATCCCTACCAGAAGAATTTTAGAGGTATCAGAGGCATTTTCATCCAAATTGCCAAAAATTTTCATTACTGATATTCAGAGAACTTATTTCGATATTGGTTATTTCAAAGATTTTAACCACAATTTTCAACCGAATTGGCTGTTATTTTGTCTTTAGATAACAATTTTCTCCAACAAATAAAGCTTCATGACTTCTTCTTCTTCTTCATATTGCGGCTATTTTGAATTGTCACAAACGGAGTAATACTATTAAAATACCAACATTTGTATGTAGAAGATTAAAAGGAGATTTATAATATTATAAAATATTGAATTTCCAAATATTTATATGTTTTTCTGGGTTGTTTCAACGACAAAAAGAAGCAAGAAAATAACCAAAAGAAATATTGAAAACGATCATCATTATGATGACTATTGACCCAAAGACCCGGCGTACGTGTATGTATGTATCCATGTGTCACATTAACCATATAATATTCATCTTCTTCGCATAATACAACACGCAAGGTATTATATATGAAATGGAATATTTTCCGTTTGCAATTCAAATATAACAATATTGTTGTTGTGTGTTTTTTATTTATAGTCCCCATTTATATGTGCATTGATTATTAAAAAGTTAAGCGCAAGTTTTTTTACACACAGAAATGAATATTTGTGGCATAATCATATAGTCCCATTATCACAAATTTCGCGCGTAATAATAAGAAAATAAAAATGTGATCATATCTTAAAGAAAATTGGATAGTTGTCCGTCTATAAGAAAATAGACTTGGATTCGCTTCCTCCACTTAGGAGATTTTTTTTTTTTGGAAAATAGTTCACAGGATCTCTAATTGCTATATGAGACCACTTTCTGCGATCTGATCATGTTCTCGCAGAATACCCTAAAACACATTGCACATATATTGTTTATTACCCTTAGAAAAATCGGTAACTTTGAAACCCAAAATTTTTATATAAAAAAGAAGTTAAAGTTGACAACATTAGTATATTTCGGTAGATTTTAGCGACTACTTTGTTTTTGTCGATAACTGACCGAACATTTTTGTTAATTACTGAAATTATAAGCATTTTAATTTTGCCGACTTTGTCGGTAACTCAAAAAATGAATAAGAAAATGCCACTACTGATCAGAAAAAAATAAATCTGTGATTTGTTTGATTATTTCATTCAAGCTATTAATTAGTTTGCCTCTGTATACCTTCCTTAAATCTCGACAATGTAAACAAAATGTTGAATATGTCATATTTGAAAACAAAACAAAAAAAAAAAAACATTTTGATTAACGCGCAATTTAAAATGCAGCGAGCGGATGGGAATTGACAGTATAAGAAGCAAGTACGAAAATATATGTGTGTGCGATGGGATGCAATTGGCATTCGGAAATATTTTATTGTTGTACTCATCAAATTTCTTGACATTCAATTTTAAGCACGCGACACACACTGAAATAGGTATCACATTTCAACAATAATAATAATGGTACTGATTTTAAAGTTCTCAGCAAATTTTAAAAAAGTTAAAAAAATCAGGTCAAGTGAGCTTCTAGAAAGTGAAAATAGTTTCGAATTTTTTTTGGAGTTTTAGGTTTAAGGCCCTTACTAACTTGGAAAACGTGACTTGCTCAGGAAAATGGATTGCATCGTTGAAATCAGGTCTTAAAACAATGAGTACAATGGAACCTTGTAGGAAGTGTAGACTTCCAATAGAAGGCCGTTATACAGGGTGAGATGAAAAAAACTGCAACCAACTTCAGACTGCAGACATTTCTAATCCTCTTTTCCGACAGCCTTTAAAATTATTCCAGTGAGAATAATTATGAGAATTTGGTGAGAATTTTCCAGAAAAAAAAGTTATTCGTGATGGAATTCAAGCGTGATAGTGTGATTTCTTTATATTTGGCTGGAAAACCACAAGTGGCTATCGTTAGAGCACTCCAGCATTTAAATGTGAATAAATCTTTGGTGTCTCGTACCATTGCTCGTTACCGTGATACTGGTAGCGTAGCCTGACGTCAAGGAAGTGGGCGGAAGAAAACAGCAACATCAGCAGAAATAGTTCGAAAAGTAAAGAATCGACTTGATCGAAATCTGCGTCGCAGTGTACGAAAAATGGCTCGTTAGCTGAACATATCGCAACATTCCATTCGCAAAATATTGACAAATGAGCCGGGGTAAAGCCATTGAAAAAAAAAAAAACAAAAAAGGGGCAAGAACTTACACCGCAACAGAAAGAAAATAGACTCAAAAGAGCTAAAGAGTTGCTTCGCTTGGCCGAAAGTGGTGAACTGCCGAATTTGGGTTTCTCCGATGAGAAAACATTCGTTGTCCAGCAGTTTATAAACAAAGAAAATCATCGTGTTTACTTGCCAAAGAGGTCAGTTGAAGATGTGCACCTTCGGTTGGCCACCAGAACTCAAGCGCCGGTCATGGTAATGGTGTAGACTGCCATAACAGCCGATTGTCGTTCTCCGCTCGTGGAATCAGAATAAAAGCCGAATATTAACGCGATAATATTCTGGAGGGTGTATTAAAGCCTTGGGCACTCAAACTTTTTAGCCGCAGACCTTGGACATTTCAAGAGGACTCAGCACCATCGGACCCGGAAACTAAGGTTCCTAGCTTCATATCCAGCGCACAATGGCCACCAAAATCTCCGAATACTAATCCGTTGGACTATTGTGCCTGGACTATTTTGGAAAGCAAGGTTGGCACTAAAAAATACCAAAGAGTCGATCAACTCAGCTCTTCGCCGGGAATGGGCCAAAATACCGCAGAGCAACATTCCGGCAAGCCATAATTCGTGCCAAAGGTGTCCAATTCGAACAAATCAAAACTTAAAAAGATAACGATAAGATAATAAATAAGATCTACTGATTGTTTGTACCCAGAATATCTATTCACAGAAAAACTGGTATAGGTTTTAATAATTCTTAATTAATTCATCAAAAATATAAATCTCCCAAAAGGTCTAGGTACTTAATTCAAGGAAAAACTTTTTTAAACAAAAAGTCTACACAGAAATTAACTTAACATAAAATATTGATGTAGATATCACAGACACTACAGAATGTGAGACATTTTGGAAGATTTTCAACCCATTCTGCTTTAACAACTTTGTATAAGTTTGCACGATTCTTCAACCTGGTTCTATTACTGCATAGATTAGATAGATTAGATCAGATTTATATCATTGCGATATTTTTAAAGGTCATGGTGTTTTGATATTTCAGCAACATCAAGTTGCAATAAAATCTTGTGTAATATAAGCAAAATATACCAAAGTTTTGGAGAATGACGATCAGTTTTAATAAGGCAACAATTTTCACCAGTCATTTTCTCACTTCTAAAAGGAAATGATAGTTAAATGGATTTCGTCTAAACATTACACCGCAAAAGACCAGCAAGTGTTGTTTCCCTGTAGGTACTAACAACTTATCTAATCTCAAAGTGGTCGTGGCTCTTAATAGAATGAGGCAATAGTGAAACAGAGGTGCATAAGTTGTAGATTAATACATATTGAAAATTTAATTATAGTTTCGACCGTTGGAGCTTGATAAAAAAAACTCAGTAAATTTAAAAAAAAATGCGTTTCATATAACTAATTAGTAGAGTATTAAACAGTTCAAATGAGGGCTTAATTAACGCTTAGAAATTATAGAAAAACAAGTTTTTTTCACAACATGATGTGCGGGCATCTAGAAACTTGCCAATTAGGCTAGATTGGCGTTAGGGCAATTTATTGGAAAAATTACACGGAAAATCTTTATAATTATCCACGGATGTAAATAATGTAAAGCTTTCTTTCACGAAACAAAAAATAATTTATAATTTAAATTCTATTTCTATAAAACAGTGAAAGTTCAAAGTTCAGAGTCCATAGAAAACGCAAGAAACATGCATAGGTATTTGCAAAAAATACCCCTCCTCAGCTAATGATTGCATAGTCTAGCTATTACTAACCGCTGCCTATTGAATTGATTAATCCGATTTTTTCGACTTTCACTAAAAAATATTTAAAACAAAAAATGTCAATAACATGTTAAGACCAAAGGGCAAACTCTGTAGAGTACCTTGGACGGAGTTAAACTGATAACAACAATTTTTAGACCACCATTCCAAATCCCTTTGAAGTTAGAAATCTAAATTTAAAGAAACTCACACCTAATCTCCCCACAACAGTCAAATATAGCGAGAGCTCTATTAAATAAATATATACATAGTAGGTATGTATTATCAGTGATATCAATATACTCTGGTTAGTTTTTGCCATATCACGATGAATTAATAAAAAAACACGAAATTGTTGCTGCACACCCAATGTACGTTGAAACTGTTGCGGCAGCCGGGTGTAATCATCTCCAAGGAAAACTTCTAAACAGATGTTTACAATTTTACGTATTCTCTAAAGATTTTCCCCTCCCAAAACTAACAACGAGCAAACAAACTGCGTACTTATTATTATTATTTTTCACCATGTTTCTAATTGTTTTAATATTTCTGTCTTCCATATTGATTGTCATGTTTTGTACACGTATGGACGACGTATTGGGGAGTCGACGGTCGCTTCTAGGTTCTAACAAGTAGGCAAAACGATGATTATTCCCAACAAGAATATATACAGACACACACACATACACCAACACTCACCTCATTGAGAAAAGCGGTCACGTCATACACGTTGTTGTGGATAATGAACCAATTCTTGTCTTTGGTGTTATTTTTGGCAACTTCGGCGCGGGTAAAGTATTTAACGTCTTCCGATGACATGTTTTTTGTGTTGTAAATTTTCTATTATATATAAAACAATTAAATTAATTTTTTTTTAATAAATTCTTCTTGAATGTTCTCTCTACGTTGAGATCCTCCTCTCGCCAGCGCAGTTAGTTCAATAATGAATGATAACGTATGTCGACATTGGAACAATCGATTAATCGACTTTGAAGTTGGAAAACTTAAAAAGGTCGAAGTCGTCTTTTGTCGGCGTTAAAAATCGCAGTGTAAACTCTTGGTAATCGATTTTCGATACTAAGATCATAGATTAGACACCGATTAACGTGCTATATGTTTTGATTCTGTATTTTTAGTTGTGTTCCAGTACTTTTTTAGTAGTAAAACTAGCAGAAGGGAGAACAGTTCGAAATGTCATTCTCATTTAGGTTTGCTCAAAAAATAAGGGAACGGAAAATTAGCAGAAATGCGATAAAATGTCAAAATTCCAAAAGTAAACAGCCTAAATCGGACTGGTGAAACCTTACTGAAAAGGGCGCCAACATTTAAAAAATGAGTATTAAAGACGATAAGTTAAAATTAATAATTTATAATCTGATTCCTAATTGAGCCAGTCCTCTTCACTGCTGGAATCATCCAAAAGTGAATACATCAGTTGCTCCATATTTTCCCTTTTGTTTTTTTGCACGACAAATATTAGTTTTTCCTTTAGTTTTTTTTTTTTTTTTTTAAATCCCTAAGCGCTTTGGGAGCTAAAAGGAGGGGAAAAAAAGGGGAGGGGATAATTGGCGAACTCTCTTTTGGAGTGGTAGGGGGTATATTGCCACACGAAAAAACAGACTTTGTCTGTGTGCCTTCATGTTATATTTGCGATGCTGTTTCTTTTATGAACTTGACCATATCATGCAGGTGTTCCCAGTGATGTTTGGCTATGAAATCTTCGACGGTGAAGATTCCATTGAAGGATTTGTACTTGCTTCTGATGTTGTCATGTTTGGTGCAACAGAACAATATGTGTGAAATGGTTTCTTCTGCTTTGCATGTTTCGCAGTCTGCTGAGGGTACCGCATTCATTTTATAAAGGGTGCTCTTGCTGAATGTATGGTTGGACAAAATTCGATTCATCATCTTCTGGTCGTCAGGGTGTAATTTGGATTTTTTATACCAGGGGGTTCTTTCAAGAAGATCCTTGTTTTCTTTTTTGTTGATACTTTGTATATTGTATTGGAGAATTTTCATTTTGTTATTTATTATTTTATGGAAAAGAAGAGTAACGTGTTTAACTGGTTACATATTCTTGAGATGATTCCATCTCCTGTACTTTGGATCTCATTATGAAGGTGTCTATGTCAGCTAGCTGCCTATCGATCTTTTGCTTAAGTTGAAAGAGGAAGCGCATATGTTCGTTTGTAATTTTGCCAGTGTTATTTCTGTTGATGGTTCCGAGATCTGCTGAGATTCCAGTTAAGAAGTTTCCTAATTCCTCAACTTTGTTGGGGTTGACTAGTGCCGTGCCGTTGCCGGATTTGTATACGTTATCCACTTCAAGTGCTTTTTTGTACTCTAACATAGTTTTGGCAGCGTTCTCTTGCTCACGTTGTCGATTTATGTTTACTTTTGCCACCTTGGCATAGGGTTGTTTGGCATGGATTAGTTTTGCGGACTCCACATAGCTATTTATTGTTTCAGTCTTTTCTCCTTTACTTTTGTTGGACGACTTTGAGAGTGCCGGGAAATTGTCCTCTAGCTCCTCATTTAGTAAAATTTCCTTTAGTTTTCAAGTTGATCATTTTCTTTATTGAAATGTATCAATACATTTTTCAACCTTGTTAGCCCTGCCAATTAAATGTCAAATTTACAATATGCTCATTTCTGCTCGGCCAAATTCATGTTGCTAAAACAAGCAGAAATGTGCACCACTCAGCGCCATTTTTTCTCGAGAGAGCTGCAAGTTTTGCTAGTTTTTGGAGTACGGGAACGCGTTGTAGCAGAATTAGTGCTAATTAGTACTAATTTGCAGGTTCTGGAACACAACTTTTGTAATATGTGTTATGTGGGAACATTTTATGCCAGTTTCTCATTGCCATTTGAATCATGGTACAACAATTACAAAAGTCGGACAGGGCCGACTATATGATACCCTACACCACTATGCATATTTAGTAGAACTAGAAGGTAGATGTAGATGTACTAGGTAATCGCATCAGCCCAGCTGACGGAACAATTAAATGTCAAAACAAATTGTTGTAATGAAGAATTCGCCCTAAATGAATGCAACAACAAATTTGTTTATGTTGTCTTCCCTAAAAATACCTTTTTAAATTATTTCAAATAATTTAAGAGCAAGTTAAGAGTGAAACCAGTAAAAAAAATTAAAAGAAAATGAAGGAAGGAGGTTAGAATGGAGTGCGTCTTTAAGAATTAAGTTAGCCTCAACATCTAAGATTCCCAAAGCACATCACGGGAAGTAGTGCAAGAATTCGACTCTTGTCATTTACAGTTCCGGAAAACTTTCGGTTTAAACCAGTAAAATATAGTCATTATAAGTTTCTTGGTTTAAAAAATATCGCAATACTACAATTAATGCTTATTTTACTCTTATTTGTTTTACAATAAAAACTTTTATTGCGACGTTCGTTTACGACGAGAGGCACACAAAATAAAATGTAAACAAACACCTCGTTTCTGATTGGTTGAAACAAATTTGCCGCAACCTTTAAATATCATGGCGAATCTATGTTTTTCGCCTTAGATGCCAATTTTGACATTTGAGGGTACCACAAATGTTGTTTTGTTGTAGCAATTCGCCGATGCGGTTACCTGTTAGATCTACCTTGATACCACCTATCAACCATGGTAGAATCAAGGAGGTAAAGTCGTGCAATCATATGTTTAAAATTTTTTCATAAATTATTCATTCGACAAAAGTTGTATTTATCCATCCATTGAACATACACAAATCAGAGATGGAAACCTGTTTTTATGTAATGAAATTTGACAAGGTAAATTACAGAAAATGCAGAGATGGGTATGCTTATTTGAAATGACTTTACCTTCTTAATTTTACCATACTATCAACCTTTGGCTTTAAAGCAGTTATAATTTGGTTTCAGAGGAACGTAAAATATGGGAGGCATATCCGATTCTGAATTGAATTTCTCCAAATTTGATGTACTTGCTCTTAGACAGAATTCGGTCGGATGTACCGAAATGCAGTACTTTTTGACAGACATTGGCCATTTGGCGCACAATTAACCCGAAATATGGTAAAGATATATATAGGAGCTATAACTAAATCTGGACCGGCTTTAATACAATTTGGCAGAGACATTTCTGGGCTGTATGCATAGCTATATCTAAAACAATTTTCACACAATTTAATTTGACTTATAAACAGAATTCGGTCGGATATGAAAAATATTGAGGTTATTTGGACTGATATTTGGTGAACAACGGATGGACCATGGTCGAACTAAGAAGGTAAAGTCATGTAATCATATGTTTACAATTTTTTCAAATGTATACATTTGACCAAATTTCATTGTCAAAATCTTAGTTCATAAATCCCATGGTTGAAGAATATAGGTAGATGCATCAACGCTTGGGAACATTGAAATGTCAAAACTCTTCAAATGTTTTGTCAAAAATAAGTAGCTTTTTATGTTTTCTAAACGACGCATATCAGAAGTTGTTATGATATGTATTTTTCAACAATTTTTCCAAATTTCAATGATTTTTATTCAAAATTTTGAATTCCAAAAGAGGTTTGCAGCTGTGTCGATGCGATTATCTGTATTCTTCTACCATGATAAATCCTATGCATACACAAGAATTCAGAGACGGGAACTGTTTATTATGCATTGAAAATTGACATTTATTTCATTGTACCATGGGACGGACGAATGGTCGGACTGACATGCATAAATCGACTCAGAAAGTGATTCTATGAACTATGGGTATATCTCGCTTCCTTCTTCATGTTACAAACAAAGACGTAATACCCTTAACACCATGGTACAATGATATCAAGGTAGGGCTATGATTCCATATGATTTAAATTTTTTTTATTTTCTAGGCTTAATATGTCATCTTTATTTGTTTATGTATGTGTTTTCTTTTCAATAACAAAAAAAATGTTCAGAAAACATTCAAATTCGGATGTTTTCAAAATGTTTATTTCATCATATGCATCGACAAAATCTAGAGTTTTCGTAGCGAAATAATCCTTTAGAGATATATAGAACCTGGTTTTAAAAAGAAGTGTTGACCTTTCATTCAGTTATCGCGGTTTTCAATTATTTATTCAAAATAAATGCAACAAGTTGTTTGATTTTTTATTGTTTTGATACTAATTCTGACATTACAAGCCAAACAGGTAGACCTCTATACTTGCAATTTTTTCAAAGTTGACCTACCTTCTCTTCATTGTACCATGCTTAACACTATGTGGTGTAAGGTATAAACACAACCTTGACGAGAGAGTCTCGTATCTTCAAATTTACCAATAATAAGTGCAACAAATTATTTTATTCATTTGGCTTTTTTCTCCCAATATTTTTCTAAAAAAATGTTATATGCATTTAAATTTGAACAGAATTTATTTTTTTTTAATTATAATACATACACATAAACTGTATACATGATATGACATTACAGGACTACCAAAAGAAAATAAAAGGAATTCAGGTGATTGCTATGCCCTACCCTGTGTTTATTGTATGATGTTTGCTGTTCTGGAACGTTTATCTTTTACATGAAAAATTTACACTTGAAAGTGCATTTTTTGGTAATGGCAAAACTGGTTAGAGAACCCCCACTGCAAGGAAGATTTACACCTAGAAATATAATATAAGTTCTGTCTGGTACTCCTAGTATTCAGTTAAGCTGGGAATACATAAAGCGCTTATTTGGCTGGCTTAAGTCATCGGCTGGCTTCTTCGGAAATGAACAAAGGAGCCTAGGGCCAAAGTCGAACTAAGTCAACCTAAAACTCCTTTGTTCATCTACGAAGAAGCCAGTCGATGACTTAAGCCAGCCAAATAGGCCCTTTATGTATTTCCGCCCTTACTCTTTTCCAAAGAGTAACTCAATTAAAAAATATAAGACGTTCAGTAAGAATGAGCCAAATTAGCTGTTCTTGTAAATTCATTTTATTGTTAGGAGTAAAATTGGTTAGGTAAAATATTAATGAAATATTGGTTATTATTGTGTAAAGAAAATGCTAACATTTTTGATTTCAAATAAAAACATAACCACTGGTTAAGTTTGCTAATGGTACAATTAACAAGGTAAAGTCATGCAATCCTATGTTTACATTCTTTTTTTTCATTTGACAACATCTCATTGTCAAAATATGTGTTTGTAAATCCATTGTATAAACACAAATCAGAGATGGGAACCTGTTTTCTACGCAGTGAAATTTAACAAGGTAAATTACAGAAAAATGCAGAGATGAGTATGCTTATTTGAAATGACTTTACTTTCTTAATTTTACCATGAGTTTGTTTGAATTTGCTAGACAAATTTCTTTCTGTAAAATCCAGGAACTTTCAGCAAAACAAGTGTCATTATTTCTCTATAAGCTAACATATATTGATACCCGATATAGAGTAAACAGACACATTGATAATTCGAATATTAAAAAGCTACTTGTGTAAATTTTTGTAAATGTTGACAGTCGCTTACGCTTAAATAATAGGGGATATTTCAAATTGGTCAATAAATGAGCTGTGTTCAGCAAACTTATCAAAGTAACAGGGTGTCTTATACACATATATGTAACGGGGTGACACAACCACCAAGTTTTTCGTAACGGTTGTCTCTTTATTGATATTCTTTACTACTTTCTTACAGCCAGAGAGTGTCAATGTGTAAAACTTCTTGATAATTCCATATAAACTAATTATTTTAATATTAAATGATTTTTCAATTTGATGTAATAATGTAATTCACAATGGTTACGAATACTCATTATTGTGAATAGTCTATTTGCAAATTCTTACATCCCCATTTTCTTCTTCCGTCGTTGAGTCGGTCCATCGGACAGACATGCGCATTATTTACCGCTATGTGTGTTGCTTGCCCTTTCGTGTTTGTTGTGTTACATGACTGTTTGGCCAACGAACGAACTGAGAAAACCCGCCTGTTTGTTTTTTATGCATTCTCTTTTGTGACATTGATTCTAAAGGTAGTTCCGTTGGCGAATTAAACCAACCAACTAACTGTGGGTATGTATGGTGGTTGTTCACTTTGCGTGTCCCAGTGTTGTTGTGTATTTTGTTTTTCACGTTTTCTCTATATTCTCGTTATTCGTTGTATTTAGTCCTTTCCTGCTAAAGGATATTTCAAAGTCAAACAAAAATTTACCATTCAATTTTTTTTTTGCTTTTTCTACCCACCCACCCATCGTTCTTCGTTGTCATCGTCGTCGTCGTTTAGGAATCAAAGAAGCAGAAAACGCACAGTAACGAGACGACAATTTTCATCAAAACTTTATTTCCTCTTCGATTCAAGTGACAAACGGGAGCTGTTAAAGTACAAACGAAAAAGAATTAGTTAAAGAAAATCAACAACAAACATTAAAGACAACATTTTTCTACAACTTCAGTGGCAGCGAGGAGAAATTATTAACATTTTATAACTAAGTGAAATAAACAAGAGAAGACTCAATTTTTTGGTAAGTCCAAAAAAAAAAACATCTAGTGTCCAATTGAAAATGTTACGCAATTTTTTTATTGTTTTTATTACTTGTTTTTTTTTTTTACATTTTATGGTGAAATCAAGAATTTTAAGTTAAATTGATTTTAAGTGATGAACTTAGCAAAAAAGTTCCGAATTGTCTTAAGCTTTGTTGTATTTGGATTTGAAACATCGACCAGGGGAGCATTTTTATTTTGAGGACAATAAAGGTGAATCAACTTTTAATGGCCATTATGACCAAATGGAACTTAACATTTTAACTTATTAGTGAAATATGAGTACGAAATATTATCCATGACAATAAAATTATTTATGGATAACATGATTTTTTCCAATATGGATATAAATTCCTAAGTTTGTGGAAAAATATGTAAATTATTTGACCGCCTTTGAACTTAAAGTTAGACCCGCTATTAATTTGTTGTAATTTGTTATTTTCAGAAAATAATGGAATATAGAAAACGGGAAATCTACCTACTTTCACTAAATCGATCATTCCTAATCCCCTCTCAAATATAGCCTAAACATAGGCTACAGTTTCTTAAGTAGCTACTACATTCAGACGAGCAGTTTTGATAGAAAAATAAACATATCTCTTGGAAACCCTTAAAATTTCAAGTCGATGCGTCACCCACCTCCAGTAAGCCTGAATCAAACACCAGTGAAACGATAATACGTCATTTTCATTAATTGTTATAGTCTAAAATATTTCTGTAATTCTTTTATTTTTTACACAAGATTTTTCTATGAAATGTGTGGATTTATTTCCTATTGCTACGTCGGGTATTGTAGATAATTACTTTTGGACATGAAATCTTCATTGATGACAATGTCCGTTCGTTTAATTTTTTGATAGAATTGAATGCTTCCGCAATAATTTACTAATTGGGTTTACACGAGTATGTCTTTTGTTTTCATCTGCAGGGTAGGTTTTTTATATAATTTTTGTTATAATTCTGGTCGTTTTCTGATGCTGGGCTCAATATAAATTCCCGATAAGAGCAGAACTTGTCCAAATTAATATAAGACCGTTAAAAATGTTGTAATTGTCAGTTTGTTCCTGTGATAGGGTTTCCTTGTCTCTCTACCAACACATTCACAATTGCGGGAATTAAAATTGCGTAGTCTTACAGCCTGTTCCACGATCTCGAAAGAAAATTTGTGCGAACGAAGGCTACTCACTCACTTTCGTATAAGAATGCGTTCCACTAACTTTCGTCCTTTCTTTCGCATAGCCTTACGTCATTCAGTATTGCTAAATATTATTTGGAAAAATTAATCGCGAAATAAGGCAAAAAAAGCGCCAAATGTCTAATTTAAACGCGAAAAAGCAGCAGTGACTCTGCCTCAACTGACAGTTCAGTTGTAAACAAACAAATTGGAGGACCCATGGTATTTAATTTAAAAACTAATTTCTTCCAGTGGTCTTCAAGGGATTGCCTGCTGCTTCCAAAAATTGGCACTCCTCTGGAGAACTTAGGATTCTCCTCCATATACTCAACTAGTGCCCGCAGCTGTGTAGTTTTTTCTTGCTGGAATTGAGAAAATAAAAAATATATATTTGTTGTTCACAGATTAAATTGCATTTATTATTTTTACTTACATTTTTCTTTCCATTTTCAATCAAGCATTGTTTATGTTAAAACAATTTTCCTTAATTTTTATCATTCGACAGCAAACACACAAGTGACTGATTTTGACATTTGTGTTCGCATGCGTACGAAAGAAAAAAGATAGTGGAACGCAAAATTACACTGAAACGCTTACGTTTTCGTTCGCATTGATTTTCGTGCAAATTTTCGTTCTGATGGATTTTAGTGGAAGGGAAATCAGCTGTTTGTCGTGTAAAAGTTGTGCGAACGTGTTCTTTCGATATCGTGGAACAGGCTGTTAAAGTGTAATTAATATCATTTTGGTAAATCGAATATGGCAACCCTTATCCCATGAACTTGACCTTGTCATTTCTCAAATAAAAATTATTTTCATACCTAAAATATTTACGTATGGCGAATGGTCATTTTTTTGTTCCATATCTGAAGAAGACGAATTTTATTTATTATTTAAAAAAATTGTACAGGGTAATCTTATGCTAACATCTAATATACAATTTTTTTATTATATTTCCTTGACAACAACTCTACTCAACTCAACTCTACAAAAAATATTGTTTATGTTTAATAGATCGGGGGAACAATGTGGATCGTACAATAGAGTAAAATTACAGCTTTAAGGTGAGAATACATTAAACGCTTTTTCGACTGGCTTCTTCATAAATGAACAAAGGAGTTTTAGGTTTACTTTGTTCAATTTTAACTCTGCGCCCCTTTGTTCTTTTACGAAGAAGCCAGCCGATGACTTAAGCCAGTCGAAAAGGCGTTTTAAGTATTCTCACCTTAAGTCATCGGTTGGCTTCTTCACAGAGGAACAAAGGGGTTTTAGGCTGACTTAGATCGATTTTGGCCCTTCGCTAATTTGTTCTTTTCCGAAGAAGCCAGCCGATGACTTAAGCCAGTCAAAAAAGCGTTTTATGTATTCTGACCTCTACTTTTACCGACCTAATCAGATTTTTTAATGAATTTATTGGTATGTTCCAGAACCTGCAACTACTACTAGTTTTTCAATATTTTTCAATATCATAAAGGGAAAATCGGTTATCGTAGTAAAAAGTTTTACATTCTTGCAGTTCTGGAACAGACCATATGTTAATAGACACATGCGTGATACTCATAATGTATATAAATAACGGATAATTTTTAATTCAATCAACGCAAAAACCTCAAACGGCTCTATTATTTTAATTTTACTAAAAAATATGACACTCGTCTTGTTGTGTTGTTAGCATGGTAAAATTAAGAAGGTAAAGTCCTTTCAAATAAGCATTCCCATCTCTGCATTTTCTGTGACTTACATCGTCAAAATTCTCTACATAGAAAATAGGTTATGATTTGTGTGTATACAATGGATTTGTAAACATAAATTTTGACAATGAATAATTTTGAAAAATGCTGTAATCATATGATTGCATGACTTTACCTTCTTAATTGTACCATGGATAGATTAGGTAAAATAGATTAGGCTGGAAATACATAAAGCGCATATTTGGCTGGCTTAAGTCATCGGCTGGCTTCTTCGGAAATGAACAAAGGAGCCTAGGGCCAAAATCGAACTAGGTCAACCTAAAACTCCTTTGTTCATCTACGAAGAAGCCAGCCGATGACTGAAGCCAGCCAAATATGCGCTTTATGTATTCCCAGCCTTACTCATTCAATTTTGCCATGATCCTAAGGAAATTTTCTTCCTGCAGATAGTTGGTGTATAGTAGCAGAGTGGCGTTTTAGTTTAATTTAGTTTTTAAGAATTACCAGTTGAAAAAAGTTGGTTAAGTCAGTCAAAAACCCGTTTTATATGTTCTCACCTTTAAGATGTGAGTACATGAGCAACTTGGCATCATAGCTCGGCATATTAATGCCAAATTATACGGGGAACCGACGACAGGATACGAGTTCGGCTCCCGCATTTCTTTCGGATATGCCACAAAATATGCCATGCGAAGACTTCAAGCTGCTTATGTGCCCAATGAAAGAACATTAATTGTGATTGCATGAGACTACATTTTGTAATTGTACCATGGCATAAACCCGATTTTTAGTAGGTACTATGAGAAATTGATTTCTTAGTGAAAAATTCTTAAGGCTTTTTTGCTGGCTTAAGTCACCTTTCGACTATCCGACTGATACATTTGGTTTACTTTGCACAGATCTGTCTTTTGTCTACAGGCAGGTCAAGTTCGAAGATGAACTATATCGATCCAAGATATTCGGTATTTGGATGATTTTACCCACATTTTTCAATAGAATTGTCTGAAAATTCACACAAGGAGTTCCTTGTGAGTACTTATCCTCTAGAAGAAAATTGTCGGTATAGGTCCACGATATCGCATATAACGTACCCTCCGATATTCAGATGATTTCAGAAAAAAATTTTAATGAAATTGTCTTAAAATCCACACAATGGATCCCTCTGAGTGCTTTACCCCCAGATAGTCGGTATTTTCATTATTTTTGCGGCATTATTCACTGGAGTTGTTTCAAATTTCGTATATAAAGTTCGGAACACTTAATACAGCCTTTGATACAAATTACTTATGCAGTATCACGTCTTCGTATAGCCCCAAAAAAAGGGGTGTGATAAAAAGTAGAAGAATTCAGGTGGATGGATCAAGGCTTAGAAACATTGATATGTCAAAAATTTTAAAATTTTTTTGACAGAAATAAGTATATTTTTATATGTTTTCTTATATGACACAAACCAGGCGTTGTTATGACATGCATTTTTTTTTAACAATTTTTACAAATTTCAATAGCGTTTCATTCAAAATTTTCATTTCCAAAATTGGTTTGACAGTTCATTGTCCCAGCAGATGTGTTGATGCGACTACCAATATTTTTCTGCCATGTTCCCTACTTTTTATAATACAACATGCACACATAGAATATATTTTTATTACTGATTGCTATTTTGCGTGCCGTTTACATTTTAATTACAACTTTATTTGTTCATTACAAATAACAAGAAATTAGTTTTATGTAACAATTTATGTTTTTTCATTTAGCTTCATAGTACATTTACAGACTACGGGATTAAGTAAACCCAGTCGTTTAAAATTATCAATTCCGTTGCACATACATAAATCCTTAACTTAGTAAAAGGCTCTAATGTAAACATACTGTTAGATCGATTTCTAACTAATTACTTTACAATTTTTTAAGAGGAGAACTAAATATTGTTTAAATAAATAACAAATGTACCGCGGCAAGACGAATTAAAAGATATACGGATATGAGGTCATTGTGCGTTCTTCATGCTGATGGAACCAACCGTCGACAATAACAACAGCAACGAAAAAATAACAAAGTCCCCAACTTATTGGCTATGCGGGTGAGCAACCGCCCATTCTAGCCTCCTCCCTCTCCGACAGAGATACAAATGACTATAAAAATACCAAATTGAAGCAAAAAAATAACAAAAAATCGAACGAATCGAGTCGTTTTCTAGAAATAATTACTTTGCCAAATACTTGTAGATGAGATCAACCACAACAACAACAGCAGCACCAACTGCACTGCAATACAATGGAAAATATACAAATAATTGCATATGTATGTAGACACTGATGTAGATATGTATGTATGTATGTAATGTTGTTGTTTTTGTTGATGCGCTGCTCTTTTGTTTTTAAATTACATTTTATACAAAACAACGAAAAAATAACATTATTTTTTGTCGGTTTTATTTATCTATTTTTCAATGGTACCTCTCGAACGGCACATATTTTTAGAGGGAGGCGGAAACATAAAGGTGGGTAGCATAAAATACTGACAATTTGGGAAAAACTTTTGGTAAAGAAAGTAATAGAGGCAATGCCGGCAATATGAATGATTATCTTCCTGAAATTTTTAAAACATATTTTAAGGATCCATTCAGAATAATCGATTGATTCTATAAATTAATTTAAGCATGATATATACATAGTTTGAATATATAATATGGTATTGTATAGCATATATTTCAAATTAGGGCAAAATGTTAAAAATATAAAATGTGACTTGTAGGTCACTGATAGTGTACAACATGCTTTATAAATAGTTCACACAGGAAGTTTAATTGACTATAAATTCACCATGACTGTCAATTTAGCCTTTAAATGTAATATTGTACCAAACTGAAGCTGCATGTGGACCATAGTTAAGTAACATATTTCTCAACACCATTCTCATTTAATGACTTGTTCACACATCAAGGGTCAAGGGTCATATGTAAAGTGCCTTTTTCACATTAAATGGTCTGTTATAGAATTGCAACGATGTAAAAGCTTTTACTACAATAATCGATTTTCCCTTTATGACATGGCAGAATTATGAAGGTAAAGTCATGGAATCATATGATTACAATTTTTTTTTTCGAAATTATTCATTTAACAAAATCTTATTGTCAAGATTTATATTTACAAATCCATTGTATATACACAAATCAGGGATGAGAACCCAGTTTTACGCAGTAAAGTTTAACAAGATAAGTTACAGAAAGTGCAGGGATGGGAATATTTATTTTAAAAGACTACCTTCTTAATTATACCATGCTTTATGATATCGACAAAAAATTGGAAAACTAATAGAATCCTGCAGGTTCTGGAGCAGAGCATGTATATTTAGCATTTTACAATGGCATGTTGACTCGAATATGTCGTCTAAACTAACTTTTACAAAATTGACAGATATAAAAAATTTATAAAAATTATAAAAAAAAAATTAAGGGAGGTACCTAATGGGATATGAAACATGGCGTAACAATTGTATACCCTCCACCATACATAGTATGGAGGGTATATTAAGTTCGTCATTCCGTTTGTAACTCATCGAAATAATAATTTTAGACCCAGCAAAGTATATATAGTCTTGATAAGAGTAAAATTCTAAGACGATTTAGCCTTGTCAGTTGTCAAAACGAATAAAGGTAGGAATCTAAAATTCCTGTCTTTTGTCTGCAGGCAGGTCCTCGGGCTATAACGGTACCCCCGATATTCGGAATTTTGATAATTTTAATCAAATTTTTCAATAGATTTTCCTGAAATTATACGTGACTACTTTACCCCCTGAAAGAGAATTATCTATATGGGTTCACGACATAGTATATCCCCTATATAACTGTACCTTCCGGTATTCGGTATTTTGATGATTTTAGCCACATTTTGTAATGGATTTGTCTGAAATTCTATACATGGAGTTCTGCGTGACTACTTTATCCCCTGAAAAAGAATTGTCTATATAGGTTCACGACATCGTATATCCCCCATATAACTGTAACTCCCGTCATTCGGTATTTTGATGATTTTAGCCACAATTCGTAATGGAATTGTCTGAAAATCTACACGAGGTGTTTTTTTTTTGTGAGTACTTTACCCCCTGAAAGGGAATTGTCTATATAGGTCCACGATATCGTACAGCCTCCATAGAAAGGTGCCCCCCGATATTCGGTATTTTGATGATTTTAGCTACATGTTTCAATGGAATAGTCTGAAAATCTACACAAGCAGTTCCTTCTGAGTACTTTAAAAAGAATTGAAAAAGATTTGTCGTTTCGTCGTGTACCTGTCGTCATTTGGTATTTTGATGATTTTAGTCACATTTTTTAATGACAATGTCTGATATACTACACAAGGAGTTCTGCGTGACCACTTTATTCCCTGGAAAAGAATTCTCAATATAGGTTCAAGAAATCGGTATGGTATGGTATGGTCCCCATATAAAGGTTTTCATTTGAGCGGTATTTTTCGACGGAATTTCTAATTTCAGCAGGATAAGTTTAATACTAAGTTAAAGTAATTCTGAGAGCAAAAACATGATTCAAATGCCAGTGAGAACATGGTATAAGTTTGATCAAAATAGCATTGTACGTTTATTTTGTACATGGTAGAAGAACATGGTTGAAGAATACAGGTAGTCGCATCGACACAGGTGTTGGGACAATGAACTGTCATTGGAAATTTTGAATGAAAAATTGTTAAAATTTGTGAAAATTGTAAAAAAAAAATCATATCTTTACAACCTCCGATTAGCGTCGTATACACAAACATAAAAAATTCTACTTATTTTTGAAGAAACATTTAAAGATTTTTGACATATACAAGGTTCCCATGCATCTACCTGTATTATTCTACTATGGTCGAAGAATATGCATCATCATCGACACAGCTATTGGGACAATGAACTGTCAAACAATTTTGGAATTGAAAATGTTTAATGAAAAATTATTTAAATTTGTAAAACTTGTTGAAAAACACGAATTAAAATAATCTCCGAAAGACCTCGAATAAGAAAACATATAAAAATCTACTTATATTAAAAAAAACCTTAATTTTTTGACATATCAATGCTCCCAATCTTTGATGCATCTACCTGGATTCTTCTGCCACGATTTTGTAAATACAGTGAATAAAAGTTGACAATATACTACAAATAAATCATCATATCGGATGTTAACCTGGCAAAATACTCTAAAGTAAACATACTATTACAACAGACCGATTTTGGCTCTGTTTTGAGGACTTCTTTCCTTTATCTTTTTATTGATAACGATGATATAATATAAAATGTTTTTTTTTTTTTGACTGACTTAAGTTATCGGCTGGCCTCTTCATAGAAGAAGAAAGGAGTTTAGGTTGACTTAATTCGATTTTGCCTCTTTTACGAAGAAGGCGGCCAATGAATTAAGTCAGTCAAAAAGACCTTTTATGTACTCTCACCTTAACACCGGTTAGAGAACTAAATGAGAAATTCAATCTGAGTCACAACAATTGTTACAAATTTTGGGGCAATCCATGGTCTAATTAAATCAAGGTAGTCTCATCCAGCTCTGGATTTTTGTGTAGTTTTCATTGTCAAGTTCACCTTAAATTGAAAACAGGTTCCCATCTCTGATTTGTGTGTATTCAATGAATTCGTAAATAAATATTTTGACAAGGAGATATTGTCAAATGTATAATTCTGAAAAAATGCAATCAAATGACGTTCGCATGACGCATGACGTTCCTTTCATAATTTTAAAACGGGGCAACCAGACACACCTATAATGAGCAAACTATAGTGGTAGGTATCTACAAGGGATTATGTGTTATTACAGTACATCGGATTTAGTCACAACTTCACCACATCACAAGATATATACCCACTGAGGCCATAAAGCTAATGGTGTAGTTATGATGGTAATACATAAAGCGCTTATTTGGCTGGCTCAAGTCTTTGGCTGGCTTCTTCGTAGAGGAACCTCAAATAGTAAAGACTAGGCAAAATGCATTATGGAAAAATAGTTAATGTGAAAAATATATAGAGGCGCTGCTCACAACAGAGACATGTTAGCATAAAAACAGAGAAGATTTTCGAATAACATTTTCCGCAAACCAAAAATTTGACCTCAAAATTGTATTCCATTGACGTTTTCCATTGATTGAAAATTGCATTTTCTGTTTAAACGACTTAACACTGGTAACTATGTTGTTGCGATATCATAACAACAGAGGTATTTACACCTGGTGACAATATTTTGACACTGCCATGTCCCATCTTTATAATTCTATGCATGACAGAAGAACACAGGTAGATGCATCAACGCTTGGGAGCATTGATATGTCAAAAAATTTAAATATTTTTTCAAATATAAGTAGATTTTTATATGTTTTCTTATACTACGTCATTCGGAGGCTATTATAATTCGCGTTTTTCAACAATTTTTACAAATTTAAATAATTTTTCATTCGACATTTTCGATTCCAAAATTGATTTGACAGTTCATTGTCCCAGCAGCTGTGTCGACACGTCTACCTATATTCTTCTACCACGCTTCTATGTCTTTGAACAAAGAAGTTTTAGGTTAATATAGTTCGATTTTGGCCCTAGTTAATTTCCGAAGAAGCCAACCGATGACTTAAGCCAACCAAATAAGCGCTTTATGTATTCCCACCATTACCCACACCATTATGCACACGAACAACAGCTGCACCATTTCAAATTATAATTCGAAAGAAAATTGTTCTGCCCGTTTCTTTACCATTTAAATTTATTAAGGAAAATATCCATGTATTATGGTCAAACATTATAAACACAATCCAACACAAATCGAGATAAAACACAATTTTTTATTTGATTATGACATTATCTGTGGTATTTTTTCGCTTAAATCTCAGATGAGAACCTATGAAACGTGATCTATTGCACAAAGTTACACAGGAAAACAGTGTTGTACTGACATCTTTTTTTTTTCAATTTATTCGTTTTCGTTTTCCAATACACTGTTCACACTCTCACTTTCTCGCTCTCTTTGTGTTCATTTGTTTTTCAAAATCCATACGTGTGTACGTCGTACATACATGCGTGTAATATCTGTGTAGGTGAAATTTATTTATTTATTTGTTCAAAATAATTGAAAATGTTTTGAGCAAAAAACCCCACATCGTCATTGTCGGACTTCTTTGTTGTTATTTTGTCTTGAAATATCCAAGTGAATTAACGCAAGGAATTGTTCAACGCTGTGCCAAAAATAAAAAAAAAAATTAAATTGAAAATTTAGTGATCCATAAAACTGAAACTAATTGTGTTCATATTTCTTAATACATATACATAAAAATAAGTAAAAAAAATAAACTTAAAGTATTGACATCATTGACAATTGTTGAAAACGAAAACAACCACAACAAAAATCTCAAGTCATGGATCCGTAAGTGGAATATGAACAAATTGTCGAACAATTCAAGTTCAATTGTGTATTACACTCGACTACGATCGAGATGATATCGAAATAAATATATATTCAAAGGAAACTACTCCAAAAAAATGTGATAGGGTTATTTAATCGAAAATTTATATTATATGAAGTTTTCATTCATTTGGGGTTGACACTCCTCTGGCAAAAATACAATGCGAATATAATTGAAATATTAAATAAAATAAAAATATTATAATTATAAAACTAATAGCACATTTACATATAAATGGGTTAACCTACTGGATTTGGATTAAAGTTGTCATATCCATTTATTATACTTCAAATAAATCCTCTTAAAGTAGGTTAACCCTACAAAAAGTTCTAACGTAAACATGGCATAAGAAGGTCAAGTCATGTAATCATATGTTTACAATTTTTTCAAATTTATACATTTGACAACATCGCATTGTCAAAATTTATATTCAGAAATCAGAGATGGGAACTGTTTTTTATGCCTTAAAAGTTGACAAGGTTAATTACAGAAAATGCAGAACTGGGAATGCTAATTTGAAATGAGTGACCTTTATTTGATTATACCTTGGGTGGCCTCCTTGTAAAAGTAGGGTGAACATGTATAAATTATGGGCCGAAATTGAACTAAGTCAACCTAAAACTCCTCCTTTATTTATCCATTGTACAGGGAGAGATAAAAAAATGCAAAACAAAGTCAAACGCCACAATTTCTAATTTTTTTTAACTTTATTGAATGAAAACAAAAAAAAAGTTGGAAATAGCATCAAATTTTAGAATAAGTTTAGATTTGTTCGAATTGGTTAACTTTGGCACGAATTATAATCTTCAAACAGCCACGCTGCCCGAATATTGCTCTGTGGTATTTTGGCCCATTCCCGGCGAAGCGCTTGCTTGAGCTGATCCACACTTTGGTATTTTTTAGTGCCAACCTTGCTTTCCAAAACACTACAGACACAACGGATTGGTATACGGAGATTGGAGATGGTGGCCATTGCGCGCTGGAAATAAAGCGAGGAACCACATTTTGTAACCATTCTTGGATGACGCGTGCTGAGTCCTGGAATGTTCAAGGTCTGCGGCCAAAATGTTTGCGTGCCAAGGCTTTAGTACACCCCCAGAATATTTTCGCGATAATATTCGGAATTTATTCTGATGGCACGGTCGATTAATACGAGCGGAGAGCTACTATTGGCTGTTATGGCGGCTCACAATGTCACCATGGCCGGCGCTTGAGTTCTGGTGGCCAACCCAAGGTGCACATTTTCAGCTGACCTCTTTGCCAAGCAAACACGATCATTTTGTTTGTTCACAAACTGCTGGACAACGAATGTTTTCTCATCGGAGAAAACCAAATTCTGCAGTTCACCACTTTCGGCCAAGCGAAGCAACTCTTTAGCTCTTTTGAGTCTATTTTTTTCAATTGCGGTGTAAGTTTTTGCAATTTCAATGGCTTTACCTCGAGCTCATTTTTCAATTTTGCCGAATGGAATATTGCGATATGTTCAGCCATTTTTCGGCTACTGTGACACGGGTTTCGATCAAGTCGCTTCTTTACTTTTCGAACCATTTCTGCTGATATTGCCGTTTTCTTTCGTTCACTTCCCAGTATCACGGTAACGAGCGATGGTAGGAGACACAAAAGATTTATTCACATTTAAATACTGGATTGTTCTAAAGATAGCCGCTTGTGGTTTACCAGCGAAAAATATAAAGAAATCACACTATAACGCTTGAATTCCATCACGAAGATTCTCATCAACGTATTTTTTCACATATTATGATTCAATTATATTTTGTCCGATGAAAATAAGCCTTTCTGTGATCGAAAAAATTACGTACCTTCTTATTCATGTATTTCACAACCGAAATGTCGTTCATGTATCACACGCTATGTGCAACTTCTACATATGGAAAATTTGACATTACATATCTAAAAACCATTGGTACAATTATTAGCCATGGTACAATTACAAAGGTAATCTCTTGCTATCCATACGATTACAATTTTTTTCTTTTATGTTCCTTTATTGTCAAATTTATATTTTGTAGTTCTTCCTTAAATATGGGCGTACGCTGGAAATAGTTTTTCATTAATTTAAGACCGAATATTTTGTTATATTCACACCTTTTAGGAGTGTATAAAAATCAAGTAAGAATATAATCTAAAACAGAAATGTAAAACATTAGTCTGATAAATCATGTAAGACTTAATTATGGAAAGGTTGAATAAAACCAAACCAAAGGAAAAGTATGAAGACAATATCACGACTTGTTTGCTACAATACAGGTAAAAGATTCTCATCTCCGATTTTTAGTCGAATTGACATTAAATGCGTAACAAGAAATTGTCAGTGTAAGCGTTCTTTTCAGTGCATAATTCATATAGAAGATATTGTCAAAATTTTGGCAACATTTGTCAGCTGATAATTCTGCGGATTTGATCCTTAAAGGCGAACCTAAACTAAAACCTCATTTGAAGTCTACACAAGAACTAAAGAAGAAAATACATAAAACGCTTTTTTTGACTGTCTTAAGTCATCGGCTGGCTTTTTTGTAGAGGATCAAACGAGCTTTAGGTTGATTTAATTCGATTTTGGCCCTACGCACCTTTGTTCTTTTCCGAAGAAGCCAGCCGATGACTTAAGCCAGTCAAAAAAGCGTTTTACGTATTCTCACTCTAACATCACCGAAAACGTTTCCTAAAGATAGAGGGTTTGTAAAAGCTGCCACTCGCCATACGAAAGTATTTTAGATATGACAATAGATTTTATTTGAAAAATGACAAGATCGAGTTCGTCAGAAAAGGGTTGCCATATTCAATTAAGCTATTTAGTTTACCTTTATTTATTTGCCATGAATAGAGCCTTATTAAAAAAATGTTGAATCCTAGTTGATAAAGTCTCGATCCAAATCCTTCTAACATTTCCCGTACATCAGATCGAAATTAGGTGGATTATGTTTTTCTCTTTTAAAGTTATTATCTAAATGACACCCAATTATTTTCCAATATAGAGTTGACCCAAATTATTATACCGCCATCCATCATCATCATTGCTCATACAGCGTTTATCATGTCAATTAAATTGAATTATTCTTTTTTTGTTGCCATACTTTTCAATTATCTTTTCGTTACTAATTGTGTCAATAAGAATTTTATTGTTTGCCTCATTTTTGCATTCAAGTTTTTTTATTTGTTATTTTTTTGTTTTTGTTTCTATTTATCCCAAGCGGTAACAAGTACTTTTGCTGACTGGCTGGCTGGCTCGCCGGCTGCCCGTTTTGATGGCTATGTAATCATCATTTGTCAAAGTCGCCTCCATCAATTGTCGAACCATATGAAGTTGTGTGTGCGTTTTTTGTAATAATAGTAAATATTTATTAAAATGATTATTATTTTATTAGTTTTCTTTACGTTATGTGCAATTATTCGCATCCGCACTTTAGGGACTTATTGGTATAGTTGTAATTTAATTATTATTTATCCTAGTGTTTTTTGTTTCAAAGGTGAGAATACATAAAATGGTTTTGTGACTGGCTTAAGTCGTCGGCTGGCTTTTTCGGAAAAGACCAAAGGAGCCTAGGTCAAAATCGAACTAAGTAAACCTACATCTCCTTTGTTCCTCTACGGAAAAGCCAGTCGATGACTTAAGCCAGTCAAAAAAACGTTTTATGTATTCTCACCTTAATTTTGTTAACTGGAAATCCTATGGGTTACCAATTTCATTAGGACATAGTAGAACGTGGTTATACTGAGTTCGTTGCAATTGGGCCTCAATTCCCTTTTGTGAAAATATAGAATGTAAACTTTTATAAAATAGAGAAACGTCAAATACAAAATTTTATAAAGAAAATAATTTTCAATTCATGTTTCCATAGAAAACGAATTCAGCCGCTGGATTTATAATCTGCCATATATTCTAATTTATATCCTACAACCTAAAGTCTATTAATGGTTCTATCTGCTCTCGATTTTATTAAACAATTGAAGGTTGTTCTATTTTTGTATATTATACATTCATCATTCTGTTGTTATTCTCTATTTGTAATTGAAAATAATTATTTTATTGGTTTTCATTCGTTTCAATTCATTTGTGGCAAATATCAAAGTTTAATTGACAGTGTGATCGAATTTATAGGACATGGCCGTCAATAAATGTTAATTCTTTGCAAAATAACAATGACAATGAACAAATTGAATGTGGGAATTTTATGGTTGTAATGAAAAGTTCGGAGAATATTCAATTCAAATTCAAAAATTAATTTTAGATAGGAAACTTTCGGCAGGTACAGCTTTAAGTAAAAATGTTTCTTGAGGTATTTTAATAATGATACAAATGGGTCATTATCGGGGAATTGCCTTCTTAAATTAGAGAATGTTTTTTTTTTATAGAGTTTTAGCGGTATTTCCATATATATATTGTTTATTTTTATTAACCAACTTAAAATCAGACTTTGCTTGATTTAAGAAGAGTTGCCATCCATTTCAATACTTGTTTCGTTTTTGTCAATTCCATTGTGTATACGCCACATAAAATCCACTAGATTTCAGATTTGACATTTACGCAATGGAATTGACATTTGAATTCTATTGTACTTATTATATGTAATTATGGTTGTAGCTAACATAAATTCCTATTTTTTAAGTAAAAATTATTGAAGATATATTCTCGTATCAGCAAAGACACAAAAACTTTTTGCTATAGATATTTTCCAGAATCTTCAATGTAATGTTATATTTTACTATTTTTACAATTCTTATTTAAATTTGAGCCATGGTAGAAAAATACAGGTAGATGCATCAACGCTTGGGAACATTGATATGTCAAAAAAATTTTAAATGTTCTTTCAAATATAAGTAGATTTTTTTAGGTTTTTTATACAACGTCATTCGGAGGTTATTATAATTCGCGCTTTTCAACAATTTTTACAAATTTAAGTAATTTTTCATTCAACATTTTCACTTCCAAAATTAGTTTGATAGTTCATTGCCTAAGCAGCTGTGTCGACGTGTCTACCTATATGCTTCTACCATGATTTGAGCGCATTTTGCTTTTGAAGGATTGCCACCTGGTTGTGACAAGTTTATACCATGTTCGCACGACTCGTGATTGAATGACATATGTACATTCATAATTATGTGTATCAACAAAAAAAGCAGTAAGGTCGGCCGGGCCGAATTTTAAATGCTTTCCACCATTTGAAACGAATTTGAAATTTTTCAAAAAAAAAAATTAAATCAGTTAAAAATTCTGTTATAATCTTAAAAATACCGAATACAGCCGAAATTTGAAAAAATCCGGTGAATAATGTAGCTAAAATCATCAAAATACCGAATACAGGGAGAACCGCTACATCGGGGCTATACAAAGACCTGGACCTGCATACACGATTTTTAGTCACAGGCTGTAGTATTTATTAGGAACTATTAGGAGGCTACCTTTGTATGTAGGTTATACTATATCGTGGACCTATGTAGACATTTCTCTTTTAGGTAGGAAAGTGCTTAGAAAGAACTTCTAGTATGGATTTTTAGACAATTCCATTGAAAAATGTAGCTAAAATCATCAAAATATCGAATATAGGAATGTACCGTTATATGGGGGTATACGATATCGTGAACCTATATAGACAATACTTTTTCAGGGGATAAAAGTACTCAGAAGTAACTTCTTTAGTGGAGTTTCAGAAAATTTTATTGAAAATTTTGGCTACAATCATCAAAATACCGAATATAGGGTGTTACCGTTATATGACGGCTATACGATATGGTGGACCAACATTGGTCAAAATCGAAGATCGATCGATTTTTATTGAAGACACAAACTGAACGTTTTAAAAATTGAATTTTCTTTTCGATTACGTGCAAATACATAGAATGTTTTTTTTACTGGCTTAAGTCGCTTTAGGTTGTCTTAAGCACTTATTTGGCTTAAGTTATCTGCTGGCTTTCTCGTAGAGGAACAAAGAAGTTTTAGGTTGACTTAGTTCGATTTTGGCCCCAGGCTCCTTTTTTTCATTTTCGAAGAAGCCAGCCGATGACTTGAGACAGCCAAATAAGCGCTTTATGTATTCCCCCCTTTAGTTCTATACCGGTCCATAATCTATACTTGCTCAGCATACGCTTCTTTGTTCTTTTACGAAGAAGCATCGATTGGCTTAAATCAGTAAAAAACTTGTTAATTTGTGTTCTCACCTTAATAGCATCAATTTATGGTGCATAGCAGCTTGGCATCATGGCGACGCATATTGATGTCAAATTATAAGGGGAAACGACGACAGGATTCGAGTGCGGTTCTGGCATCCCTTTGTGATATGCCACAAAATATGTCATGCGAAGACTTCAAATTGCTTATGTACCAACTCCTTTAAAGATGATCAGTGTTGACAGTTCACTTCTTTTGCTGCCTTTTCCATTTTATAAAGTAAAGGAACAAAACAAGTGAATTTTGTATACTCATATCAAACAAATTTAACTCACCATTGCACAGTGGTAGAGATCGTATGGGAACAGCGGCCAAAAATACTTTCAGTGCAGATATCAATATGAATCTTTGGTTATGGTACCTTGATGGGATAAATATAAAAATGTGACAAAATGGATATGGTCGATGCATGTTTTGGCATGGTCCCCTTGCAACGTACCTCCCGAATAAGGGTTATTTGCCCAATTCTTGTCACATTTCTACACCAGATTGTAATGTTATTTGACATTTTACGTTCTAAGGAGCTAAAAAATAATCTTACTGAAAATTATTTGGAACAGCCCGCCATCAGGTAAAGTCCCTTGTAAGGTACCTCCAAAAATAGAAACATTTTTTATACAAATCAAGTCCAAATTTGATTATTTTTTGTAAACAAAATAAAATAACAATTTAATGTAAAATTAAATCAAAGATAAATTTTGCACAAATAATTAGTTTGACTTAAGGCCCAATTGAAATTGGATATAACCGGTCAAAATGTAGGTATAGCTCCCATATATATTCATCCAATTTGCCGTATATTGTGCACCAAACTTGTAATATCAGCCCAAATAGTATGGAATATACGTACGACCAAATGGGACCTAAAATAAGTATGCCAAATTTGATGGAAATCGGTTCAGATATATATATATAGCTCCTATATGTATTGTTCATCCGATTTGTTATTTTTGTCCTCCGCAGACGTAATATGTACTCTGTGACAACGATATTTGGGGAAATATATCAAATATAACTCAAAAATACCCTTTCTAAATTTTATCGAGATCTGTTAATATTTGGACATGGCTCAAATATATATCTTGGTCCGATTGGTCTGTTCCAGGACTGCAAGAGAAAAACGTTTCTACCACGAAATCCGACTTTTCCTTTTTGATATTGAAAAATGCAAAACTAGTAGATTCTTGCAGGCACTGGAACAAAGCATATGTGTACCAGAGGGCTGCAATGAGTATGATCGAGTAGGCTTGATTACACACACTGGAAATACAATCAAACTCAATCAGTCGGTCAAATGTAACATGTTCATTCGAGTTGCTCAAGCCAAACGAAAAAGTTGTGATCGAACATGTATTGATCGAAGTTTTGTGTTCGCAATCAAACAGCTCACATGAATGTTTTGTTTACGAACTAATGTTGAACAATACATACCGAAACGATCATCTCGGATGAGTATGATCGGTTTGATTTTTTTTTGAAGGGTGAGTGATTTGATTCGATTAAATACGAAAGATCGAATCTGAGCGTAATCATGTATTGTAATTTTGGTATGGTTATCAGTACTAGAAGCAGTACCCATTGAAGAAATCGAAACAAATGGTATTTATTAAATAACGATTTTTTATTTCATTTGGGCTTATAGTATACCAGACTTCAGTGGCTTATTTCATTATTTCTAAAAAAATAACAAAAAATCAGACTTCAGTCACTTATTTGTAAAAAAGGAAAACGTTTTTTCAAAAAAAAAAAAAAATAATAATAATAATAATAACAAAAAATATATTTCAGTTGCTTATTTCTACAAAAGGAACATATATCAGTCTTCAGTATTTAGTTGCAATTTTTGTTAAAAGAATTTAAAAACATTAAACTGTCAACAGCTCTCGGCCCAATACTGTTCCTTTTCTCTGTAATATAGTTCGTCAAAATTACCTTCGCAGGCTTATTTGGATGAATAAACAATGACGCTGAGCGAACTCGATTCAAAGAAAACAATCACGGTTGTGATTGCTCATTTACATTCATGTGTTCGATCAACTCATGTTGCTGAACACATCAAACCGTCTCGAACACTCATATTTGATTGGAAGTGATGTGATTCAAACTGAGCGTTCGATTCGATCCGATCCGAAAATGGTCAATTCATTCAGATCAAACCAAACGACTGCATCAACAAAAATCATGTAAGAAACCGAGTGTAGTTGAATTTTTGCATACTCGTTGCAGCCCTCTGATGTGTACATACAGCGATTTTTAACTGTCAGAAGTCATCCGCTGGTTTTTTATTTAAAAAATGAAGGAATTTTGGGGAGACATAGCTTATAATTTTCAACCGATGACTTTTGAACTCAAAAATGCTCTTATGTATTTACACCTTAGATATGATTCTAAGGGTTCCTTGTTTCGATATTTAAGTGTTGGTATGGTGCAATAAGGAGGTAGAACAGCTTCGTAAAACTACAGAAATGCAGCTCTGAGGCTATGCCCGCTTTCTGTCAGCCTCATTCAAAATTATATACAACTTCTTATTTTAATTTGTTCATATTATCCCTCGAAAAATGAATGAAATCTCTGGATTCTCTCAAAAATATGATCCAAACCATGGTACAATGATATCAAGGTAGGGCTATGATACCATATGATTTAAATTTTTTTATTTTCTTGGCCTAATATGTCATCTTTTTTTGTTTATGTATGTGTTTTCTTTTCAATAAACAAAAAATTGTTCAGAAAACATTCAAATTCGGGTGTTTTCAAAATGTTCATTTCAACGCATGCATCGACAAAATCTAGAGTTTTTGTAGCGAAATAATCCTTTAGAGATATATAGTACATGATTTTGAAAAGAAGTGTTGACCTTTCATTCAGTTATCGCGGTTTTCAATTATTTATTCAAAATAAATGCAACAAGTTGTTTGATTTTTTATTGTTTTGATACTAATTCTGACATTACAAGCCAAACAGGTAGACCTCTATACTTGCAATTTTTTCAAAGTTGACCTACCTTCTCTTCATTGTACCATGATCCAAACTGTTCAATCTCTCAAATTCATGGCTAAACTGGTAAATAGCATTAATGCGCGAGCCGCAATGTACATGTCTTCTAATCATTGGCTTTTTTTTATTTTTCAAATCAATAATTACATAGGGTAAGTGTACCAGTAGTCGGCACTTTTAGGATTTTCGCGTTTTTAAACGCTCACCATTCAGAGGGGAACATTTCAATTATTACAAAGTTAATTTATTCAGATTCGAAATTTTGTATAGTTTTTGCAATAATAAATAAAGTTCTAATAACTTTTTATTAAATTTCACAAATTTGTAGTTTTATTAAAACAATGCTTTTTTGCCAGTAGTCGGCACCACTTGCCAATTGTCGGTATGGCATTTTCCAACAGTCGGCATACCAATTTTTTTGTAAGAATAATTAATAATTATAATAAATTCATTCATTAAAATATAATATTTTTGTTTAGTTAAACTGATTCGACGTCTTTATTGTACTTTTCTTAAGAATATGAATTGTTGAGGACCTTCACAGACAAAAATGTAATTTTTATTAGAATAATTCATCTTTTCTTAGCGAAATTGTGCACAAAGATAGCTGACAATTATATTTGAAATAAACAAAATATATTTAGTTATAATAGTTTCATTTATTTGGGCTTATAAATAAAAAGTGCCGACTACTGGGACATGCCGAACTTAGGCACACTTACCCTACACAGAATTGGCAGAAGTTGGGCACACTTAGAAAAATATTTTAATCAGCTGGTAGCTCTACTTTACCTTTTTCTTGTACCATGAGTGTTGGTAACTTATTTTTCAACTTAAATGTAGGTTTGAATCTGCTACTTATAATTACTACTCCCATTGAGCATAAAACCTCGGATACTACTCAAAACAAACAACATTTGTAACTCATTCCAAATTTTACTCAATATCCAAACACGTATGTATGTATGCATGCGTTTGTATCTGAATATCTCAAAGTGAAACTCTCATTATCTCTTCTACTCTCTATCTCAGTAAATGGACTCACACACACACATATACTTTCCAAACAAACATTCACCATCATAATTGACATTGTGTTTGATTGTCTCTCTCTTATTGTTTGTAGCCTGACCACACTGACTGACTAACAAACTGGCTGTTGTAAACAAGAATCCAATGTTTATTTTTTATTTTTTGTTTGGTACGAAAAAACAAAATGTGTGCAAAAAAACCGTGATCAGAGTTTTGGTAGAGAAACAGTGTGTGTTAATAAGAAAGAAATACTGTGAAAGAGAGAGGGAGGGAGAGAGGAGATGTGGTGGCTTGGGGAAAAGTTTACCGCATATACAACTGATCACTACTCGAGTGCGTGACGATCACGTTGCCAGTGAATGAACATGAATGGACGAATGGATGGATGGAGAATTGGTGGCTATGCTTGTTTTTGGGGTCGTTTGGCATTGTTGTTACGGTTGCTGCAGCATTTTGTTAGTAGTTGCTGGGCTATCTGGCTTGCCAGCAGTCAATTGTTTACATGTTAGTGTTGTTACTGTTCTTCTTCTTTTTCGCTAGTTGAATTTTATGTTATTTTTTTGTTTTGATGATTCTGTCCATGCTTTCATCTTGATTGCCTTGAGTTTAAGTTCTGTTTTTGTATTTTTATGGTGACTTTTGAAAGAGTTTTTCATAAAAAAGCACATGCAATAATGTCTATGGGAGTCAAGCCATAATTAGTTGCATTACGTCTAAAATCTACATCTTAAGTGGGACCAAGGAGTTCTATCCACATAAAATATTTTCAATGGGAACGCCGATGTCATTGATTATTACTATTTTTGATTTCGAAAGAGTTTTTGGACACGAAACAGTGAAAATAATAACATAAGAAACGCAAGGATGAACTCAAGTCAGAATTAGAAGTTAAACCTAGGTCTTTTTAAGGATTTTTTTAAAGGAAGCGTCATTTTTGTTTTCAGGATATGGGGACATTTTGGCAAGCTTAAGGTGAGAATACATACAAAGCTTTTTTGACTGGATTAAGTCATCAGCTGGCTTCTTCGCGGAGGAACAAAGGAGCTTTAGGTTAGCTTAGTTCAATTTCAGCCGATAATTTATACTTGTTAACCCTATACTCATTTGTTATTTTCCGAAGAAGCCAACCAATGACTTAAACCAGTCAAAAAAGCGTTTTATGTATTCTCACCTTTAGTATTCTTATACAAAATGTTAAAGACCTTGCATCGTCACTTTGTCTGTCACTCAGTTTAGGAACACATTTCCAAACTCCCAACACACAATATTGACCAAACGTAGCAAGTTTATTTTCATTTTATTCACTGAAAAAAACTAATTCACTATTTGGCGCCCAATAGTTTACACATCAGTTTGATACTCTCTTTATCATGGTTCCACCAAATTAAGAAGATTCGCTCTAATAAAGTCTTTACTTGTACAAATAAACCGTTATTTGTAACCCTATACTGTGTACACCCATTCGGAATCGATATCACATCAAAGGCCGGTTGATTTAATTAGTTGTTTATTAAATAAATTAATTAATTCACAAGTAATGTTCCTATGAGTGTGTGTGAATATAAATAGATACACATAAACATGTTTATTACATTTAGGGGGCGCGTGTTACGAAGTTATATTCCTAGTCCCCGTGGTCTACGTGACCAACATTCATTGTTGATCCACCACGCCACACTTCAGATCATTGGACCCATATCATGTTTATAATTTTGCGCTGTGACGTTTGACACACTTCATATTGTTTTGTGTATTTGGGTGTGTGCGTGTTCTTTAGACGCCAGTAGGGGAACTAATCTTGTTTTAAATATGATTTTATGAAATTAAAGCACAGTGGGGGAGAAATTTAAAACTGTTTCTTTTTTCTTTCTATTTCTGTTAAAAGAAATGCTATTCAATTGACTAGTACTTGATTTGGTCCATTAGTGTTAGGTATTATTCGAAAAAGCCTGATTACTGCTCTTGTAGATTTATCTGACACCTTTTGGACGTGGGGTGAAATGAGAGTCTTCTGTCCACAAGAATTTGCGTCATTTCAAGGTGTTGCTTAAGCTGCTATATACATGAGTAAAGTACATATGTACTTTTTCGATCACAGCGAGCCCTATTTAAATAGAAAAAATATAATATAAGCAAAAGTGTTATTTGTTTGTTGTGTGAAAATGTATAATATTAAATTTACGGTAAAAATTGATCCACAGAGTATTACATTTTTTTTTTTTTGAAAACGCAATATAATCACAATGCAACCATGTGTGATAGCAAGAGTTACGAGTCATATGTAAAATGGAAATTTTGACATACACACGGAAATACACGTGGATAATAAAAGTGACAGCACATATTAATACCCTTAACATCTAATAGCAGTATTACTTCGATTTCATGTCCGTCTGTTAAAGTATGATAACATACACAAAACTGGTGGATTACATCTGTCAATGCCATTGCGTACATGCTTTTATATCCGAATTTTTATGTTGGTAACAAATTTAAACAAAGTCAAGCGCCATAATTTTAATTTTTTTTTAATTTAATTGAATGAAAGCAAAAACTGTCGGAAATAGCATCACAATTTTAGAATAAGTTTAGATTTGTTAGAATTGCGGTATTTTGGCCCATTTCCGGCGAAGCACTTGCTTGAGGTGATCGACACTTTGGTATTTTTTAGTGCCAACCTTGCTTTCAAATATGCACCAGACACAATAGTCCAACGGATTGGTCCCCGGAGATTTTGGTGGCCATTGTGCGCTGGAAATGAAGCGAGGAACCACATTTTGTAACCATTCTTGTGTGGCACGTGCTGAGTGCGATAGTGCTGATTCCTGTTGGAATGTTCAAGGCCTGTGGCCAAAATGTTTGCGTGCTAAAGACTTTAATACACCCTCCAGAATATTTTCGCGATAATATTCGGCATTTAGATGCCATGGTCGATTAATACGAGCGGAGAGCGACCATCGGATGTTATGGCGGCCCGCACCATCACCATGGCCGCCGCTTGAGTTCTGGTGGCCAACCGAAGGTACATATTTTCAGCTGACCTCTTTGGCAAGTAAACACAATCATTTTGTTTCTTTACAAACTGCTGGATAACGATTTATTTCTCATCGGTGAAAGCCAAATTCGGCAGTTCACCACTTTCGGCCAAGCGAAGCAAATCTTTAGCTCTTTTGAGTTTATTTTCTTTCCGTTGCGGTGTAAGTTCTTGCACTTTTTGGAATTTTAATGACTTTACCCTGAGCTCATTTTTCAATATTTCCGAATGGAATATTGCGATATGTTCAGCTCACGAGCCATTTTTCGCAGTTGCCGCGGTTTCAATATTCTTTACTTTTCGAACCATTTCTGCTGATGTTCTGTTGTTTTCTTCCGTCCACTTCATTGATGTCGGGCTACGCTACCAGTATCACGAGCGTAAGGAGCGATGGTACGAAACACAAAAGATTTATTCACATTTAAATGCTGGATTGCTCTAACGATAGCCACTTGAATTCCATCACGAATAACTTCTTTTCTGAAAAATTCTCACCAAAATGTTTTTGTACGCTTGTAAACAATATAATGAGCTGTCACTGGTATAATTTTTAAAGCTGTCGGACGAGTGGCTTAGAAATGACAGTAGTCCGAAGTTAGTTGTAGTTGCCCACTTCAATACTAATACTCAAATTTAAGCTCATGTTTACCCATACGAAATCCAGTGGATTATAAGTATTCATTCCTTTGGGTATGTGTCAAATGGATTTATTTGACGTATAATTTTAGAGTTTACGTATGCGTAATAGGTTTTACTTTTAAAATACGCTAGATTTCCCATATATGTAAACCTATTGTGAGACTGTTCTTCCATCATGGTAGAAGAATACAGGTAGTCGCATCGACACAGTTGCTGGGACAATGAACTGTCAACCCGATTTTGAAATTGAAAATTTTGAATGAAAAATTATTGAAATTTGTAAAAATTGTTGAAAAATGCATGTCATAACAACCCCCGGTTTGCGTCGTATAAGAAAACATATAAAAATCTACTTATTTTTGACATAACATTTTAAAAAATTTGACATATCAATCATGGTAGAAAAATACAGGTAGATGCATCAACGCTTGGGAACATTGAAATGTCAAAAATTTTGAAATGCTTTTTCAAAAATAAGTAGATTTTGACATGTTTTCTTATACGATACCAATCGGAGATTCTTATGATATTCGTTTTCAAACAACAATTTTTACGAATTTGAATAACTTTTCATTCAAAATTTTCAATTTCAAATTTAGTTTGACAGTTCATTGTCCCAGCAGCTGTGTCGATGCGACTAGCTGTATTCTTCTACCATGATATCAATGTTCCCAAGCGTTGATGTATCTACATGTATTCTTCTATCATGTCTTTCATATTTATTTAGAGCAACTATTTCCCCCACTGTGCTTGCGGTTCAGATTATATACGCAGTTCTTTTCAAATTTTTTTCGTTTTGTTTGGATTGTGTTTTTGTTGTTGTATACAGTTTTGTTTTGGTTTTATATTTAATTTAATGTTTTCACATAATTTTTTGTTTGTTTTCGTCATAATTTCCATGTTTTTTTTTTCAACAACAACGATATTGCAAATTCGAAAAAGGTAAACAAATGGATTAGCTTCATTGAAATGAGCCTATGCCGGTAAACAAAATTTCTAAGTTATGATGTAGAAATGGCATTGGGATGTTGAATGTGACAAATATAAACATTTTATTACACATTTTGTTGATAACTCTCAAGAAAAAAATTTAGTTCACATAAGGTTGAGAAAACGAAATTCTTCTGTGTGGCACGTAGGCTTTTTTCGTGGGTGCATAATCCATGTAAATTTAAAACATGAAAATAGGCATTTTAATAAAAGATTTTTTTATTTTTTAAATTTATATTATGTATTGCCCTGTTTTTCTATTTCCCATTACCGTAATATTCCATAGCCTCTTTCCAGCATCAATAGCACAAATGTATACACATACGAACCTCGCATGAGCAACTTGTTGTATGTATGACATATAAAAATATAATATTTATTTTTATCCAATTTATCAATAGATCGAACTGTTGTCAACGTCTGTCTCTCATTACCAGCGACTTGTTGTGGGTTATTTCAATTGTTTATAATTAAAAGTAGAAACAAAGGAATAACAACAGCAAAATTGTTTATAATTTAAGCTCAAGTGTTGTTGTGTGTGTTTTGTTTTTCTAATTCAAGCACGTGTAAACATTGTATTTGAATAGCGAGGAAAAAAAACAAATCCATCATCATAATTGTCGACATTCAATAATATTTATAATATCTATTAACAACAAATTGAATTTAACCTTAAAAATAAAAATTGTTCTAAGTGCCCGAACAAATATTATTTTTCAATAAAAATAAGATGTTGTTAGAAAAAATATAAAATTATTTTCATAAACTTGTGAAATTTCTAACCAGGAATTGACATAACAGTCGAGGTATTTTTTATAGATCTATGGTTCAGATCTTAAGAATTAGAAACAAATTAATTTTGAGTCCAACCTAGAATCCTGCCGAATTTTCCATTCTAAAATTGCTTTGACAGTTTATAGTACCAACAGCTGTGTCGATGTGACTACCTGCATTATTATATCGTGATTCTAACCATTCACAGGTGTGTCTGGTTACTTTTCCTGCAGGAATTGTCCAGAAACAACTTTCTGAGAGAGTATTATTCTCTTTTGCAAGGAAATTGCGAAAAGTAAACAGATGGCATTCCTGCAGAAGCTTGCAACTAATCAGCTGATTTGTCAAAACAAACCAATTTGTCCCTCATTAAAAGAATTAAAAGAAATAAAATAAAAATATGAGCAATAAAACATAGGTTTGATGAGTTCCTCGGAATCCTTTAAACGTGTTGCTAATGGCGTTTGTCTAAAAATTCTGGAAATAGTTTTTTTTTATTTTCTTATAGCATATTAATATTTGCGTTTTTCACATTTTGTATAGTTGTTCTCCAAAAACAATTAGCCTTGCTAATTCCAAAAAAAAAATAAATATTCAAATTAAAAGTAGAAAAAGAAATAAACAAACAATAGAAAACATCTGATTGAATATCGATGAATTAAAAGAAACAGAGTTGCAAGTGATTGCAAGAAGAAATTTGTCCAGCAAGAATTTGCCAACTCTCACTGAATGAACTGTCAAAATTTCTCTCTCCAACCGCTCTCTTTTGCAGAACTTCCGGGTAACGACTTCCAGTAACAATTTGTAACAATTGTTACAAACTTTAGGGTAACCAGGCACAACTCATGTCTCAAACATGAACCAACATTTGCAAGCAATGTAGCATATTAACCATTTTAGAAGAATACAGATAGTTGCATCCATGGCAGAAGAATACAGGTAGATGCATCAACGCTTGGGAGCATTGATATGTCAAAAAATTTTAAATGTTTTTTTTTTAAATATAAGTAAATTTTTATATGTTTTCTTATACGACGTCATTCGGAGGTTATTATAATTCGTGTTTTTCAACAATGTTTATAAATTTAAATAATTTTTCATTCAAAGTTTTGAATGAAAAAATATTCAAATTTGTAAAAACTGTTGAAAACGCATATCATAACAACCTCCGATTGGTGTCGTATAAGAAAACTTATAAAAGCCTACTTATTTTTGAAAAAAAAATTTAAAATGTTGTCAAAACTGAAATCCAGTGAAAATGTGTTACTATTTAGACCACCGCACCGAGATCTAAGGCTAAAAATAACCATCAGGATTATGATTTTTAGTATCTTCTGAAGAATTCTTTCCACGCTGATGGTCTAAAATAAAGATATTCGCATCTTGAATTCTCGAATAGTTTTATATTATTCGTATACAGTTTTATGGCTGCATGCATGGAAAAAATAAAAACATATCGTGTGAAAGAGCCTTTAGATTGTCGATTACATTGATTATGGTCTCTTCGTATAATTTTTGACAATTTAGGATATTTATTTCTAATTATTTGTACCATTTCCCTACTTTAACGAAAGACAAGACAGCTGATATTAGGCTGGAAATACATAAAGCGCTTATTTGGCTGGCTTAAGTCATCGGCTGGCTTCTTCGTAGATGAACAAAGGAGTTTTAGGTTGACCTAGTTCGATTTTGGCCCTAGGCTCCTTTGTTCATTTCCGAAGAAGCCAGCCAAATAAGCGCTTTATGTATTCCCAGCTTTACTCTTTCAAAGAGTTCCAAAAAATATTATGTATGCAAAATTTAAAAATTATTTTTCTTGGGTCTCTAAGAAATTTAGATTGCATTGTTTAATAATTTTTAATGTCAACAATTATAAGCCTTCGAAAAAAGCTTGACATTCCTTACTGTAATAAAATACAACTCTGAATTAATACAATTTGTGTTGTGTAAACCTTTCACAAAAAGCAAACATGGTAGAAGAATACAGGTAGATGCAGAAACGCTTGGATAAATTGATATGTCAAATTTTGTTAATGTTTTTTTTTTTTTTTTTTTTTTTTTCAAAAATAAGTGACTTTGTATATGTTCTCCTATACGACGCCAATCGGAGGTTGTTTTAATATGCATTTTTTACAAATTTGAATAATTTTTTCAGTTGAAAATTTCAATTCTAAAATTGGTTTGACAGTTCATTGTCCCAATAGCTGTGTCGATGCGACTACCTTTATTCTTCTACCATGAAAACAAATGACAACAATGTCCCGATTAAACCATTCTTTCTTGTTTTTTAGGACACTCTAATATGTCCATTAAAATACGACGCCAGTCACAGCTAGTCTTCTTAGTCTTCCTTATTGTGAGAATAATGAATACAATTATTTTCACATTAAATACGCATGTAGACAATTATAAGTTTTCCGGTTATTAATTATGAATTGTATATATATGGCCGTTTACCCAGTACTGCTGGCAATGACAATTCAAGAGCATTACAAGACATACTATTGAGATGAATCTCTCACACTATCCGTCAATTGCATGTGAAATGACAATATTTTTGTGAGTGTAGGTACAAACGTATTATGTAAAATTCATGTAAATATATAAGATATACATGTGTATGTATGTAAAGATGTTTGTATATTTATCTTTTAAAACAAAACACATGGTTTGTTTACGACTTTGTTTTGTTTTTAAAACGCCCAACGCGTTTCTTGGCTGAAGAAGAAGCATCATTGAGTATTTGATTATTGTTTTCTTATTGTATTCTCCACTCAATTGCTGAGTCGTCTGAACAATAAGCACTCACTCTAAGCTTGCGTAGCATTGACATAGAGAGAGAGAGAGAGAGATTGTTATTTGTTTATGTCATTAAATCGAGTATTTTCTATGCTCGAATCTGTGTGAACGTTTTCACGAGGAAATGTGAGCGTGTGCGTTTGTGTGAGTCAAACAAGTTTTAGCTGTGGAGAAAACTAAAACAAAAGACCCATGTTATGAAGCCCAAACGCTTAGTTGTATTACAGCTACCAAACCGTGAAAGCAAGCTATAAAGGAGAAAAGAAAACAAGTTCTTATTTCCAAAAAAGGAAAAAAGTGAATTATTAATAAAAAATACCAAATTTTTTTTTAACACAAAGAAAGTTTTCATTGAAAAAGAAAAGAGCAGAAAAAAAATTATACGATTTTCTGACAAAATTAAACAAAGAAAAATTTGCCAAAACAAGTTTTTGTGTAAAAGAAATACTTTGCATTACCAATTTCATGAAAGAATTTAAAAAACAATTATAAAACAAAAGGTTTTAAAAAAAAAGTCTGCAACAAAATGCCGGCTGAAATTTGCACACAACATTTCATTGAGCCAAGGTAGGGTTTTGATTTTTAAACAACAACAAAACAATTTAATTTAAGTAAAGTGAATTATTATTTAAGTGAAATTGACTATATTATTTAGCTAAAAATACGTTAAGATTTACGATATCCATTCGATCTCAAGTGTAGCGTATACGTCAAATAATGTCCAGTGCGTTTATTAATCCGATTTACGTGACGTATACGCTATGCAAATGACATTTGAAATCGAGTGGATTTAGTAGTCTAAACGTGCTCTCAATAATTGTAGATTTACTGTTTACCTGATTTAGTAAACCCGGTGGATTTAAATTGTAATTTCCATTGCATATACGTCAAGTCTTAAAAAGATAAACACGGTAAAAGTGCCTAATGTAAACACACTGTAATTACATGATGATGCACATTATCATGGCAGAAGAATACAGGTAAAAGCATCAAAGCTTGAGGGCTCTTAAATGTCAAAATTTGGAAAAGTTTCTTCAAAAATAAATAGATTTGTGAAAGTTTTCCTACATGACGCCAATCGGTGGTTGTTATGATATACCTTTTTTAAGAATTTTTAAAAATTTGAATAATTTTTCATTCAAAATTTTCAAATCCAAAATTGTTTTGACAGTTCATTGTCCCAGCAGCTGTATCGATGCGACTACCTGTATTCTTCTACCATGCACATTATACATTATAAAAATATAAAGTATTGTCAAATTTAAAAAAGAAAAATCTAACAGAACAATCAACAGAAAGGAGTAATATTGTATCTATATCATAGTAGAAGCATAAAAGTTAGTCGTATCGACACAGCTGCTGGGACATTAAACTGTCAAACCAAACTTGGAATTTGAAATATTGAGTGATAAAAAAAACAACCTTCGATTGGCGTCGTATAAGAAAACACAAAAAAATCTTCTTAAATTTGGAAAAACATTTTAAAAATGTTGACATGTCAATGTTCCCAAGCTTTGATGCATCTACCTGTATTCCTCTACCATGATTTTTATTTACGTTTTCATACCATCTAGTTATGTTGCATTTGCTCTGAAATTTAACTGCATATAAAGTAGTTTCCCATCGCAGATTTGTGTATATAAAACAGGTTCTTGAATATATATTTTTTTCATAATGAATCTTAAATAAACGAAACCAAATGTTGCAGGCTTTATAAATCTATTTGACACAATAAATCTACTACAGAGTTGCCTTCTCCCAAATTTCTTCCAAATTAATTTATTTATTTAAAAACATATGAAAATATCTATGTGTATGCGCATATTGCAACCTCGATTGCACGCAACAACCTTTTCAAAAAAAAAAAAAACATTCACTCAATTATCGTAAAATATCTAAATGTGTTCTACTCAGTGTTGTGGCACTTCTATGTTATCTAGACCTTTCCCAACATTGAGTCATATCGGTGTATGAGCGGCGACCTTACATTGATTAGAATATTGAGAAGCCATTACAGACATACATGCACACTTTGAAAGCTAGAATTTTTTGTTTGGGTATTTAAAGAAAATATTGTAAAAGTAAAGGAGGGGAGAGGTTTTTTGTGTGATATTTTCATGGCAAAATAATTATTTCAACCTTGGCATAAAATGAAATATGAACACTTGATTATATGAATATTTTTTTTTTTGTTTGTGAAATCATTGGGTTATGTCAATAGGAATAACAGCAATTACGAGAATTGTCATTTATTTGGGATGCATGGATGGTAGAATCTGTAATTTCTAGCTGGAAATGGTTTGGACTTTGAAAATGTTATATTGTTTGATATAAATATCTTTAACATTTTTTAAAAGGCTTCAAGAACCACATCAAATTTCAGTCTTTTAAATCAATTTAAATTATTAAAAATTATTTATATATTATTATATTTTTTAAAATTTTCCCAATGACATGCCTACCAAGATACAAATAATTACTACCTTTCATTGTGTAATTATAGCCCATAAACATTCTGTAATTATCAAATAACTGACTACTTCAACAAATGGCTAAATAAATTAGAATAAGCCGTCATTGTTTGTTAGCATTTGAGTGGTGGAAGTGAAACTAATTACAATGCCAAAATGCAATTGTTAGCAAATTACTACAAAAAAAAAAAAAAAAAACAATTTTATGACGCTGATTCACACGTAGAAAATGAATTCATTAGATTCTAATCATGCATGCATTTGATGCACCGCCTGAGACGAATTAACTTAAATTTGCCAAAATGGAAGTATTGCGGCATTAAAAACTTTGACATATTGGATATCACGAACAGTGTAAAAGAGAGAGGGAGAAAAAAAAATAAAATACATTAGAGAAGGCAGGCATACACGGTACCCTACATATGTTTCTTATGTATAAAACTGCAAAGGAAAACTTCTATGTATAGTGTTACATATACAGGATGAGATGAAAAAACTGCAACCAACTTCAGACTGCTGTCACTCATCCGACAGCTTTTTGAAATTATTCCAGTGACAGCTCATTATATTGTTTACAAGCGCATAAAAGTATTTTGGTGAGAATTTTCCAGAAAAAAAGTTATTCGCGGAACATATCGCAATATTTCCAAAATATTCGCCAAACATTGAAATATTAGCTCGGGGTAAAGCCATTGAAATTCCAAAAAGTGCAAGAACTTACACCGCAACAGAAAAAACCGACTCAAAAAAGCTAAAGAGTTGCTTCGCTTGGCCGAAAGGGGTGAACTGCCGAATTTGTCCGATGGGAAAACATTCGTTGTATAACAGTTTGTAAACAAACAAAATGATCGTGTTTACTTGCCAAAGAGGTCAGTTGAAAATGCCCACCTTCGGTTGGCCACCAGAACTCAAGCGCCGGCCATGGTGATGGTGTGGCCCGCCATAACAGCCGATGGTCGCTCTCCACTCGTATTAATCGACCGTGGCATCAGAATAAATGTCGAATATTATCGCGAAAATATTCTTGAGGGTGTATTAAAACCTTGGGTATGCAAACATTTCGGCCGCAGACTTTCGACATTCCAACAGGACTCAGCACCTTCGCACTCAGCACGCACCATCCAAGAATGGTCACAAAATGAGGTTTCTCGCTTCATTTACAGCGCACAATGGCCACCAGAATCTCCGGATACCAATCCGTTGGACTATTGTGTCTGGAGTATTTTGGAAAGCAAGTTTGGCACTGAAAAAATACCAAAGTGTCGATCACACAAAGCAAGCGCTTCACCGGGAATGGGTCAAAATACAGTAGAGCAACAATCGGGCAGCGTGTGACGGTTTCATTCGTGCCAAAGGTGACCAATTCGAACAAATCTAAACTTATTCTAAAATTTGATGCCATTTCCGACCTTTTTTGCTTTCATTCAATAAAATTTAAGAAAGAGCAGTTTTTTTATCTCACCCTGTACATCGTATTGCATAAAAGTTATACTACGCTCCGAAGGCATGTGAATGTTGAAACAAATATATATAAGAAAACATATAAAAATCTACTTATTTTTGAAAAATCGTTTAAAATTTTTGACATATCAATGTTCTCAGGTATTCTTCTACTATGCCTTAATATTTATCAAAACTCTTTTTTTTTGTAAATAGATATGTCTGCAATTGCCCAACAATTAAAATTATCTAATGGAGTATACAAACACAGAAAAATGACTAGACAACTTGAGACGATTAAATAATTTGTTTTTAATTTTGTAATCTATTACACATGTAAACTATTTCGAAGTAGGTATATAGAGTACGGGCATTATAGAATTATGAAAATAGTTAACCCTCTTTGCTGCTATAATAGACAAAAAACAAAGTCCAAGGTTTAATAAATACAACAATTCGTTTAAAAACTTAAACAATTCAATCCTTAGATATTTCTGTCATTATTAAAAAAATCGATCAGAATTTCACACAGTTTCAGGCAACATCTGTTGCTATTGATTTCAAAATGACTTTCATTTTTTAACAAAAAAAAATAATAATAATTTCAATTGTCGTATTTGTCTTTTGTATAATTCCTTCATAAATATTGATTCAATTGTTGAATAGTTTTTGCTGAGTGACAAACAAAAGAATCAATAGTTTTTTTTTCGATTTTTTTTGCCAGGCAACTTGTATTCTCTCAGTCAATTAAAAATTCTAGACAGAACTATACTTTGTTTACCATTATTATTTGTTTTTATTTTTTTGTTGTTGTTTTCATTAAAACGAATGGAATTCATGTTCAGATAAACAACAACATATTGGGTATTAATTAATTACGCATGCGCGCAAAGTTTAAGTAAACAACAACAGCCGGTCAATCAGTAAATGGCTGATGGGAATATCGTCACTTGTTGTTCACCCCAATTGACATCCCATAAATATTAAAAGAATATTCTTTGAAATAATTTATTTTTAAATTGTAATAAAAAGGAAGTTCGTCGTAGCACAACTTAAGTGCCACAATGAGGAAAACACTTGTTGAGAATATCTAAATCTAATTATCACAAAAAAAAACACTTTCGTCCGCACATGGCCAACATGTATGATCGGTCATAAATATGAAACGTGATAACAATTCTATTTTTCTGATAACCAAATCAAGTGGGGTTTCTCAAGTAGCATTTCGAGTCATAAACTTTGAATTGTCCCTTATCTAGTTTAAATATTTATAGAACAATTGTTCTTCTGTTTGAAAAAAAAATCTCAAAGATAAACAAAATTATCTATAGAAGAGTACCGAATGAAAAAGAAAGTGAGGCATAAAGTAAATATATCAAAATTCCTAACATGAAAATAAATAACAACAATGTTTTGGCAATGGCAATTGGGAATATTGCGCAGCATCACAAATAATTGCGTATTTCCAATTTGGGGTTTTTAATAAATCCTATGATTTCCTATTGTTGATCAGATAGATCCATAGAAACAAAATCCATAGAAAGCTTAAAAATCCATGTAATAATCCACAATTAAAAAAAAAATCCGCAATACCCACAATTTTATGACAATAAAAACTATTTTATGAAACTCCACGATTGTTGTTATGGCAACCATTTTTAAAATCGTATCTTAATTTCATAATTAATTTATAAATTTTACTAATTTTGCCCCCTCTTTTTCTTCATTACAGAGCTACAGCTCCCTTGGCCACAACAAGCGCAACCTACTCGGGTATCGATAGTCCCATTTCTTCATCACCCAGCGATAGCAGCACACCATACAACATGAACAAACTCTGCCGTCAAGTGTCAATTGAATCGCCTGGACCTCAGGTCAGAAATTGTGTCTTCAATTTCTTTGTACCCATCGAAGATACACCCCCGACGGGGGCACGCATCAAAATCGTCTGTGCCGGTGCCTGTTATCGTCGTCGTGATCGTTCAGCATCCATAACTAGCATGTCATCCGTGTCCTCAGACTTAAGTGATTATTGTCCGTCACAAACGTCACCGGCTCATGCTGGCATACGGGAAGGTTCATTTTTCCCCGGCTTCGAGGTAGCCGGTGTCATCGAATCGCTGGGCAGTGCCATAAATGATAGCAACAATTGTGGTCTGCGCATTGGACAACGTGTCATTGTCTATCCATTTGATGAGGCACCAGCTGGCTATGCTGAACTATTGGTTGTTCCTGATTTGAAATACATTGTACCCATACCGGATAGTTTGCCCATTTGTGTGGCCGCCATGTTGCCAACAGGCGCCCTCTTGGCCATGAATGCTGTCTTCAAAGCGGAAGAAGTTGTCAGGGAAATGCTGAAGAAACGTGCCCCTGAAGATGCAGACAAAAAATGTAAACTATTGATTGTCGGCACTGGCGGTTTGGCATTGTGGGCTGTACGCATAGCATCACATCATTATGCCACGACTGGGGCAGATAAACATATTGACATCACTGTGGCTAGCTTACGTGATGAGGGCTTTCGTTTGGCTACCGAAATTGAAAAGTAAGTAGAGAAAAGTCTCGAACAGTCTTTTATATCCACCAGCAAAAAAATAGACTGGATAAAATTATGGCAAGGACGTTTACTACCTCCTTGTGACCCCAATTAACATATATTTTATGGGAGAACATGCCTGAAACTGTAAAAGCTCCAAAATTTGCAAAAGCTGTAATTTGTGAAGTATTTCTAATCTTGTAAATGTTACATGTTCCTTTGAAGTTTTCCAACTTTGTGAGGATACCTCATCACGGTACTCATGGAGAAGACAAAGTGTCAAATTGCTTTAAAATCTGGGGGATAATTTCATAGAAAATTGTGTTCTGAAGCTACGGCTAATAAAGTGCTCAATCATTTCAATTGGTCTACTCCCATTTCCTTTTCATCTTGTTCAACTGTGGCCAGAAATGGTCCCACTCAACGGTCCGTATATTGGCTATATTATGTGAAAATATGGCCGAACTTCACTCTAGTTAAAGTAACCTAGACAAAACTCTATCCCGTGTTCAACAGGAAAACATGAAGCAATCAGATAAGGATTTTTTAATGGCGGGTCTTTTTTCTATTTGGATCTTTTTGGAAGACTGTTTTATTTGATCAACACATTCCTTCGTTTTGAACTTTCAATTAATTTCCATTTTTTTCTTCTCGTTTTATTTCCAGTGTCAGTGTTGTCCAGTGGAACGAATGCCTCTACGAACCACAATTAATTGAACGCACAAAAGATGTCTGCGGCGGCACTGTAGATGTGGTCATTGACTTTGGCACCACCTCACGTTCGCTACATCGTTCAATGCATTGCCTCAACAAGGGCGGTGTTGTCTTGATCAGCGATGAAGTAGCCGAGAAGTTAATGCCTAAATTTTCACGTCTCTCCGTGGAGTATCAACAAGAAATTATAGCCATTAACAACGGCTCTGTGGAACAGTTGAAGGAGTTGGTACACATGGTGGCCGATAAGAAAATTGAACCACCACCACATTCGGTATTCCCCTGTGAACAGGCCGCCGAAGTTATACAGAAATTGTGTAGTTCTGAGATACCAGGACGTGCCATTTTACGTTTCCATGATATTGAATAACTTTTTGGATATCAATGTGTACAAAACATACAAACATGCATACATATATAAACAACCTCATCTCATAATGGCGATTTTCTAGTATTCAAAATTACACAGTTTTAAGATGAATTTTTAAAAAAAGAACATTTCAAAGGTTTTCCGGGCTTATATACTGGAAACCTTATATGCTGGAAAAATCTTTGATAACAAAACCAAACCTCTCTCATTAGATAAGAAAAGAACAATAAGAAAACAAAAAACCAAAACAGGAAGGATCATTCAAAAAAAAAAACCCTTAAACAAAAAATACATACTTACATAAATGTCTATTTAACTGTTGATATAATATGCGTCAAAAGTATGTGTGTGATGACAATGGTGGAATGATGGCAAGAAAGATTTCTCCTTTAATGCGATTTATTTTCAAATTCCCCACCATGACCTATGCACGCAAAGCTACATACTTATGTACATCTTAATTGATAGGTTCATTGTATTAATATTTAAGACTTGAAATGATCTGAAAAAAAGAATGACCATTATTATTTGTATTATTTTAATTTAAGTTTCTTAAAAAAAAAACATCTTCATGATATTTTTCTTTGGTTTTATATTGGCATATTTAGTTTTAAAAAAACAATTATTAACTATAAGCAAAAACATCCTCCAACCCAGTGTATTTATTATTTGAATGCAATATATTAGATTTTAGTTTTGTTTAATTATTATAATTTATTAGTTTTAGTTTTTTACAAACCACAATACACAAAAACATATGAGAACTTTTTATTGTCTTTTAATTTATTTCTTTTTAAAAATAATATTTATCAAAAATTAAAAAAAAAAAAAAACAACGGACAACCTGTAAACATTAAAACAATGCGACTTAAAAACTGTTAAATTGCTTAATATTATTAATTATAATGTTATATTTCACTTTGCTTAGAAATCACTGATCAATTGATCCTTACGAAAAAAAATGAGAATAAAAAACAAGGAATATAAGCAAATAATATAAAAAAGTAAAACAACAATAACAAACATATTTAAGTTATTAACAAAATAAAATCCAAATTATAAATGATTATTACAATTATTGGTGTTTTCTTTTTTGTTCTAATGAATGGCTGAAAATTCCGGCATGTAAAGGTGATGATATACGAGCAGCTTAGCATGGCATATTAATGTCAAGTTATTATCAAACATCTCTATATTATACATCACCGAATATGCCATGCCATGATATCTCTCTATCGTATCATTCATGACCTTAAGACTGCCCAGAACACCCAATTTCGATAAAGCCCCAATATAAAGCCTTCTACTGATTTTAGGTAGTGTGACACAAAATCTCAAAAAAAAAAATAGCAGGCCGAACATTTTGTATAGGTTGGAAGAATGGTACAATGATATCAAGGTAGGGCAATGATACCATATGATTTCAATTTTTTCATTTTCTTGGCTTATTATGTCATCTTTATTTGTTTATGTATGTGTTTTCTTTTCAATAACAAAAAAATTGTTCAGAAAACATTCAAACTCGGATGTTTTCAAAATGTTTATTTCATCGTATGCATCGACAAAATCTAGAGTTTTTGTAGCGAAATAATCCTTTGGAGATATAAAGAACCTGGTTTTGAAAAGAAGTGTTGACCTTTCATTCAGTTTTCGCGGTTTTCAATTATTCAAAATAAATGCAACAATGTGTTTGATTTTGTTATTGTTTTTATACTATTTCTGACATTACAAGCCAAACAGGTAGACCTCTATACTTGCAATTTTTTCAAAGTTGACCTACCTTCTCTTCATTGTACCATGGTTGGAAGTATCTTATTTTAGCATTTTGAAGATATCTGCCACATTGTCCAACTTAATTGGCTGGCTTTCAAGCCCCATTGTCAAATACTGCCACCAGTCCAGTCTCGGGTCTCTGTAGAGTTTGTAAGTTCACTCACCGACACCTATACGTTACACCATTTGCTTCAAAGGCATTTTGTTTCCGGTTATGGAATTCAGAAATGTTAGCAATCTGTAGTGAGTGACAGAAAACAACTGTAAGCATAATTCTCACCAAAGCATATCGATGACAACTGTAAAACTGTTAATGGTATTGAAGGTTAGTCTCTTCTTAAATTAATTTTTAACGGTATATCGGTTTATTAAAAATGTAACGAACAACATTAATTTAGCTATAATAGGAGCTATCAACGTGTAGTGAATAGCACAATACATCATAAGCAACTAAGCATGCAACTAAGTATCTCTGAAACAGCTGTTTTCGTCCGTATGTCTACTTCCCTCATTCGTCAACAATAGATATTTTTGTAATTATGCCTCTTACACCATTCGTCATTTGCGTGTATATGTGAATGTCAAAACATCTTTGGATTTCTTTTGGTCTTCGATTAAATTGGACAAAATCGAGGAAAACAACAGAATTGTCTATAAAATTTGTATTCGTACAATTAATTAAAGCATATTCCAATGCCTCCGAAAGTAACACCAACCTGCGTCGATTGTAAAACGACAGAATCGCTTTTGTGGCGCACAGTTGAGAATGGACAAATATGCCTGACCTGCAGTGAATTGCGTGAGGAAAAAGAAGCCACGGATGAAAACAAAAATGTGGATAGTACCAGCGCAGAGCAAGACAAGAATAAAAAACCCAACAAAGACGTAAAGGAAGAGAAGAAGGAAGCTGCAACGACATCAACAATAGAGGACAAATGTTCTCGCCTAAGAAAAAGTACCAGGGCAACACGTTTTAAGGCCAAGTTAATTTCCACAAACAGCAATTCAACAAATGGAAATGGAGAAAAATCTAACGCTGGCGGTAGTAATTCAAAGACACAGACTAAGGGTCGTAATCGACGAAGTCTTTTCAAACGTGTACCATTTAAAACACCACAGGCTCAAGCCACCACACACTCCGTTGAAAGTGTCTTCCACAAGGTATTTGGTGTCAAAAAATGTGTGAATTTCTAATTAAAGCACTTCGTTTATAGGGTTCCTATTTGCAAGTTGGTGACATTGTATCGCTTGTGGATAGTGAAGATAATGTATATTATGCTCAAATACGTGGCTTATTGATCGATAATTATTGTGAAAAATCTGCCTTCCTCACCTGGCTAATACCCACACAAGAAAGTCCAGATCCCAAGGATGGTTTTGATCCAGCTACATATTTGATAGGTAAGCTACCAAGAAGTTAACTCAATAATTAAAATTTTAGTAGGATGGGTTTTATTGCTAAACAAAGGAGAAACTTTCATCAAGAATGACTTATTTTTAGAAATCACTTAGTCTTTAAATTATTATTAAAGTCTATAAAATGAAATAGAAATTTCAGGAGGGTTCCGACATTTTTTGTAGGAAACCTCTTAATTATTTTTTGTTGGGAAAACACATGGAATGTCATATCTCTATAGAACGCTCGTTATAAGACATTACATATATATTAGAACGAAGTTTTTTTTTTGACGGAAAGTGGCTCATTATTTTAAATTTAATTCTTCTAGGCCCTGACGAAGAACTTTCACGAAAATTGTCCTGCCTGGAGTTTGTTATGCATGCTCCTAGCAATTACTATTTAGATCGAACAACACCATTTCCCCTGCCTGATTCGATGGAATGCGACACAAAGCCAGGCGGTTATATATGGACCAAATTACCAGAATATCAAAGGAATAAAGCCATCGAAGTGTGAGGAAGCCAGAACAAGTTGTATACAAAACAAAATTAAATATTTATTTAAAAATAGAAATTCTCAAAACATAAATAAAATAAAAGAAACATAAACCATTTAACTTTCGTTTAAATTAATGTCCAAATCAGATTCATTTTTTACTGAGCGGGCTCGACGATTCCTTGCCTTCGTATTGTTGTTGTTATGCGATGACTGGTGCTGCTGCTCATTTATTGGTGCTTCACTGGCCGCCCTTCTGCCTGGTGACTTACGTCTACTTGGTACTTTATGACCTCCCGAAGAAGTACTTGGTATTGGCTGTTCCTCAATAACCAGAGTAGAATTTGCTACTGGTTGCATAGTTGATCTGTTGTCATTGATTCCATGATTCGCCAACAATGATAATACACCATGAGGCATATTTTTCTGTACGACATTCATAACAGCACGACCTAGGAACATAACTGCTTCACTGGCATAATGGAATACCATATCTTGACCTCGGTGCTTGACTTCCTGCAAAGTTCTATCAATACGTGTCTCATGTTTCTTCAAAAATGGATGCAAACACTTGCGATAAACTACTGGGCTTCCATTACCCATGGATGGTAGTAGCCAAAAAATTAGCAATATTTTTAATTCATAATAGAACGGCAACCATTTCAGGAACACATCAGTAAACGTTTCAGCCGCTGTGAAAATGGCAAACACTATCCAATATGTCATCCATTTCATATATTCATCAACAGATTTGGCACGAACCGTTTTGAAAGAGTAATATGCAGGATACAAGGTGCCAAACGTAAGTATGGTCAGTCGGGAGAATATGCTGCTAATCATCGTTCGGATTCGGATTGTGGAAAAGACTTATCAAGACAATTCTTATCCAATTTCCTGGTTGTTTTATTGGTTTTTATCCCTCTTTTAATTGAACTGCTTGAAGCGCGCGCTTTCGTTTGGTTTGGTTGTTCGTTGCGAGCGTTGGAAACAAAAATGAAAAACGTCCCAACGAAACGAATATGAAGGCTACAAAGGAATACCCGATAAAAAATAAGCAGAAAGCAAAGACTCGGGGTACTCTGTTGTTTACGAATGAGTGTAATGCATAACGCCCGGGTACTCTGTTGTTTACGAATGAGACATGAGACAATTGAACATCTTCACTAAAGAGCTCGGAACTAGCTACAAATTAAATTGAATTCGACGGCGGTGCGACATGACAGACGGACGGCGTAAGTCGGCAAATGTAAACCCACTGGCGGGTTTAATTTACTTTTATATCAAATATTTGCGAAAACAGAGCCGACAAGGCAAAGTTGGTTTTTAAAAATGGAATTATCACAATTAGCGCCAAACTGCACAACGAAGCGGAAGGATTTTTCGGTGGCGACGCGATTTCAATTTGGTCGGCGTCTGAGAAATACCAACGTTAAAGGTATTGTCAGACGGAATGAGTTTGTAACATTTTTATTATGGTACAATTAAAAGGTAAGGTAGAGCTACCAGCTGATTACAATTTTTTTTCGAAGTGTGTTCGACTTCTGCCAATTTTGTGTATATATTTATTGCTTTGAAAACCAAAAACAATATATTTTCAAAATCAATGAATGGAAGAAACGTACATTGCAGAGCGCGGATTAAAGATAATAACCATTTTTGCCATGGAATTGAAAGATTAAATAGTTCATTTTTTTCAAATTTTTGAAATTTTAAAAATAAGGAAATATATCGAACGTGTAATTTTGAACAATTGTGATAGAAAGCGGGCATGGCCTCAGGACTGTATTTCAATACTTTTAAGAAGATGTTCTAAATCCTTATTGCACAATGATTTTTATTTATGCGTCGTTTTATTGTCAAAATGTTCACTTTATATAAGATTTTGATATCATAACATTTGAATATATATATATTTTTTTTTTCAATACTGTAATGTTATTTTATTTTAAAAATATTATTACTGCAAATTTCATTTCACCTAATTTCTTACAACAACAAAAACGCTTCTCATTACTTTTGTCAGATGAAAATAGGATAATCTCTAATCGAAAAAATTATTGATATGTCAAGAATTTTTAAATGTTTCTTCAAAAATAAATAGATTTTTATATGTTTTCTTATACGACGTCATTCGGGGGTTATTATAATAAGCGTTTTTTAACAATTTTTACAAATTAATATAATTTTTCATTCAACTTTTTCAATTCTAAAATGGTTTGACAGTTCATTGTCCCATCAGCTGAGTCGATGCGCCTACCTGTATTCTTCTACTACCTACCTTTTAAATACACATGAAATAGTACCAATGTTTTTGTCGGTTCACATATGAGAAGTTCCGTGGCATTTTTTTCATTACAGGGATATCATCTCCCATTTATTTATTCACAATGAATTATGAATAAAGATTTTAACAAAAAAAAACGTTGTCAAGGGGGAAATTTTGAAAAAAAAAAATTCTACCAAGGATCTGACTGTGTCTTAAGGAGAGAATAGACAAAAGTATTATTTCTGGTATAAGTCATTGGGTTGCTCTTTCCAGAAAAGAAATCCGACCTTATTTCACCATTAAAATGTGACGGAACAAAGACTTTTATGAACCTTTTAGATCCTCTCACCATCAGATTTCCTTTAAATCCGGTGTGAAATCTATTTACTAACGAATGGCACCACTGGGTAAAGCATTAGGAGGCCTCTTTATTCGCAAAATGTTCGACCTTAGCCTTTTCGCATTCTCTTTTGTGTTGGTATACGTAAACAACCATGTGCTGATCGGCATTTATATTTCCACATGGGTGTAACTGAACACACAAGATTAACCCACCAACAAGTCGATTTAAAATGACTAGTCTAAATGCGCTATTACCTTAAATTGTAGAAATGCGCTTTTATTGGGAATTGTTATTGTTATTTCCGCATCCTGAAGTAACATACGATGAAATGCTACTCTGTACTCTATGAACACCATACCAATATCGGCAAATCTGTTTTGTTGGGGTAGTTATGTTCTTTTGAAACAAAAGAGGCAATATTTTCAAAATTTTTTGTATCGTAAATATCTCCAACCGAATTTAAAAACAGAAAAATATGTGTAAAATGTCAATATTTATACAAAAAGTTCAAAACATGAATGACCTAAATGACAGACTTAAAAGCCCAATGAGACAAAGTCTAAATCGTTCATGGACGAAAGTTGTAAAATAAAAAATAAAATAAATCTTTGGAGGAAAAACAATAATTTCTGCTATTATTATTAATGCTAATTTCATATACTTTCGTACAAATTCCTATAAAAATCAACAAACCAAAATTTTGAAAAAATGGAATTATTTTACTATGAATTACTAATCGTGCCGTATGAACAGGTTAATTCGTGTACCTAATTTTAAGAGCGAACAAAGTGATTGAAATTGCAATGAGAACATAGCATAAGTCGAACAATCAACTATGAATAGTCGAGTACTCGGTTTTCACCCTAGTCCATAGTCGGGTTCGGCAACTAGTTCCGAGCTCCTTAGTGAAGATGTTCAATTGTCTCATGTCTCATTCGTAAACAACAGAGTACCCGGGCGTTATGCATTACACTCATTCGTAAACAACAGAGTACCCCGAGTCTTTGCTTTCTGCTTATTTTTTATCGGGTATTCCTTTGTAGCCTTCATATTCGTTTCGTTGGGACGTTTTTCATTTTTGTTTCCAACGCTCTCATTATTCGCTCTTCATTGTTGCGCTGTCACAATTAAACAATTATATAATATATTAAATTAAATTAATAAATTATTAATTAATAAATTTTTAATTTATCTAGTATAGTTTGCATATTTTTCTTCTTCTGCAAAAAACGTTCACGAAAATGTCCAAAGTCAATGAACTTTTTAAAGTATTTGTCTATGGCACATTGAAACGAGGTGAACCAAATCATCATTGGCTGACAAAAGCAGAGAATGGTTATGCTCGTTTTATAGCTGCTGGACAGACAGATGAGAAATTTCCACTTGTTGTGGGTACACGTTATAACATTCCATTTTTATTAGACCATCCCGGAGTGGGTCATAATATTCAGGGGGAAATTTATGAGGTGGATAAGTCAATGTTTGCCAATTTAGATATTCTGGAGGATTATCCCAATTATTACGATCGTGAAATTCAAAAGATAACGACAACGGAAAGTCGAGAGTATGTTAAACGGAATTTGATACTTTTGATTAGATTACCAGATTCTTATTGCTCTATTATTACAGAACTGTGCCTTGTTGGATTTATTTGATAAGGAAATTTCCGGAAAAATTATTGGAAAAGGAACATTTAACGTCATACCATAATACATCAGCCAAGCCATATAGAGAAAGGTCTGAACGTGATGTGAATATAAAAGCTATTGATGATTTAAATTATTGATAAGATGCATCTCTTCATATGTATGCAAATAGGGGGTAAATTTTATATATGTAAATAATCTTTATATACATGAAATTCCATACACTGTTTTAAATATCCTATTGGAAATATCGTGCACAGCATAAAAAGAAAATCAGGTCTTTGCAGAGAGTACGGAAAACTCTTACATTTATCAAAGTTCTTTCGTAAACCAAGGTTTTTTCTTTGATTGAACTGCGTATGATTACAAATCGAATTGAAACCAAATTGTCCTTACATTATAAGAAACCATTCGTATGTTGACTGTTATTTTTCCTTCTGTTTCAGTTATTTGGATAGCGACAAAGATGACATGTACGAAGACGAAGAAGCACCGAAAGTTTGACAAAGAAACCTTGTTGACCTCTTATAACGCGATAGGTCGGTCTGTGGTCAACTATGCGGCTCCAGTGTGGTCTGCGAATACTAGTGCTACGCAGTGGAAGAATATCCAGACCTGCCAGAACGCTGCCCTGAGAACTGCGACAGGGTGCCTCCTCATGACACCAGTGGACCATCTACATGAGGAGGCGAAAGTCCTTCCCTTACGTCAGCATAATCATATGCTTTCGTTGCAGTACCTGCTTGGGTGTTACCGTGAGAGCCATCCCAACCATCACATGGTGGATAACTCTCCCCCACCCAGGCGTGTCAGGAAGGACATACATGATCTAGAGAGGGAGGTCCAGCGCTACAAGAGAGAGCCTCTAGATCAAGAAGCCTATCAGGCAGGTCTGAGTGGCATTCACACCGATGCAGTCGCGGATGCTATTAGCAGTTACAAAGTGAATGCCGTCCTCGGAGTCCACCCCCCATCCATTGCAGCCGAAGAACGTCAGCTGCCTAGACAAACCAGGGTAGTTTTGGCGCAATTACGTTCAGGATGGTGTAGTCGCCTCAATTCGTATTGGGCACGAATTAATGAAGATGTGCGTGACGCCTGCCCGGCGTGTGATACAGGCCCGCACAATACGCTACACCTTTTTAATTGCTCAGCCAAACCTACCCAACTCACTCCAGAGGATCTCTGGCTACAGCCCGTTAAAGTAGCCGAATTTCTAAACCTGGAGCTGGAACCAGATTAGCAGAACACAAACACACACATGTACTACTGCTACAACAACAACAACCGAAAGTTTGATTGTTACGCATTGTTGATGTATTAAAGTTAATATGTGTTGTATATTTTGTATAGACAATAATAATGTTTTTAGAAGCAATGCTATTTCTAAAAAAGAGTACGATTTGATTTTGTGCCATATTTATTTTTTTACACCAATCCTTATTAGGCATGGTTGCAATAAGTATGTAGTCCAACGGATGTGTTGCATTCAATATGACTGAATAATTGTGCTTTTAATGACTATAAATCAAATAACCCAGATAACGTTTCAAGGAATGTTAGAACAAACATCATGGATTTTTATAAAGAGATTTTTCCAAATACTGTTGTGGCAATAATTGTGAATTTTGAGTGAAATATTCTTTAAGGTCTGTTGGAGCAACAATCGTATCATTTATCAAGGACTATTGGAACAATAATTCTGGGTTGTATCATGGGTCGGGATTTGGCGATTTTCTCAATATTTTAGGACTAAAACAAAAGAATAATCGTTGCAAAAAATATTTTCCACGGGCTTAACTATTTAAAAAATCAGATCAAAATGCACAAATCATTTTTATGACTTCAACTCCTAATTTTCAGAAAATAGAATAACTTATCATAAAACTCGCATGATTTCATTTGATATAAGTTTTCAATACTCTACGAAACGAAGAACGGCACCCACTTTCGCAGCATTTTTTGTGGGATCAAATAACCTATTTTTATTTAACTCCGTTGGACTGATCCAAGAAAAAAATGGTTTTTTATTTACATTTTGATGTAAACAATTTCCACACACAATACATTAACATTGGTATATACAATAAATATTTTTTTCAACACAAACCTGATTCGCAATACAAATACCGAAGACTCATTTGTTTGTTCAAAACTAACTCATTATCCAAAAGTCATCATTAGGATATTTAATTTCTTAATGTGTTTACATTGAAATCAGCTTCTTCTTTATTTTGTTTATTTGCTTATCAAGCTATTTTTTATTTACTCTTTTTCTGTTTACATTTCCATGTTTTTGTTTTCTGTTTTTTTTTTATTTACCCGTTTCTCTTCTTTACAGAATTTTAACGTTCATTTTGTTTATTTTCTTTATCATGATACAAAAATTAGAAAAGAAAAAAATAAAAATTGTAAAAATACAAAAAAAGGACTTCGGGTATGTGGTGTTTACAAAAGGAACGAAAAAAAAACAGGATATTTTCTTAAATAAATCATCCAAAGGAGCTTTACTGACTGATGGCTACACTCTTCGGTATAAACGAAAGGCGGGTGGTGGTAGTGATATTAACACAACAAATGTTTTTGTTTGTTTGAAAGCGTTATTTTTTCTTCATATAAAAAAGAATGGCAAAAATAGAAAACTGAAATTGGAGGGGAAAGGATACGGCTCTTCTGGATGACAGTTGGTTTAGGAGGGGTTTCTGTTCATTTGACATAAATCAAAGCAAAATTGATTTGTAGAGAGGCAGTTCCACAAAAGGCTTATTTATATTATCTTTCCCCATGTATTGTTCTTGAATGTGTGTTTTAAGGTGTTACATGCGTGTGTGTGTCTTAGCTTTCGGCTTCGTCCAGCGATTGGAAACGGTTTGTGGCCTTAGTAGGGGCCGCAGATTGTTCCTTTACCCTTTGCACACGACCACCGTGACGTACTTCTTCAAATGCGGGTTCATTTTTCTTTTTACGTTGTTCCTCAGGCCTAGCGGCTCCCAGGGTAGGGAAGTAGTCGGCGTTTGTAATATCAGGGGCAACTTTCGAGCGCACTTTGGCTTTTATGCCAGTGCCTTGCTGTAATAGAAAACATAAACGGCTTAAAAAACTCAAATAATGTGGAATATATATGGGAATATAATACTTTTTTGTACAGACAATATTTTTAGTAGTTTCATGCCTAAAATTGCCCGTTTACAAAAGGACTAAAGCAAAACGAAAACGTTTTAAAACTTTACAAAAAGCTTATTTAATTTTAAGCGGGAAACTTTTGATTTTCTTTTAATTCGTGTTAAAATCAGGATACATCATCCTTCCTTCCCATAACTTACCGCTGCTGCTGCTCTCAAAGCCGGAGACACATAGGTTTTGGGTTTTGCAGGCATTTCCATAGGTATTTGTGTAACCTCTTCAGCTGGTATGACTTTCTTCCAGACGCCACTGCCGCTCTTTTTACCTGTTTCGCTGTTAACAGTGCCTCCTTCACTTTCACCATCTTCATCTTGACCCTCAGAACCGCTCGATTCATCATCGTCATTCAACGTCAATTGGCCGATTTTCAAACCAGAATAATCCTTGCGTTGTTCCTCTTCAATTTCCTTCCACTCATCTTCTTGAGTCTAGAAAAAAAGAAACAAAAAACAAAGGTCAATAACAATCATGCGTTGTGTTTTCAAAAAAAGTGAAACTGATGGTAATTTTTTTGTTGATTGGCTGTTTCGCACGGATTGTTGTTTTATTTTTTTTTTTTTGCCAGCGTGTCTTTGTTTGTGTTCTCCGCTCATCACCATCACATTACTCACTTGTTCAACGACGACAGTTTTGTCTTCTACTGCCTCGCCGCCCTCTGGTGGTGCAGCTGCAGCTACTGGTGGAACTGTGGTTTCAGGCTTCTTGACTTTTACCACTTCGCGTTTGGACGATTCCTCCAGGTTCTTAACCAATTCTTCAGCAGTCAAGAACTTTGGTTTCTTCGACTTTTTTTTGTCTTTCTTTGCAAAGAAATCATCTAAATCGGCCATATTGCTGCAAAACGACGAACGGGGGTCACTTCTGGGACTCGTTTGGTGTCTGAAAATGTCAAAATTTTGTTTTTAATCTATCACAGGCAAGCTATCAATGAAACATTTATTGATAATTTTATGCAAAATAATCGGCCAGCATGCAGAAATTCGATTTCTTTTAACTTTTTTCTTTCCCTTACCCACTTAACGAACTTAACGTGTTTGGACAAAGAACGATGTCGTCGAGCAGCGTCAACGGCGTTGAACGTATGGGGTTCTTTTGTAGGTGGGTGGCTCTGAGTTTTTGATTACGGCGTTCAAATCTCATTGCTCTTCAAGTGCAACTCTGCTAAGGGGGGTCCATATGTAGAAATTTGTATAAGCCAGATATTGAGCGTATTAGTATATGTTGCCATATATGGCGTTTATATGAGTTAAACGGATCATATCTAACTTTTTTATGAAAACTTTTTCTTTTTAACATTTTTGCAAATTTCTGAGGGAAGCAATAGTAAGAACATCGAAGCATGAATTCATCCCTTCAAGACCAACATATTTGCAATCAGTAGTGAATGTCTCTAACTATTTTTGCCGTAACAGAAGAAAATCGGTATCTTTCAATTAAAAAGAGTTTTTTATATAAGCAAATAATGATAATAACTAGTGTAAAAAACTGTTAGAATTTATGTTGTGTTCCCGTAAACAAGACAAACTAGTAAAAATTCAAAAATAGTTGGAAATCCTTTTTTCCACCCAGTTAAAATAATAAAAGAGAATACCATACTTATGTGCTCTTTTCATTTAACTGCAAGATTTACTGGTTTTCGTGTACGGAATCAGTTTTCAAGTAAACATTTTAAAGCTAGTACAATATGCTATACATAATATAGCAATTACAAGGTAAAGCAGATTGATAAATGTAAAAAATACAACTCTGAAGCTAGAGTTTTAGTTATTTGACAAATTATTCACATAATTAACATTTAAGAAAAAAAGACGAATATTAAGTTATTAATATAGCTAATTTTTTTATTTCACACAATGGAAACTATGGAACGTGGATTTTTAACAATTCCGAGTTTCTAATATGACTAGCAATTTTTTTCATACCATATCGTAAAAATGTCTTATCCACAAAAGTTGTATATTTGATGTTAATTTCAACATCTAATTTTCAATCAATAGCGCTCTTCACGTTCTGACCACAAATAAAAAAATGTACCTGAGCCTTTGATTTTTTAAATATATATATAGCATTTTCAGATTAAATGAAACCTTTTGCAATTGAAATGAAACTTTTTGTAGCGGAAATTAAACCTTTTGTAGTAGAAATGAAACCTTTTCAGGTTTATTTTTTTAGTAATATATAGGTAAAGAGGATTTTTAATTGACTATTAATATATATATTTTTATAAAAATATAAATATAAAAAGAAAATGACTTTACCTTCTCATTTTTACCAATGATTTAAAACAAATCCTAGTTTTGAGCCATGGTAAATTTCAAATAAGCATTTCTATTTCTGCAATTTCTGTAATTTACTTTGTCAAATTTAACTGCATAGAAAAGAGGTTCCCGTCTCTGGTATGTATATGTACAATGGATATATAAATAAATATTTTGACAATGAGATGTTAAAGGAAACAATTTGAAAAAATTTGTAAACATATGATTGGCTGACTTTACCTTTTTAATTCTACCATGAGCATAATTTTCTATTTATTTCAAAAGCTTGTCTTTGTACTTCTGTGTTTCTTTTGACAGCTATTTTAAAATGTTGCAATTTTAGGAGCAAATCGCAGTGTTGTATACCAAAATATATGGATTTAACAATGGTAGGAAAATACAGGTAGATGCACCAACGCTTGGGAACATTGCTATGTCAAAAATGTTAAAATTTTTTGAAAAAATACGTAGATTTTTATATGTTTTCTTATATAACACAATCGTGAGTTGTTAATTTTTCATTCAAAATGTTCAATTTCAAAATTATTTTCACAGTTCATAGTCCCCTGTATTCTTCTACAATGGGTTTAACATTGGATTTAAAACTAGTTTTGATTTTATTTAATTTTATATGGGATGATTAAGCATATAAAGTGAGATAATGCGTTTAATTATTACATGCATCAACGATTGGGAACTTTGATATGTCAAAAATGTTAAAATATTTTTTCAGAAATAAGTAGATTTTTAATTGTTTTCTTATACGACGACAATCGGAGGTTATTATCATGTGCATTTTTCAACAGTTTTAACGAATTTAAATAGCTTTTTATTCAAAATTTTCATTCCAAAATTATTTTGACAGTTCATTGTCCCAGCAGCTATGTCCATGCGACTACCTGTATTCTACTAACATGCGTGTAAGGGTATATTATGAATGGGATTTTTTTTTATTTCGAAGCTCCGGAAATCAATTCTCCATTCATATTCCATATGACATTATATGAGATATCGCACAGATTTTGGTACGCATAAAACATTTCGCAAAGTTATTTGTTAACAATAGGTCACTGAGTTCACCCATGTAATTTGGTCTAATTTGTATATATATATATATAAATTTATAAATTTATGTCTACAACATATACATACATATATATATATATATATATATATATATATATATATATATATATATATATATATATATATATATATATATATATATATATATATATATATATATATATATATATATATATATATATATATATATATATATATATATATATATATATATATATATATATATATATATATATATATATATATATATGTTGTAGACTTAAATGTATGACAAAAGTGGCATTAAACCATTAAATGTTTTTGATCTGGGGCGACGACCGAAGACACATAATCACAATATTTGACAATAAGTTATTATAATGATTTGAATTAGCTAATAAATCGCCTTTGGTCGGTAGCATACTTACATATATATCCATATATTGTGGTAGATTTAATAAAATGACAATAAAACTGCATATACAACACAACGACGACCAACCAACGACCTCCGCACTTTGTTTCACCGACCAGCAACAGAAATATATGCATATGTGTGGTTGAAAAGCAACAGATATGAAATCTAAAACATTAGCTGAACTCTTTTTCCAGTAATGATGATGATGGTTCGTTAAGTCAGTATTATTTAATCGAATATAAAACGAAAAATGTGCAAATTTTGTTTTTACACTTTCTTTGGATTTAACAAAAAATAAAAAAAGCAGATGACACCAAAGAAAGCAAAACGAGATGCAACAGCAACCTCTAATTTATATGAAACTTATCTAACCAGTCAACACCATCACCACCACGACCATCATCATCTTCATCTCAATTTTAATCAACGAATAATTTGCAAATTTTGTTTTTTTGTGCAAATCTTTTTTTCTATGCTGTGTCTCTATTTCTTCTGTTTCGGGGCTTTTTTTAAAATTTGCAAATTTAAACAGTTTCAATGCTGATGAAACCTTAGCTATTGACAAGGGGTTTTGATAATTACATACATATGTATATATGAATATCTTTTGTTTTTTTGGGGGAGGGGGGTTTTGTCCACACCAAATTTGCTAAAGTCTTGTAAGCCAATGCCACCTGTCAGAGAATAGTAAGTAGGTAGGTGAGAAATACCAACATGATGTTATATAACAAGAATAAAGCAAACAGAGCAAAACAAAAATCAACAAATAATCATAGTTTTTAGCAACTTGATATTTGCAGATAGATTGACGATCTTGAACCCATTGAGCCGGGTTTTTGTATTCTCTTTCATAACTCCAAATTGAAGTATTTTAGGTGCTGTTTTGGTGTGCTACTCAGGCTGCCCACTACCTGATTCATTTGGGATCTGACATTGTTAAGGTGGCAATACATAAAGTACTTATTTGGCTGGCTTCTTTGGAAATAAACAAAGGAGCCTAGGGCCAAAATCGAACTAAGTCAACCTAAAACTTCTTTGTTTCTCTACGAAGAAGCCAGCCGATGACTTAAGCCAGCCATATAAGCTCTTTATGTATTCCCACACTTAGTAAGTTTAATGGCAGACGTTATAGTGTGTTTATATATCCACAAGATTAATCCACTTGATCTAATAAACCCATATAAATGCGTTATAAGTACCCAGTAAACAATTTTTGCCGAATTCGGTGAAAATTCTTGGAAAAATAGGAGAAAAACTTAGATTTTCGGAAAAAATTCGGAGGACAACTCCGAATTTCTAAAAGAAATGGGGCAGAATTCGTCAGGAAATTCGGCGGAATATTCAGATTCAGAAATCGGTTAGAATTCGAAAGAAAATTCGGAATAACAGATTTTCTAAAAAAATCGCTCAGAATTCGGGAGAAAAATCTGAAAAAATTGGTCACACCAGTTAAAAATTAAAAAAAAACACATATTTTTTTAAAAAAATAAACAATTTATTTCAGAATTCGAAAAAATGTAGTTTAGATATTATATCTATAATACATTTATATTTTATATCTTATAAATATTATTTTATTAGGAACATAATATACAGTGCATTTAAAAAAAGAGTTGAACACAAGCTAAAATTCACGCATGTAAATACTATATGAATGAACAGATAATTCAATTATTTTGTTGCATGGTAGAATAATATAGGTAGACGCATCGACACAGCTGCTGGAACAGTGAACTGTCAAACCAATTTTGAAATTGAAAATGTTGAATGAAAAACTATTTAAATTTGTAAAAATTGTTGAAAAACGCGAATTAAAAATAAAATCCGAATGACGTAGTAAAGGGTGATTTTTTTGAAGTTAGGATTTTCATGCATTAGTATTTGACAGATCACGTTTGATTTCAGACATGGTGTCAAAGAGAAAGATGCTCAGTATGCTTTGACATTTCATCATGAATAGAATTTTCGTCGAATTTTCAGTGAATGGACCCTAGAAAAGTTGGCAGAAAATCCGGTTTTTTATCGACAAATTTTGTTCAGCGATGAGGCTCATTTCTGGTTGAATGGCTACGTAAATAAGCAAAATTGCCGCATTTGGAGTGAAGAACAACCAGAAGCCGTTCAAGAACTGCCCATGCATCCCGAAAAATGCACTGTTTGGTGTGGTTTGTACGCTGGTGGAATCATTGGACCGTATTTTTTCAAAGATGCTGTTGGACGCAACGTTACGGTGAATGGCGATCGCTATCGTTCGATGCTAATAAACTTTTTGTTGCCAAAAATGGAAGAACTGAACTTGGTTGACATGTGGTTTCAACAAGATGGCGCTACATGCCACACAGCTCGCGATTCTATGGCCATTTTGAGGGAGAACTTCGGAGAACAATTCATCTCAAGAAATGGACCAAGATCATGCGATTTGACGCCTTTAGACTATTTTTTGTGGGGCTACGTCAAGTCTAAAGTCTACAGAAATAAGCCAGCAACTATTCCAGCTTTGGAAGACAACATTTCCGAAGAAATTCGGGCTATTCCGGCCGAAATGCTCGAAAAAGTTGCCCAAAATTGGACTTTCCGAATGGACCACCTAAGACGCAGCCACGGTCAACATTTAAATGAAATTATCTTCAAAAAGTAAATGTCATGGACCAATCTAACGTTTCAAATAAAGAACCGATGAGATTTTGCAAATTTTATGCGTTTTTTTTTTTTTAAAGTAATCAAGCTCTTAACAAATCACTCTTTATAAGAAAACATATAAAAATCTACTTATATTTGAAAAAACATTAAAATTTTATTGACATATCAATGCTCCTAAGCATTGATGCATCTACCTGTATTCTTCTGCCATGTTTTGTTGTTATTATATACATACATATAATTTAAATCATATAATTTAAAATCACTTTTTGTGGAACAACTCTAGTTTAGTAAAAACTCTTTGATTTGTTCGAAATTTTTCCCAGAGGTAGGTATTTTTACCCTGATTCCGGGAAACTGCCGAACAAGAACTACAAATAAAAAAGAGTGCACACAGAAAACCGGTATGTAGTTGTTTTTGCAATTTTTTTCAATCATATTTTTTAAGAACGAAAGAGAAAAAGGCTGATTCACAACAACAATTAAAAATAGCATTTTTGCTTTGCGCTTTGTTGTTATTGTGATCTTGGAATGAATGCTCACAACAACAACTACTATGGGAGAGAATTTGACAAAGCACCACCATCCGTTTTCATGTGGGAGAGAATATGCCAGAGCAATAGACAGTCTACTCTCCGGTCTTGTTTTTTCGCTTAAAAACGCAGGAAAATGTGCAGAAATTAAAAAAAAATACGTTTAGAAAATCTGACCAATTTCTACCAGAAATTTCTGAAAAAAAATGTCAGAAATTTCGGAAAAAAATCTAAAATCAGAGCAGTCGGAACAAATTGTTTACTGGGTAGTCATATTTAATCGATAGGCCCAATTCAGACGAGAGTAATTTTTAGTCCAAACAAAATATTTCTTTCCAAAGCTCACGAAACTGTCTTCAATTGAATACGTATACACAGCTTTGTGTGGGTTAGTATTTTTATACCCTCCACCATAGTATGGAGGGTATATTAAGTTTGTCATTCCGTTTGTAACACCTCGAAATACATATTTTAGACCCCACAAAGTATATATATTCTTGATCAGCATAAAATTCTATGTCGATTTAACAATGTCCGTCCGTCTGTGGAAATCACTTTAGCTTCCGAACGAATTGAAGTAGATTGATAAAATTTTGCTCAAATGTATGTTATGTCTACAGGACTTTTGGTATTAAAAATGGGCCATGTAGATTCAGGTCTTCGTATAGCCCCCATATAACGGTACCTCCCGATATGCGGTATTTTGTTGATTGTAGCGACATTATTTACCGGAACTATTTCAAATTTCGGATTTGAAGTTCATAATGGATACTATAGCCTAAGACAGAAAATTGTCTGTGCAGGTCCACGTCTTCGTATAGCCCCCATAAAACGGTACCTCCCGATATTTGGTATTTTGATTATTTTAGCGACATTATTTACCGGAACTATTTCAAATTTCGCATTTGAAGTTCATAATGGATACTACAGCCTATGCCAAAAAAGATGTCTGTGCAGGCTTATGACAAAAGTTGCGTATGCAAGTCCACTTCGTCGTATAGACCCTAATATACGGCTACATTCGGTATTTTGAGGATTTTAATAGAATTTTTAATGGATTTTAATTTTTTGAGAATTGCCAAATTCGTTCCAAATGGTGGAGGGTATTCAAAGTTCGGCCCGGCCGAACTTGAAACTATTTTACTTGCTATTTATTTTGTTTTCATGAGTGTGCATGGATTAGTTTTGTTCTGCTAATGGGGGTTTGAAGCTGTATGAAATTTTAGTCCAACCAAAAACGACTCTCCTCACCGAAAATGCCTACAAGCTGCTTTGTTAGACCAGAACAATTATGCTCGTGTGCCGAACATTGGACCACATATACAGGGCGAGATGAAAAAACTGCAACCAACTACAGACTGCTGTCATTTCTAAGCCACTCGTCCGACAGCTGTTAAAATTATTCCAGTGACAACTCATTATATTGTTTACAAGGGTACAAAAGCATTTTGGTGAGAATTTTCCAGAAAAAAGTTATTCGTGATGGAATTTAAGCGTGATAGTGTGATTTCTTTATATTTGGCTGGAAAACCACAAGTGGCTATCGTTAGAGCTCTTCAGCATTTAAATGTAAATGAATCTTTTGTGTCTCGTGCCATCGCTCGTCGCCGTAATACTGGTAGCGTAGCCCGTCGTCAAGGAAGTGGACGGAAGAAAACAGCAACATCAGCAGAAATGGTTCGAAAAGTAAATAAGCGACTTGATCGAAATCCGCGTCGTAGTGGCCGAAAAATGGCTGAACATATCGCAATATTCCATTAGTCAAATTTTGAAAAATGAGCTCCGGGTAAAGCCATTAAAAATCCAAAAAGGGCAAGAACTTACACCGCAACAGAAAGAAAATAGACTCAGAAGAGCTAAAGAGTTGCTTCGCTTGACCGAAAGTGGTGAACTGCTGAATTTGGGTTTCTCCGATGAGAAAAAATTCGTTGTCCTGCAGTTTGCAATCAAACAAAAGGATCGGGTTTACTTGCCAAAGAGGTCTGCTGAAAATGTGCACCTTCGGTTGACCACTTGAACTCAAGCGCCGGACATGGTGATGGTGTGAGCCGCCATAACAAGCGATGTTCGCTCTCCTCTCGTTTAATCGACCGTGATATCAGTGCCGAATATTATTGCGAAAATATTCTGGAGGGTGTATCAAAGCCATGGGCAGGCAAACATATTGGCCGCAGACCTTGGACATTGCAACATCATCGCACTCAGCACGCGCCACCCAAGAATTCTTACAAAATGAGTTCCCTCGCTTCATTTCCTGCGCACAATGACCACTAAAATCTCCGGATTCCAATCCGCTTGAACTATTGTGTCTGGAGTATTTTGGAAAGCAAGATTGGCACTAAAAAATACCAAAGTGTCGATCACCTCAAGCAAGCGCTTCGCCGGGAATGGGCCAAAAACCGCAGAGCAACATTCGGGCAGCATGTGACGGTTTCATTGGCCTTTTGAAGGCCATAATTCGTGCCAAAGGTGACCAATTCAAAGAAATCTAAACTTATTCCAAAATTTGAAGCTATTTCCGACATTCATTTAATAAAATTTAAATAAAAATGTAAAATTTATGGCGTTTGACTTTGTTGCAGTTTTTTTATCTCACCCGTAACATGGTATTAACACACTTTGACACACTCCTCACATTTCGGTGCGTTTTGCCGTTCATCAGGAATATTATTTGTGGATGATGGCTTACAGGGGCTGTATTTTTCTCAACTCAGACTCCAGAAAATTTTTCCAGCTTTGAATTCGCAGCCCTGCCTGTTGTATTGCATTTTAAATTTTATTAAGTTTGAGACAGGTGTTTGACCCAAAAATCTATTTTTGGCACAATTTAGAGATCAAAACAGAACGAATGTGTTACAAATTTTTGTAAGTCATGCATTATTTATGAAACAATCAACACAGTCCGACCAACGAATCTGACTACCTATTGCCAATAAAGAGTGACGTGAAAAAACGTGTAATGCAACCATTCTACTTTGGCTTAAAAAGGTTCATTGATGGATAAAAACAGCAACACGTGTTGTTTCTTGTTTTACTTCAAGGTCAATGAATAAGCGTCACATTGATTGCAGCGATCCATAATGTATACATTATAGCCGGTAATGACACTGGAAAACATTTTTGAAACCATTAATGCAAACATTCCGTTCTGCGCCCAGTTTCATCGATTTTAAATCAGCCACAGGAAAACGGATTTTAGGTGTGCGTAAATAAGCTAGGCATATTAATGTCAAATTATAAGAAGAAACGGCGGCAGGATTATTTACTTAAACTATAATGTCGATAAAACTCTCTTCCTGTAATTGTGGTTTTATCATCAGGGCTCGACAAAAAAGAGATAGTATAGACATAAAATATAAAGTATATGGCAAACCTGTGAAAATACCTCTGTGGTTATGATATCATAACAACATATGGTTTGTTCCAGAACTGCAAGAATCCAAAAGTTTTTACTCCGATAACCGAAATAAAAATAAAATATACCTTCGATGTTAATGGGGCAACACATTGTACAATATTGGAATAAAACTGTATTGTTCTACTATTTTAGATTCAATCTTGTGGAATAACCTCAAAATTCCATTCATGTTTCGCCCCAATATAAGATTTAAAAAAAAAAAAGAAAAATAAACAAAATCAACAGTTGCATATTTAAAAGTCTATTTGACACTATAAGCAAAGACTTAGAAGTATAAAGATGCAACAAGATAGAGTCAAAATATGGCAACCCTGTGAAAATACCTCAGTTGTTATGATATCATAACATAGTTATCAATGTTAACTGATTTAAACCGCTAAGGCAATATGCAATTTTTTGAAAAGGTCTATGGAATAGAATTTTGAAACCAAGTTTTTTGATTTTTCTAACTTTTTCTCCTGTAACTGTGGTTTATATATTAACAGGCCTCTGTCGTGAGCAGTTATTCTATGTATTGTAGACACAAAGAATTTGCTCAAAATACATTTTGTCTAGTCTTTACCATTTTGAGTCTTTGCAAAAAAATGCCTTCTGCAGCATTTTTGAAAAAAAAAAAACAAAACAAAATACTCTAGGACAAATGTAATCTCTTACAGCGTCAGAGGAGTTTTCAATATTTTGATATTTTTGAGATTGCGATGTAATATTCCAAATAATTCTCGAATTTTGAACACTGAAGTATTTTTCGGAAGAAACTCTCCTTTGATTTTTGAAATTACAATATGAATTACTTTTTATGTGGCAAAACTTGTAAAGGCACTATCAGACGATATGTTTTAGCGTATGTAGGGTCAAATTTTCAATATGTAGAAGTTGCTCACATCATGTGATACATGGATGACCTTTCAGTTGTGTTATACATGAGCAATGTTTAGATCTTGATAGAAGAATACAGGTAGATGCCGATTTTGGAATTGAAAATGTTGAATGAAAATCTAAAATTTTTACCGGAGTTGTTTCAAATTTCGTGTTTAGAATTCGTAATGGGTACTACAGCCTATTATAAAAAATTGAGTATGCACATCACGACTTCGTATAGCCTCCATATAACGGTACCGCCTAATATTCGGTATTTTGATGATTTTAGTGACGTTATTTACCGGAGTTGTTTCAAACTTTGTATTTAGAGTTCATAATGGAAACTACAGTCTATGACAGAAAATTGTCTATGCAGGTTCAAGTCTTCTTATAGACCCCATATAACAGTACCTCCCTATATTCGGTGTTTAGACGATTTTAGGTACAATGTTTACCGAAATTGTTTAAAATTGTATATTTGCAGTTCCTAATAGATACTACAATCTGTGACAGAAAATTGTCTAAGTTTAAATGAGTCCAATCTCCCTCTTCGATTATCAACATCATACTATTCTCTATACGGATCCTGCTCGAAGGATCAATGTAGAAAATGAGAAAAGAAAAAACAACCTTATACCTTGGATGTAGTTTTAGTTCTAGTTTTTATTAAAAAATATATTCATTAAGTACTACTAAAAGTAATCGAACTTAACCTAATCGCAGACACACAATTATTCTTATCTATTCTAATATTGAATGGAGAACATTGCAGGGCTGTTTGGTGTTTCATTCAAGTGGTCTTGTACATCTACTGAGCGCATCGATATACGTGCGTGTGGGTCATAACCTTTATTATCTCAAACATTATCGTATGCGTCAGCGCCCAGGTCCACATGTGGTGTTTTATGGCGGCTGGGAGATATGTAATTTTAGAATATTTATTGTTTATTGCTAGATTTTCCCAGCGCCTTAACCGCACTCAAAAGTAAGCACAGAGTATTGCCAAAGACATAGAAGTGTAAAGATAGGACAAGACAGCGAAACAATATGGCAACCCTGTGAAAATACCTCTGTTATTATGATATCATAACAACATAGTTACCAATGTTAACTGATTTAAACCGCTAAGGCAATATGCACATTTTCGGAAAGGTCTATGGAATAGAATTTTGAAACCTAAATGTTGGATTTTTCAAATTTTTATTTGTTATCCGTTTCTGTAATTGTAGTTTTTATATTAACATGTCTCTGCCATGAGCTGTGTCTCTATGTATTGTAGACACAAACAATTTGCTCAAAATGCATTTTGTCTAGTCTTTACCATTTTAAGTCTTTGGTATTGCGTACACACCGATATAAGGGTACCTCCCTATATTCGATATTTTGATGATTTAAGCAATATTATTCGCCGGATTTTTTTTTAAGTTTCGTATTTGAATACTATACTGACTTATGACAAAAGTTGCCTATGCAAGTCCACGTCTTCATATAGACCTCAATATAATGCCTATATTCGGTATTTTTAAGATTTAAACAGTATTTTTAACGTTTTTTTTTGAAATTTCCAAACTTAGTCCAATTGGTGGAGGTATTTAAAGTTAAGCCCGGCCGAACTTACTGCTTTTTTATTTGTTGATTTTTTTAAATATTTTTTTAAATTATTCCTTTTCGTTTTATTCTTTTAAAAATGATCTTGAATGGAGGACAGATCCCAAATAATGCCATCGATCGGTAATGCAGTTGTCAGTGTCACGACAATCTATGAAGATGTAATGATGCAAAGCGTTTGTTAACACTTATCTTCAAGAAAGTTCAATAAGGGTGTGATGTTCAAATGATGTTGGACCATCAACAGCAAGATCACAATCTATTCATATTTGCCAATATCAAGGCCACCTTTTGTTTTGACAAGGAGTTCTGCTTTGTTGGAAATTTATCAATGTGTTCTCTGAATGCATTCAGCGGGATTGCTGACTCGAATTTATGTTTTACTAACAAATATTTCATTTAATTTAGAAAAACTACATTTCAATTTGTATGTGTATGGTGTGTGTGTGCATGCATGCATTTAGTCATACTTCATCATTGCCATCTGTAACACCACCATTATCATCAAGCTCATCACATCAGATCACTCAAAGTTTAATAATGTGGAAAACAAACAGCCAGCGGAGAAAAATGTTATGCCACTGATAAGCCAACAGCTTTTCTGCAAAGTACACAAGCAACAAGTGAAGTTTGCTGAATATTAAAAAAAGCAGACAGGATAGCCGAATCAACTTGTTTACTGATATCAAAAAAATCCGAATTATTTTGGCTAAGAGCATTTTGGGCTTTATTTTAAAAGCAGCAACGTAGACTCATGGTAAATTGTTGGATTAGGTAGCATATGAAGGCAAATGCAATATTTTTACACGCTACAACTTTTTATTAAGGTGTACAAAATACTTGGTACATTCTTTTGAGTGCGGCTGAGGCGCCGGGAAAATCTAGCAATAAACAATAAATATTCTAAAATTATATATTTTCCAGCCGATAATGTTGAGATAATAAAGGTTATGATCCACGCGCACATATATCGATGCGCTCAGTAGATGCACAAGACCACTGGAATGAAATGTCAAGCAGCCCTGCAATGTTCTCCATTCAATATTAGAATAGATAAGAATAATTGTGTGGCTGCGATTAGGTTAAGTTAGATTAGTTTCAGTAGTACTTAAGAAACATATTTTTAAATAAAGACTAGAATTGAAACAACAGCCAACCCATTCGGTTGGTTTTCCTTTCTCACTAAACATTGCTCAAGTCGAGCCAAATAAAGAATAGAGTTGACAATCGAAGAGGGATATTGAATTCTATTCTCATTATTAAAAACATTGATCCTTCCAGCCGGACCGATAATTGAATCTACATCCAAGCGAAGCGGTTGTATTATTTTCTCATCACCGAATAGACGATAGAGTTGACAATCGAAGAGGGAAATTGTACTCTATTTTCATTACTAAAATTGATCCTCCGAGCAGGATTCAGAATAGAGCTGACAATCGAAGAGGGAGATTGGACTCTATTTTCATTACTAAAATTGATCCTCCGAGCAGGATTCAGAATAGAGCTGACAATCGAAGAGGGAGATTGGAATCTTTTCTAATTAACATAAGGAATTCCGGAAGCAAACAGCTTAGAATTTAATAAAGAGGTTCGTATTGGGCGCCATATGATTTAACGACCCCTTTGATTTTAAACTTTGCTTGCGTATGTGTACTTCGGAGATCATTATCATTAATGCTTCTCTGAATTTGTTGTATTTTCAGACATTTTACATCGAATTTAATTCCGATTTTTTAAACATTATCATAAAAATAATTTAAATATTATCATAAAAATAAATCAATAGTTCAAATATTTAACAGTGCAAACACATAATGCTAATTAAATTAAGGATTTAATGAAATAAATATATTTCAACGTTTTGTCGGGACCGGTTCAGAAAATAAATTAAAATAATTAAATCTTTCCCCTTCTCCACTTTTATTTTTTTTTACATAAAGTCAAAATACTTATAATCTTTAAACTTTATATCTTATTATAATTTATGAAACTTATAACCTCATTCAAACTTAAAAAAAATGCAGTCAGATTTTAAATATCGATCGCTTTATGGGGACGGCATCAAAATGCAGATTTTTAAGTTCAGTGCTCTTTAATTGTGGCCTAAATACACATGCTCTTTTACGAAGAAGCCAATCGATGATTTAAGTCAGTCAAAAAAAGCCTTTTATGTATTTTCACCCCAAAAGCTTTCTGTATTCTGCCTTTAAATGTTGTATATAATTAATAACTAATAGATATTAAAACCAGCCTCTAAATAAAATGAAAATGTTTACCTGTAGGGTATAAATTAATACAAAACGTTTGCAACAATAACAACAACAAGTTTAGTTCATGCACGAGAACCAAAGTCGTTCAGACAGATTACGAAGACAGCCAACGAAGCTAATTTAACTTGTTGTGGTGGCACGTTGCAGCAAACCGAGTCTGGTCATTTTAGCGTAACAGACGTCTTGCAGACAAGTAGATTCAGTCCATGACGCTGTTTGCTATTGCACTTGGACAGTGGAATTTTAATAAAACATTTTCGGAGAAACTTATTTGGTGCATTTTATTGATAAATTTAAAATTGGAAAAAATGATGGGTCTAGTCTTGTTAAAATTAATTTTTGTAGCTTTTTTTCAAAATTATTCATTTGACAACATCTCAGTGTCAAAATATATATAAATAAATCGATTGTATATTGATAAGACACTGAATTTATTAAAAAATTTCTTAAGAACTTGTTGTGATAATATAACTTAACCTAACTTAAAGATAAAAAAAACTGAAACAAAGTCAAACGCCATAAATTTATTATTGAATGAAAGCAAAAAATTTCGGAAATAGCATCAAATTTAAGAATAAGTTTAGATTTCTTCGAATTGGTCATGTTTGGCACGAATTATGGCCTTCAAATGGCCAATGAAACCGTCACACGCTGCCCGAATGTTGCTCTGCGGTATTTTGGCCCATTTCCGGCAAAGCGCTTGCTTGAGGTGATCGACACTTTGGTATTTTTTAGTGCCAACCTTGTTGTCCAAAATACTGCAGAGACAAAAGTCCAACGGATTGATATCCGGCGATTTTGGTGGGCATTGTGCGTTGGAAATGAAGCAAGGAACTTCATTTTGTAACTACTCTTGGGTGGCGCGTGCTGAGTTCGATGGTGCTGAGTCCTGTTGGAATGTCCAAGGTCTGCAGCCAAAATATTTGCATGCCCATGGCTTAAATACACCCTCCAGAATATTTTCGCGATAGTATTCGGCATTTATTCTGATGCCACGGTCGATTAATACAAGCGGAGAACGAGCATCGACTGTTATGGCGGCCCACAACATCACCATGGCCGGCGCTTGAGTTCTGGTGGCCAACCGAAGGTGAACATTTTCAGCTGTGCTCTAGGAGTGCTCTAACGATAGCCACTTGTGGTTTTCCAGCCAAATATAAAGAAGTCACACTATCACCCTTGAATTCCATTACGAATAACTTTTTTTCTTGAAAATTCTCACTAAAATGCTTTTGTACGCTTGTAAACAGTATAATGAGGTGTCACTGGAATAATTTGGTGTCGGACGAGTGGCTTAGAAATGACAGCAGTCTGAAGTTGTTTGCAGTTTTTTCATCTCATCCTATATATACAATAAACAGTGACAGATACTTCTTTTATACGCAGAGAAATTTCACAACTGTAAACCGGGATCAGTAATTTTATAGACACTACGCATGGTAGAATAATATAGGTAGACGGATCGACACAGCTGCTGGGACAATGAACTATTAAACCAATTTTGGAATTGGAAATGTTGAATTAAAAATTATTTAAATTTGTAAACAATATTGAAAAACGCGAATTATATAAAAATCTACTTATATTTGAAAAAAAACATTTACAGTTTTTTGACATATCAATGTTCCGAAGCGTTGATGCGTCTATCTGTATTTTTCTACCATGACACTACGTCTATCCTTAATGAGGTTTGTAAAGGGCTAAGTACATAAGAAGCTTGAAGTCATGGCTAGGCATATTAATGTCAAATTATAATGGAAAACGACGGCTGGATTTTAGTGCGGCTCTGTAATCCCTTTGTGAAATGTCACAAAATATGCCTAGCCATGACTTCAAGCTTCTTATGTACTTAGCCCTTAAGACACTGAGGAACGAATGAAGAAATGAGAAAGATAACCGAATGGTTTGGCTGTTAATTAAATTCTTGATCCGGCTCGAGGGACCAATGTAGAAATGAGAAAAGAAAGAACAACCTTATTCTTTGGATGTAGTTTCAATTCTAGATCCTGCTCGAAGGATCAATGTTTTTAATAATGGGAATAGAATCCAATCTCCCTCATCGATTCTCAAGTCTATTCTCAATTCGCCTCGAAGGACCAAATGCGAGAAAAGAAAACCAACCAAATGACTTGGATGTTGTTTCAATTCTAGATTTTATTTAAAAATATGTTTCTTAAGTACTACTGAAACTAGTCTAACTTAACCTAATCGCAGCCACACAATTATTCTTATCTATTCTAATATTGAATGGAGAACATAGCAGGGCTGCTTGACATATCATTCAAGTTGTTTTGTATATATACTGAGCGCAACCTTTATTATCTCACACATTATCGTATGCGTCAGCGCACAAGATCACCAAATCGTCCACATGTGTTGTTTTATGGCGGCTGGGAATTATGTAATTTTAGAATATTTATTGTTTACTGCTATAATTTCGCAGCGCCTCATCCGCACTCAAATGTATGTACAAAGTATTTTGTACAACTTTCTTAATTATACCATAGATCTATACATCATGGGGTGGCATATTTATTGATAAGATATAAAGGAATGTCAGAGCCGCACTCGAATCCTGTCGTCATTTTCCTTTATAATTTGACATTAATATGCCATGCTACGATGTCAAGCTTCATATGTATCATAACCTTTGAGCGATTGAAGTTAAAAAAAACTACTGATTGTTTCATTTAACTTAATCAAATTAAAAATTCTCACCAAAACACTAAAATAACTTTTCAGCGGACAAAAAAAAATTATGGACGAAGTTTTTGTCTTAATGACAACGTAATGCGAGGTAGTATTTGGTGGCGCATTTAAAATGTAATTTGAAACATCAATGTAATTAATTCATTTTGAGAGATATTTTTAGAAATAGTATTAAACTTTATTATTTCTAAAAATATCTTTACGTTTTGAAATTGTGGTCAGTTAAACAATTCAAGTGGCTGTTTTATATTGCAAGTAACTATTATGATGGGAAATCCGACACAAATACAATTAAACACTTTCGAAAATGTTGTCATTCTTTACGTTTCATTTGAAAACTAATATTTTCCCATTAATATATAACTTGTAATGCCTTGGGTGTTGTATGTATATGAACTTTTACAGCTCACTAAAAAAGCAAAATTTAAAGTAAAAATATTCGTCAAATGAAGAAAAAACCGACAAAAATTAAAAAGTAAATTCCTAAGCCTATGAGAAGCTCTTAAATTATTCAAACTGTGGGAAATGGCGCAATATATTCATACAAAGGCTGTTAAAATCCATTTTAAATCTATTATTACAAGTTTTCACAGGTTAACGTAAGGTGGGACCGATAATGTGTGATTTTAAAAAAATGTTTACCTTACCCTTCGTTTACAAAAACAGGACAGTAGAATCATTGTGTTTTATTTTTTTTTTAAATCTATAATTTGTCCCGACAAATTCTATATTTTCAATAATATACATATAAATCCGCAATCACTGAACTATTTGAGGCTAAAATGGGATTGTATCCACCAGTGACCCAAATAAAATAACACCAGTGACCCATCTAACTTTCGCTTTCATTGTCAGTGGATTTCGGGCAGACTTTCGCTGCGTGAATATAAATAGTAAGAAATAATTATGTTGCTATAAATTACGAATCGTGTCCTTAGTTCAAATTCCAATGAGAATATAGTATAAGGAAGCCTCCTACATACTCGAAGGTAAGGTTACATAAAAAACTTTTTTGAGTGGCTTCTTCCCAAAAGAACATTGACAATGTAAGCAAATTAAGGTGGGTCCGACTCCACCAATATTGTAAGCGATGTTTGGGTAGGTCTCAGTGAAAGCGGGGATTTAATACCAGACATTGTATTAATATTAGATAGTGAAACTAAAATCTTAGCAGTTTTTTTTCCTAAATTATTTGTATTAAAAAAATAAAACATAAATAAAGTAATTCGGAAGTGTCTGGCCTTGCAACAATTTCTAGTGTTTTTGGCGTAATAATTTTTACATTAAGTCTCTCACATCGAACAACCTCTGAAATAAGGATATGCTAGATTAAAGAACCCGTGGTTGCCATTTGCTGGAGAGTCTGCTGGTCCATTGCGTTCATCCTAAAGAAAGAAAGATTGGTGGAAAAGGTGGAGATGTTGTTAATAGGAATCGGAGTTATAAGGGCAATCCACGACTAGACATTTTACGGTGTCGTCTTTAGCCACTTAAGTCTTCAGGATAATTGAAGAATTACTGTAGAGTCAGTGTTCAAAATACTTTCTACATACTTTTGAGTGCGGATGAGGCGCCGGTAAAATCTAGCAATAAACAATAAATATTATAAAAATACATAATTCCCAGCCGCCATAAAGCACCACATTTGAACAATTCGGTGATCTTGTGCGCTGACCCACACGCACATATATCGATGAGCTCAGTAGATGTACAAGACCACTTGAATGAAATGTCAAGCTATGTTCTCCATTCAATATTAGAATATATAAGAATAATTGTGTGCCTGCGATTAGGTTAAGTTAGATTTGTTTCAGTAGTACTTAAGATACATATTTTTAAATTAAATCTAGAATTGAATCTACACCCAAGCGAGCGGTTCCTTTATCACTAAACATTGCTCCAGTCGAGCCGAATAGAGAATAGAGTTGAAAATCGAAGATGGAGATTGGACTCTATTCTCAGTTACATTGATCCTTCTAGCCGGATCGAGAATTGAAACTGCATTCAAAGAGAAAGGTTGTTCTTTCTTTTCTCACCACCGATCCAGAGAATAAAATTGACAATCGAAGAGGGAGATTGGATTCTATTCTCATTTATAGTCAGTGCTAGCGGTTGTAATCCTTTCTCACTAAAAATTGATCCAGTCGAACCGATCCAGAGAATAGAATTGACAATCGAAGAGGGAGATTGGATTCGGTTCTCATTTACAGTCAGTTTTTAGAGACAAGTAGTGTGGCAGTTGTTCCCCGCTAACCTGTGTTTCACGTTAATGAGTGCTGGACAGTGGCAGAGTAAATGTTCGATCGTCTCAATTACTTTTTCGACTTGATAGATTCTAGAGTAATCAATATAATCGCTGTTCCATTTCGAGGTCATTGCCCTCACCTTGCTGAGACTTGTGATTATGCCATCCACAAGTTTTAAATCTGGTTTCGACAAGGACAATAACGATTTTTTTCTCTTCTCAGAGAGCATGGACCAGATTCTCTTGGAGACACTAGATCACCTTTCATCCAGCCATTTTTGTTGATTCCTCTCAGAGCAATGTCTATAAAATACCTGGAGGAAGTGTCATAGGGGTGGTTTAACTGAGTTCTGAGTTCTCAACTTCAATGATGGCTGATTCGGACCTAGCCTAGCCAATTCATCTGAAATCTTGGAGACACTAGATCACCTTTCATCCAGCCATTTTTGTTGATTCCTCTCAGAGCAATGTCTATGAAATACCTGGAAGAAGTGGCACAGGGGTGGTTTAACCGAGTTCTCAACTTCAATGATGGCTGATTTGGACCCTAGCTAGCCAATTCGTCTGAAATATCGTTGCCTGGAATATTGTAATGACCAGGAATCCAACAGAGCTTGATAGACAACCCAGTTTTTTCCAAGGATCTCCTGCATTCAAAAACATCCCTAGACTTAATGGTAAAGGAGCTTAAAACTTTCAGTGCCGCTATCGACATATACAGGGCGAGATAAAAAAACTGCAACAAGACAAACGCCATCATTTTTACCTTTTTTAAATGTTATTGAATGAAAGCAAAAAATGTCGGAAATAACATCAAATTTTGGAATAAATTTAGATTTGTTCGAATTGTTCACCTTTGGCACGAATTATGGCCTTAAAACTGCCAATGACACACACGCTGCCCGAGTGTTGCTCTGCGGTATTTTAGTCCATTCCCGGCGAAGCGCTTGCTTGAGGTGATCGACACTTTGGTATTTTTTAGTGCCAACCTTGCTTTCCAAAATACTCCAGACACCATGGTCGGCGCTTGAGTTCTGGTGGCCAACCGAAGGTGCACATTTACAGCTGACCTCCTTGGCAAGTAAACACGATCATTTTGTTTGTTTACAAACTACTGGACAACGAATGTTTTCTCATCGGAGAAAAGCAAATTCGGCAGTTCACCACTTTCAGCCAAGCGAAGCAGCTCTTCGTTAGCTCTTTTGAGTATATCTTTTTTCAGTTGCGGTGTAAGTTCTGGCACTTTTTGAAACCTTAATGGCTTTAACCCGAGCTAATTTTTCAATATTTGCCGAATGGAATATGTTCAGCTCACGAATCAGTTTTCGGCCACTGCGTTCTGATCAAGTCGCTTCTTTACTTTTCGAACCATTCTGCTTATGTTAGTGTTTTCTTCTGTTCACTTCCTTCACGTCGGTCTACGCTACCAGTATCACGATAACGAGCGATGGTACGAGACACAAAAGATTTATTCACATTTAAATGCTAGAGGTCTCTAACGATAACCACTTGTGGATTTCCAGCCAAATATAAGGAAATCACATTATCACGCTTGAATTCCATCACGAATAACTTTTTTTCTGGAAAATTCTAACCAAAGTGCTTTTATACACTTCTAAACTATATAATAAGCTGTCACTGGAATAATTTTAAAAGCTGTCGAACGAGTGGCTTAGAAATAACAGCAGTCTGAAGTTGGTTGCAGTTTTTTCATCTCTCGTTTCGGTATGGACCCCAACGGTCTCACCCACTTTATGGTTTTTTGAAAAGTTTGTCAGCATTATCCAAAGAATATTAAAGATATTTGTAGTTTAAAGTGAACACGTTTGAATTCAGATACTTGTATATAAAAACGTTTCCTTTACCCAATTGTGGAGGGTATTAAAAGTTCGGGCCGGGAGAACTTAATATTTTCTTACTTGTTTTATTTTATAGCATATAATAGATCATAGAGAATCCCAAACTTATCCGTTGTGTCTTTTTGACATGGGGTAAGGAAACATTAGGTTTCTCTTGTAATGAATATATTAATTGGGCGCCACGGTATTAAGTCTTGACTCTTAAGTCCATTTTGGATATTTTGAATATGTCATGGCACCAAAAACAGTGAGATAGCTCACATATTGCGGAATTGAGTGCAAGAAATTCCTTTCATGCTCTAGATTCATTGAGAATGAGGAGGTATGCCAACAAAAATACGGCGAACAAAAATAAGATTTTCCTTAATTTTTTTTTTTTTTGCATTTTTGGTTGTTCATGCATGGTTTAGACAAAACTGGAGCCCAATTTAGAAAAAACAAATAAGGATTAAGAAAGATATGAGGATTTATTTTGGTGCAATTTGGAAATATTGGCGCTTTAATATTTGTTAGGGTTCCCCATCTTTAAAACTGTGCTGATCTCCAGTTTTCTTTAGGAGAAAAAAGTGTCATTTATTTTTTGGATTTTTTTTTTAATATGGTGACAGGTGAATATCATTTTTTGTTTTTTATTTACCAATTTCTCGCATATCATTTGCGAGCATTGCACAAACCACTGTTGGTCATTCACTCAACCATTCATCTTTCCCAAAAACTTCATCGTTGTTTTTTTTTTTTTGTTTTTGGTTTGTTTGTGTTTTTGGACAATTTTAATCAAGAACGAGTTTTGTTGTATTTTTTGGGATTTTGTAAGGCTTTTTCATTTGAAGCATTGAGAAGATTGCATTCGATTTTTGGTTTTGTTTTTTCTTCTCAACGCCATGGATGCCGATTACCGCTACTGTTGTTACTAGCGCTGCTACAATTTCGTTTCTCCACACTCCATACTGCAGCCACTATATCGAACGTCAGCGTTTCAGCTCACGTCGCCGTGGTTTGTGTTTCAATTTTGATGATCAGCCATTCATATTCGCCGAACGCAGCAAGCAAATGTTCAGTCTTGGCCCGGACGCCATCCAATCAACTTCAAGTGTTTCATTTTCATGGTGGATACAACAGACCGCATCACATTTGTGTCTTGTTTTTAATTAACTTAGCCAAGCTGAATAACGAATCTAACTAACCTTTTTTTCAAAACAACAACGGACCTGTTAACAAACTGAAAAACGTGTGAAGACGACGTGTTCATAACGTTAGCAAAAAAAAAAATTAAACGTGAACAAAAACAACAACAAAAATAAAAATTAATATTGAAACATAACTAATTTTTTGGAATCATGATTTACAAAGTCGAAAGGTAATTAATAAATAAAATGAAAAAAAATTTAAGTAAAAACAGAAACTAATATCGTTGAAATAAAAATAAAGAAATGAAAGTCATGTTGAAGTGATTGAAAAACGAAAGACTTAAGACAGCAACTTGCCATGAGTGTCTGTGGCTCCACATCATAAGCCTAAGGCCCAATTTCTCTCTTCCTCTTTTGCCCATGAACGATTTTGCAAAATCGAGAGTTTTTAATGATGTGAAACCATTTCAATGAGTTTTATTGCTGTCATCAAGTCCATCATTTATTTGTTTTTGTGGTCAGTTTGTCAAGTATAAAAATGTTATCCGTCATCTAACGTCAAATGTTATTTCAAGGGTTGACTATTGTTTTTTTTTTCTTTTTTTGGCGAAAATAAATGTCAATATCACAAATTGTTGGTATTTCTCAGAGAAAGCCAAAAAATTGGTGGAATGAAGGAATTTTTAATAGTCTTCAACCAAGGAACTTAAGCAATGGCATGTAGAAGGCAAATTGTTCAACTACTTTAGGGAAATTCCTACTTTAGGGGGAATTTCAATGGCATTATCCTTATCGCCGTAGGATACCAAGGATAGTAATTTTAGTCTTCAAAAATAAAAATTTAATTTCATGCTTCCCCATAATTTTTGTAAATAAGTAAGGAATTTTTTTTTCGGTTCGGTTCATTTTGGAAAATATAGTTTTTAAATAGATTTTCTAATTAAGGCCTATTAAGCCTTCCCAAAATCAATTTATAAAAGACTTAATAATTCTTCAAGTTTGATACAAAATATGACCTTTAATAGGAAATGTAAATATATTAAAAGAGGTCTTCTCATGTATGACCAAATAAGTTTTCTTACTGAAGTTTTCTTACAATCAGTCCAATAGAATGCTTCAAAGGCTCTTCCTTAAGCATCTTCAAAAAAAGGATTCTTATCAAAGACCAATATGGGTCTCCTTTAAAAGGACAAAAAGATCTAACAACTTAAAAATCATAAAATCATTTTAATAGAGAACTAACTAGCTCTTCCCTTAAAAGGCTAAATGGATATTCTCAAGGAAGTTCAGATAATCCTTCACCTTGAAGATCAATTAGATATTCCCATAAAAGACTAAAAACTAACATTTATAGAAATGTTGATAGGTCTTTTAAAAGAAGGCAAAAATATAACCCTATAGGCATTTCAGAACAGGTCTTAGGAGGAAACTGTTCTGTGAATTATTAAAAAAAGGTAGGAAAAGATATGTGCTCTTGCAGAAAACTAAATGGTTTAAAAATAAAGGCCAAAATATTTCCCTTCAATGGTCGTCAGATGGAAGAGCAAATATCCAATACAAATACAAGGTCAATGTAATTTTTCCAATAAGAGAACAAGATCGGAATATCTTTAGTATGTTTTCAGAAGATGAATTTGGTCTATATTGGTCTACAAAAGTCCAAATAAAACTTCTTATGCATAACCAAATACCAAGAGATAAAAAAAACTGCAACAAAGTCAAACGCCATAATTTTTGCATTTTTTTTTTCAAATTTCATTGAATGAAAGCATAAAATATCGGAAATAACATCAAATTTTAGAATAAGTTTAGATTTGTTCGAATTGGTCACCTTTGGCACGAATTATGGCCTTCAAACGGCCAATGAAACCGTCAGAGGCTGCCTGAGTGTTGCTCTGCGGTATATTGGCCCATTCCCGGCGAAGCGCTTGCTTGAGGTGATCGACACTTTTGTATTTTTTAATGTCAACCTTTCTTTCTAAAATACTGCAGACACAATAGGCCAACGGATTGGTATCCGGAGATTTTGGTGGCCATTGTACGCTGGAAATGAAGCAAGGAACCTCATTTTGTAACCATTCTTGGGTGGCGCGTGCTGAGTGCAATGGTGCTGAGTCTTATTGGAATGTCCAAGGTCTGTGTCCAAAATGTTTGCTTGGCCAAGCCTCTCAATATACCCTCCAGAATATTTTTGTCATAATATTCGGAATTTATTCTGATGCCACGGTTGATTAATATGAGCGAAGAGCAACCATCGGCTGTTATGGCGGCCCACACCATAACCATGGCCGGCACTTGAGTTCTGGTGGCCAACTGAAGGTGCATAGCTAACCTCTTTGGCAAGTAAACACGATCATTTTGTTTTGTTTACAAACTGCAGGACAACAAATGTTTTCTCATCGGAAAAAACCAAATTCGGCACTTTTTGGAATTTCAATGGCTTTACCCCGAACTATTTTTTTAAAATTTGCCGAATGGAATATTGCGATATGTTCAGCTCACGAGCCATTTTTCGGCCACTGCGAAGCGGGTTTCGATCAAGTCGCTTCTTTATTTTTCGAACCATTTCTGCTGATGTTGCTGTTTCTTTTTTCGTCCAATTCCTTGACGTCGGCCTACGCTACCAGTATCACGGTAACTCATTTTCTGAGTTACCGAAAAAAATCGGTAAAATTCAATTTTCGGCAATTAATGAAATTTGTCGGTAAGTTATCGACGATAGTACAGTAGTCGCTAAGGCATACCGATAGTTACGAGTGTTGTAAACTTTAACTTCTTTTTTATATCAAAATTTTATGTTTCCAAGCTACCGATTTTTGTCGGTAACTCAAAAAATAAGTTAGAGAATCCCACTACTGATATATGGCGAATCCAAGTGTCATGTCACTCAATCGTCATTCTTTACATTCTTCTTATTTATATTGTGTTGCCTCTGAGAATATTTGTGCCCTCTGAGAAATTGTATTCTCTCTGAGAAGAAAATGAACCAAAATATTCACTCACAGGAAAACTATAGTTATCTAATGCAAGCTAACCCGAAAATGAACGATTGAACCTTCAAATTTCTTTTTTCCAAGTAAGCAGATATTTTTCGCCAAGTTTCGTTTCCATTTCGAAGAAATTAGGTCCATCACATTTTGTCTTTTTTACATATTTAAATATATGTAATTCCCCCTAATTCATAGTTTCTTTTTTTTCTGAGACATTAAAATACAAATTATTTGCCAACATCATTTTCAAAATCTTCCACTTCTCCTATCATTCATTTGTTTTTTTTTTTTGTTTTTTTTATCTGAGCTCATAAACGAAAATGAGTGATAGATTGAAAAAGTGGTGGAAGATTTTGAAATATTAATAGGTTATTGATTTCTGTTTTCGATGATGGCAACCACCAAAATGACAATAGCCTCTGGCTGTTATTCAAAATAGTTGGGCGATTTGAAATGAATGTTGCGTTAAGAAAGTGTTATGAACCGATTGATGATTGGCATGGAGCAGCAGCAAGTTCGGATCTAACCCTGAACTACAATGTTTTGATGTTTTTCGTTATTTTCTGTGTTTCTTTTTTTGTTTTGCATAAATTAGCAAATCGAAGAGATGCAGAAAAGAATTCATTATGAAGATGAAAGATATTGAATATCTGGTTTTTGGATGAACTAATAAAATCAATTCACTTGGCCGTCTGGGAGAAATATTCAACAACAATATTTTACAACCTAAAAAAAAACAAGTTATTCTTCCAAAATAAAGATTTCAAAATAATAAGGTGTGGTTAGTAAATCTCTAAATCAAAAGTTAAGAAATAGTTCAAACTAGTTTTATGCATTTTGTAAGAATATTTTCGTACAGAAAGTATTGAAAATATCAAATTGGAATATATTTCCATATATTTTATACGAAAAAATTCTTATACGAATATATGCTATGTTTCAAAACCTGCAAGAATCTAATAGCTTTGCAGTAAAAACTTTTAAATTCTTGCACTTCTGGAATAGAGTTATTATTTGAACGAAAACATTTTCCTAAGATTTTTTTCCATGGTAAAATTATGTAGGTAAAGTCATTACAAATAAGCATATCCATCTCTGCATTTTCTGTAATTTGCCTTGTAAAATTTCACTGGATAAAAAACAGGTTCCCATCTCTGACTTCTGTGAATAAATATAAATTTTGACAATGAGATGTTGTCAAACGAAAAATTTTGAAAAAAAAAAATTTAAACATATGTTCGCTGGATTTTACCTTCTTGATTCTACCACCACCATATTTTCATACCTAAATATATATTACGGATATTTGGGTTATTGGAGCGATTTCATTCAAGTTGGGTTTATTGATTCCAAAATCCATGAACAATATTTCAATAACTTACGTCTAAAGGTGAAAATACAGGTTTAAGTTAACGGCTGGCTTCTTCGAAAAAGAACAAAGGAGCGTAGGGCCAAAATCGAACTATGTCAACCTATAGGGTGAGATAAAAAAACTGCAGCAAACTCAAACGCCATAATTTGCACATTTTTTTTAATTTTATTGAATGAAAGAAAAAAATGTCGGAATTAGCATCAAATTTTAGAATAAGTTTAGATTTGTTCGAATTGGTCACCTTTGTCACGAATCATGGCCTTTAAACGGCCAATAAAACCATCACACGCTGCCCGAATGTTGATCTGCGGTATTTTAGCCCATTTCCGACGAAGCGCTTGCTTGAGGTTATCGACACTTTGGTATTTTTTAGTGCCAACCTTGTTTTCCAAAATACTCCAGAGACAAAAATCCAACGGATTGCTATCCGGAGATTTTGGTGGCCATTGTGTGCTGAAAATGAAGCGAAGAACCTCATTTTGTAACCATTCTTGGGTGGCGTGTGCTGAATGCGATGGTGCTGAGTCCTGCGTGGCTGAGAATGTCCAAGGTCTGTGGCCAAAATGTTTGCTTGGCCAATGCTTTAATACACCCTCCAGAATACTTTCGCGATAATATTCGGCATTTATTCTGATGCCACGGTCGTTTAATACGAGCGAAGAGCGACCAAAGGTGCACATTTTCAGTTTGTTTACAAACTGCGGGATAACGAATGTTTTCTCATTGGAAAAAATCAAATTCGGCAGTTCACCACATTCGGTCAAGCGAAACAACTCTTTAGCTCTTTTGAGTCTATTTTCTCTCAGATGCGGTGTAAGTTCTTGCACTTTTTGGAATTTCAATGACTTTACCCCGAGCTCATTTTTCAATATTTGCAAAATGGAATATTGCGATATGTTCAGATAACGAACCATTTTCGGCCACTGCGACAAGGGTTGCGATCAAGTCGCTTCTTAACCATATTCTGCTGAGGTTGCTGTTTTCCTCCTTGACGTCGGGCTATGCTACCAGTATCCCAGTAACGAGCGATGGTATGAGACACAAAATATGTATTCACATTTAAACGCTGGAGTGCTCTAACGTTAGCCACTTGTGGTTTTCCAGCCAAATATAAAGAAATCACACTACCACGCTTGTATTCCATCACGAAGAATTTTATAATAATTTTTTTTTCTGGAAAATTCTCACCAAAATGCTTTGGTACGCTTGAAGACAATATAATCAGCTGTCACTGGAATAATTTTAATAGCTGTCGAACGAGTGGCTTAGAAATGACAGCAGTCTGAAGTTGGTTGCAGTTTTTTTAATCTCACCCTGTATAACTCCTTTGTACCTCTGTGAAGAAATCAGCCGATGATTTAAAACAGTAAAAAAAGCATTTTGTGTACTTTCACCCTAACAATTAATATTACTTAGCATATTTCTATTTTTTCTATACAAGCATATCCGTTATACTAGTTTTATATCTTTATTTAATATTTCTCCAAAAAAAGGAATCATAAAAGGCAGTTATTAAGGTGAAAATACATAAAAAGTCAGTGGCTGGCTTCTTCGGAAAAAAAACCAATTAGTGTAGGGCCAAAATCGATCTAAGTAAACCTAAAGAACACAGTTAGTTATTTTTAGAAGTAACGTAATTGTAAAGCTGTCAAGCTTCAATTCAATGTTGCATTTTTGCGGTCAACTTTCAAAAACGTTTACATCATTGAGATTAAATAAAAGCATGTTTACATTAGTGATGGTAAAAATAGACAATGTGAATTCATAGATAAAGTGGAATATGCAAATATTGTTATACGAAAAGTTAAAAAACAACCTCTCTGGAAAATATTAATATTTGTTTAATATTTTTTTCTAGAAAATAATTTCGTATATAATGCCATCCCTTGGCTACCACTGTATCTGAAATTACTAAGACCCCATTGAAACCATTGTTGCATTGTCCAGTTGAACTTAACGTCACACACTTAAACTGCCATTAAACATAACCCTCAATATCACTTTTTTTTGTTTGTGTTACCTCTGTTAACTGCTCCAAATTAATGGCTTGGTTACACTAACCTTAATTATTCACAACAACCAAAGTAATTACAACAAAGCGAACAAAGGTAGTACATCAAAATTTCAATATTTTGACGCAAAAAATGTTGACAACTATGTGTGTGGCACGATTATGAATGAATTGAATAAAATCGATTACTTCCCGATCATTACGATAATTCAATGTAAATAAATTGTTTTGATTAAAAAAAAAAAAAAAAAATGAAACAATTTCGAATAAATTACAAGGTAAATAAGAAGAATAACAAAAAAAAAAAAACAATAATCCCGGCAATAAAGTTCGCATCATGGCTGGCAGGGTACAATGTGCAACAGGCAAACAGTTTGCTATAATTTTGCACTGCAATTAGAAAATAATCAGTGACGTAAACGTCATATTATCACTGGTCAGGTCTTAGGGAAATAGTAAAAAATATATATAAAATCTCTCACACCCATACAAAGACATCGATATTTACACTTTATAATGCATAAATAATCTTTAAGTCATTATTGGCTTTTTTAGACGATATACAATGACAAACAAAAGCGTTGAGGCTTGGTGTTAAGTGAAGTCTCTTTATCTCCAGTCTTCATTGTCGTCTTGTCCATTTGTTGACATTGTCTGTATGGTGTGCATAAACACTTAAAAGTGCATTTAAATCAAATAAAGCCACAATTGATTTTTGTTCAAATAGCCCCCTCCAAAAAAAGATAAATATTTGTGCAGCTTTGCAAATTTTTTGTAAGTCTTCACACAAAAGGCCAACACCATATCCATAGCATGGATACCCATATCTCTGGCCGCGGTCCCTTTACTCTGATGTTTAAATCAAATAAACCATAACATAAATCAGCAGCAACATCATCATCAGCCTTAAAGCAAGTTATACTGGCTTTTCAACTAGTCATGGTTTGCAGCCCATATAGCTCAAATGCCTTTGCTTATTTATGGCCAATCTACAAAAAACAACAACAAAAATTTCAAATTCACTTAACTTGGTTTAAATATCAAACAAGAAAAAACAATTCAAAACAAATAATCAAAATGAAATTTGCTTCATTAACGCAAAACTCGGAACCCCCCAGTTTAAAAGGTGATGTTATGTAACATTGCGATAAATTCGACTTATTTGTAAATGTTCCCATAATTAAATTTTTATATATTGTTGATATGTTTAAATTTAAAAAAAAATATATAATTTTTTTCTCCAAATTTCAAAGCCGATTTTAATGAAGGAAATGTCAATGGACGAAATATTACATTTAGAGTTAATATTTAAAACAAACCAATAAAAGGTCGGTTATCGAACTGTAATTCCCTTCATTTCTGTAATGTTCGTTGGGCATGTTTTGACAGTAGATAGGATATGGCGGTGTTGACAATAATCCATTAAAATAGTTCAAGGAATTTCCGCTAGGGGGGGGCTTATCAACTTAGCTAAGACAAAGACCTTGATGTCAGGCACGTAGTGTTTTGAAAGTAGGTAGGATATGCCGGTGATGACAATAATCCATTAAAATAGCTCAAGGAATTTCCGCTAGAGGGACAAAAATCTTGATGTCAGGCGCGTATAGTGTAGACACTTTTCTGGAGTAAAGTTCTGTAACTCATTTTCTGAGTTACCGAAAAAAATAGGTAAATTTCAAATGCATATAATTTCTGTGCATATAATTTAAAAAAACTTATCGGTAATCTAGCGACGAAATAAAAGTCGTCGCTAAGACCTACCGATAGATACCAATGTTGACAACCTTTATTTCGTTTTTTTTTTTAATCAAAATTTTGCGTTTGAAAGTTACCGATTTTTGTCGATAATCAAAAAATGAGTTAGAGAATCCCAGTCTAGTACCAAAGAAACCAAAGGCCACAAATATGGGGTAAAATCCATAATCCACACTATTTTTGATCTCGAAAATAAATAACTATTAGATATGATATGTACAGATTTAAATGTCTGTTTTGGCACACTTCCTTGGACATGGAATTGATAAAATCGGTTAAATGTTAATAAAAGTGTCAATTCTGTCATTAACCGACTTTATAATATGTCTTTATATAAAGTCGTGGGGCTGGATTCTTGTTCTATTAAAATATGAATTTAAAAATATATCCTTTATAAAATTTTTCATTTGACATTTCTTTTCTTCATAGAAATTTTCATAGAACAACAATTGAACCGCTGGGATTGATGGATGTCATCTCATAGGTGATAAAAGAGAACATTTATTTTCTACAGAAAGGGGTTCTCCGTAGGGTTTTATTTTCCAGGAGAACATATATTTGTAATGGTAAAAACTTATATACAACTTTTCGAAATGGAATAATTTATGTGCGAAATTTTATTATTTAAATCTAAAATTATTTTTTATTGGCATCATTTCCTTATAATTTATTTATCTATACGAATTTCAAATAATATGTCTACAAATTCATTTTCAATGGAGATCCTTATTAAATTATGTAGAATGTTGACATAATATCACCCAAAACGGATTTGCTATGGGAAATTTGGTGCAAATGCCGAAAGTAGGTAGGAAATGGGGATACTGAAATAGTCATGAAATATGTTAATGCATATGCGCAGGGGCTCTGTTATCAAAGTTATCTTAGACTCTCACCTAATGGGTGTGTCAATGCAAAGACATATAATAAAATGACACATTACACTGTTACTTTTCTTCAATAGATGGCGCTAGTAGCGGACAAATATGTTATGCCGCGATATCCTGGCATAGCATTATGTTATACTTTAACAGAGCTGACACATTTAAAGGGTTGTTGTTGATTTATATCGATTTAATGTACAAGAAAATGGTCTGGAATATATTTTTGAGAGCATGTCTACCATACCTGATATTTTCTTCCGCGTATTTCCGCCGGAATAACATATTTTTCTAAAATTTCCAATGCATTTCTGTTATGTCGCTTGATATTTTTTAACTGATAGAAAAATTAAAGCCCATATGCATTTTGTCCAATCTTTATAGTTTTATGTCTTTGGTCAATGCTACAAGTAAAGACACATAATGAGAATAAGATGGGGAATTTCATTGCTTTTGTATTTCGGTAGGTGGCGTTGGTGGTATGAAGAAAAAGTTGCCTATCCATATCACGACATATTCTTATGTTATACTCTATCAGAGCTGAGACTTTTATAGGATTTTCGATGATTTTTTATCGATTCAATGTCCAAGGAAATGCTTTGGAATAGATTTTTGAAGCCATATCTATCATGTTTGAGATGTTTTCTGCGGACTTTCGTCTGCATATTTCATCGTCGGCCATCTATTGTCTGATCCAAACATTAAACACCAATATGTGTTTTGTTCAATCTTTAGAGGTGTATGTCCTTCCAAGTACCCAGCTACACAACCGACGTTGAGATTTGTGCCGAAACTATGTTTATCGCCGAGCCCCAGAGAAAATTCCTGGCCTTATTTTAATGGTCTTTGACAAAACCGGCATTTCCTACCTACTCATATTTAATTGATTTATATTTAATATACAAACTATTGCTCTGTTCCAGTACCTGCAAGAATCTATATCGATATCATAAAGGGGAAATCGGTTATCTGTTTACTACGATAACCGATTTTCCCTTTATGATATCGAAGAAAATTGCAAATTTTTTACATTCTTGCAGTTCTGGAACAGACCATATACTTGCTAGGAAAATTATAATGAAATTTATTGTTTTATTTTTTATTTATTTATATCATCTTTGAATTTTTTAGTTTTATGGAAGATTTTTACAAAATCCGAATATACAATATATGTATTTCCAATCCGATTTTGCTGTGTTTCATAAAAATTGTGTAATCTCTTTTCCCCTCCATTCATTCGTTCCACTTAATTTCCAATTTCATTTTAAAACTTTCAAAAAAAAACCCGCATTATGAAACATTCAATATTAATACATATATATATTTCAAAATTCCCATTTGGGTGAAATCGCAACATGATTTATTAAAAAACCATAAAAATTGGATATTGCATGAAATGTTCAAATGGAAATTTCCACATAACCCCTAATGAAGTAAAAGAAACTGCAGATACCAAAATTACAAATATTCAAATTCAAAACAAAACAAAAGTCCAAAAAGAAGACCATCTTCCAAAACAAAATATTTAACAATGCATGAATGCATTCATTGTCTTTGGATAGGGGGAGAGAGAGAGGGAGAGAGGAAAAAACTATGGAAGTGGGTTAAATGAAAACGCTAGCATTGATCAATGGGGGTAGATATAATAACGTTTATGAATATTAAATCCCCTCCAAAGAAAAAAAACAACAACAACAAAAACATAATAGATAATTATCCACAAAAACAAAGCCCCCCGAAAAACAACTCATAAATGCCAAAAGCAATCTGCCTTTGACTGTAACAAGTTCATGACACGACCTTGACTTAGGTCTCCCCTCTGAGAGTTGTTGTTGATTTTTGTGGTTTCTTTTCCCATCTCCATTGCTCTTTGTTGCATACGAATGTTTGTATGTGTTGTAAATGCCAATATTTTTGGTTGTAGCCATAAAAAAAGCCAACCACAAAAATTCCAAATAAAATTCCCCGCAACCACTAAACCGGCTACTAAGCCCTACTTCCCTACAAACATATTTATTTTTCAAAAAAAAAAAAAAAATAATAACAACACAAAAGATGCAAACTAAGTTTTGTTTTTATTTATTTAAATAAGCATAATTTATAACAATCAAGCAACAAATCTCTTAAATGCTTGACTTAACCAAAATGAAAACAGATTTTTTTTTAAGTTTTGGTTAATTGCCCGCTGCCAGCTGTCATTAGTCAGAAGAGGGACGGACAAACAAGCCAGGCCTTAAAAACATTGTGTGTGCGCAATTGAAGTAAATTTCATTTCATTTGTTGTTTTTTTAGTTGTGGAAAGATCTGGAAAGAAGTAATAAAAGGGTCATTAGTCTAAATTCTAGTATTGTAATACTCACAAGGTAACTTATGCGAGTTTTTGTTAGGAAAATCGCTTTAGCTGCATATTTTTCATGCTGGTCAAAATATTTTCTAAATGCAGCACAGCGATAAAGTGTTTAACGTATGTCCATTGTAGTCAAATTTGTTGTGATGGACCAATTTCATGGTAACCCTGCCAAAAATTTTGTATGTAAACATACTTTTACCATTGCTGAATTGTAAACGTAACGTAAACGTACGTTACGCGTATTACTCATGCTCATCCCAACATTTACTTAACGGACTTAGAGCAGGTTTAGATAAAATCCACTCGATTTCAAATGTCAATTCCACAGCGTATACGCCACGTAAATCGTAAGTCCAGCGTAAGTCCATTATTTAACGTATAAGAATTGGAATTGACATTTGAGATCGATTGGATTTCTTAAATCTAAATGTACTTTTAAATTTAAAAATTTGCATACATAGTAAGAATGCGGAGTATTCTACAATAAAAAGTACGAAAAAATACCCTTTTTACTATAAAGTATTTGGATAAGCATATTTTTGTAGGAAACGTTGGCGTATAAGTATGTTTTCGTATAGAAAGTAGAGGGTGAGAGGAAAAAACTGCAATCAACTTCAGACTGCTGTCATTTTTAAGCTACTCGTCCGACAACTAAAAGCCACTCGTCCGACCGCTGTTAAAATTATTTCAGTGACAGCTCATTATACTGTTTACAAGCGTACAAAAGCATTTTGGTGAGGATTTCCCAGAAAAAAAAAGCTATTCGCGATGGAATTCAAGCGTGATAGGGTGATTTCTTTATATTTGGCTGGAAAACCACAAGTGGCTATCGTTAGAACACTCCAGCATTTAAATGTGAATAAATATTTTGTGTCTCATACCATCGCTCGTTTCCGTGATATTGATACTGGTAGCGTAGCCCGACGTCAAGGAAGTGGACGGAAGAAAACAGCAACATCAGCAGAAATGGTTCGAAAAGTAAAGAAGCGACTTGATCGAAACCCGCGTCGCAGTGGCCGAAAAATGGCTCGTGAGCTGAACATATCGCAATATTCCATTCGGCAAATATTGAAAAATGAGCTCGGGGTAAAGCCATTGAAATTCCAAAAAGTTCAAGAACTAACACCGCAACAGAAAGAAATTAGACTCAAAAGAGCTAAAGATTTGCTTCGCTTGGCCGAAAGTGGTGAACTGCCGAATTTGGTTTTCTCCGATGAGAAAACATTCGTTGTCCAGCAGTTTGTAAGCAAACAAAATGATCGTGTTTACTTGCCAAAGTGGTCAGCTGAAAATGTGCACCTTCGGTTGGCCACCAGAACTCAAGCGCCGGCCGCCATAACAGCCGATGGTCGTTCTCCGCTCGTATTAATCGAGCGTGGCATTAGAATAAATGCCGAATATTATCGCGAAAATATTCTGGAGGGTGTATTAAAGCCTTGGACACGCAAACATTTTGGCCGCAGACCTTGGACATTCCAACAGGACTCAGCATCATCCCATTCAGCACGCTCCACCCAAGAATGTTTACGAGGTTCCTCGCTTCATTTCCAGCGCACAATGGCCACCAAAATTTCCGGATACCAATCCGTTGGACTATTGTTTCTGGAGTATTTCGGAAAACAAGGTTGGCACTGAAAAATACCAAAGTGTCGATCACCTCAAGCAAGCGCTTCGCCATGAATGAGCCAAAATACCGCATTGGGGCGGGGTGTGACGGTTTCATTAGCCGTTTGAAGGCCATAATTCATGCCAAAGGTGACCAATTCTAACAAATCTAAATTTAATCTAAAATTTGATGCTATTTCCGACATTTTTTAGCTGTCATTCGTAAAATGTAAAAAAAAAATAAATAAAATTATGGCGCTTGACTTTGTTGCAGTTTTTTTATCTCACCCTCTACAAACAATGCGGAAAAGCATTTTTTCGTATTAAAATTATGCGGATAAGCATATTTTCGTATTGAAAGTGTGCGGAACACCATATTGTTGTACTAAATTGGCATATTTTCCCATAGAAAGTATGTGGATAAATAGATTTCGGTATAGAAATTATCCAAATAAACATAAGTTTGTATTAAAATTATGCGAATTGCAGATTTTCTTATAAAACACATTCCGCTAATTAATTATTGCCTTCAAAAACTCCACTCTTTGCAATAAAAATTTCCTCATTTTATAGGAAGTTTGCCAAAAACCAAACATGATACCTTTAATTTGGGGTTTTTTTATTAATTATTTCTGCCGTTTGGACACATTTGTGCCATGTACGTCATGTAAAACAACAACAACAACAATAAATTATATCTATTACCCAATAGTTTAGTCTAAATTTTTGGTTTCGGTCATTGAAATCTAGACCTGCATAGACCATGTAATACGATTGCATATCCGTACAAAGTTCATAGATATGTGCATGCTGTCAATATTTTCAATCAAAAATGGGCGGTTGACATTTTTCGCGTCCACTGCACTCGATTTATGCTTGGGATGTATCGACAACATATAATCAAGTATAAAATCATGCTACCAACTTAGAATATCATAAGCAATTGATTTCCATTGAACTACTGCAGTTTGTGTTGCCATCCACGCTGCCAGTTCTTGTGTCTGTTGCCAATAGACCATGAACAGATTCGCAGCTATTGCAACATCGTTCGCATTGGAAGTAACCATAAATCAAGAGGCAAAGAACACGAAACCACAGTCGTCCTTGGTAGTATGTACTTCTTGGTTGCTGGTTTTCCACATTTGCCATTAATGGAAAATTCCGCTATCGGATTTTCCTCTTATAAAAAAATTTATTTATTTCAAATTAAATAAAGTGTTGGATATTTTTTTTTTTTGTTTTTCCATTTTTTTTGTTTTTCCAAAAAATGCCACTGGCTTTAAGCAACACTGTTGCTCAAAGAACATTGAACTAACCATTTAATAACTGTAATTGTCGGTTATTGGTCTAGGTTAAACATGGTTAATATTGCTTATGTTTGTTTTTGTTGTTGTCGTATTATTTCCTTTAAGTATTGGGCTGTACTTTTCGTTTCAGTTGTATTTATTAATTAAATATAAATTTAAGGTAGAAATTCGCAAACAAATTTAACGGTAAAGAGAAGGCACATGCCAACAGATCATTGACGTTTCACGTTTAGACAGCTTTTGTTGCTGATGCAATAAAATTAATTTAAAATTTTTAAAAAGCGTGGATCAGTATATTGACATATGCAAAATATTAATATTTGAATTTGTAACCAATATTACTATGCTGTTTTTGCTCTTATTTTTAATTTAATTCAGTTTATTTCATTAAGAAAAATTGCGATGTACAAGTTACAAGAGTAAACTATGAACGAATAACTAAAGAATACGGAATTGAGAATGTTAGTAAACATAGGGTTGCCATCTGGCAAGATAAAATAAAAGTGATGTCAATATCGAGTTTACATATACAACAGCTTTTAAAATTACACACCGTCTTGATGTTCATCATTGAACACCTTCAATCACATCCTGCCGTTTTAGAAGGTAAAGATTCGTTGAGTATCCTGTTCTCATGACAAAGATCTAAAATGTTTAAAATGTGTTTTACATAATAACATTCATTGTCAATGAATCTGGAAATCTGATTTAAACCAGATTTTAATATGTTAACCCCGATTTAAATTTGTATGTAAATGTACTTTTACCATTAATAATTTGCATGGTAGAAGAATACAGGTAGATAAAGAGTGATTTGTTAAGAGCTTGATAACTTTTAAAAAAAAAAACGCATAAAATTTGCAAAATCTCATCGGTTCTTTATTTGAAACGTTAGATTGGTCCATGACATTTACTTTTTGAAGATAATTTCATTTAAATGTTGACCGCGGCTGCGTCTTAGGTGGTCCATTCGGAAAGTCCAATTTTGGGCAACTTTTTCGAGCATTTCGGCCGGAATAGCCCGAATTTCTTCGGAAATGTTGTCTTCCAAAGCTGGAATAGTTGCTGGCTTATTTCTGTAGACTTTAGACTTGACGTAGCCCCACAAAAAATAGTCTAAAGGCGTCAAATCGCATGATCTTGGTGGCCAACTTACCGGTCCATTTCTTGAGATGAATTGTTCTCCGAAGTTTTCCCTCAAAATGGCCATAGAATCGCGAGCTGTGTGGCATGTAGCGCCATCTTGTTGAAACCACATGTCAACCAAGTTCAGTTCTTCCATTTTTGGCAACAAAAAGTTTGTTAGCATCGAACGATAGCGATCGCCATTCACCGTAACGTTGCGTCCAACAGCATCTTTGAAAAAATACGGTCCAATGATTCCACCAGCGTACAAACCACACCAAACAGTGCATTTTTCGGGATGCATGGGCAGTTCTTGAACGGCTTCTGGTTGCTCTTCACTCCAAATGCGGCAATTTTGCTTATTTACGTAGCCATTCAACCAGAAATGAGCCTCATCGCTGAACAAAATTTGTCGATAAAAAAGCGGATTTTCTGCCAACTTTTCTAGGGCCCATTCACTGAAAATGCAAGCGTTGCTCGTTAGTAAGTCTATTCATGATGAAATGTCAAAGCATACTGAGCATCTTTCTCTTTGACACCATGTCTGAAATCCCACGTGATCTGTCAAATACTAATGCATGGAAATCCTAACCTCAAAAAAATCACCCTTTATAACAACGCTTGGGAACATTGATATGTCAAAATTTCTAAATTGTTTTTTTAGAGAAGATTTGTATAAGTTTTCACTTACGACACCAATAGGAGGTTATTATAATACGCATTTTCGATCAATTTTACAAATTTAAAAAATTTTTCATTCAACATTTTCAATTCCAAAATTGGTTTGACAGTTCATGGTCCCAGCAGCTGTGCCGATGCGTCTACCTATAATCTTCTACCATGATAACTTGTAAACAAAACGTAAACAATTATTGAACAGCTAATTAACTCTTGACAGCATATTGAAAATCTTAACTGCGGTACAATCATGGCTGAAGAATATTGACACAGCTGCTGTCAAATCAATTATGAATTTGAAAATTTTAAATGAAAATTTATTGAAAATCTTAACTGCGGTACAATCATGGCTGAAGAATATTGACACAGCTGCTGTCAAATCAATTATGAATTTGAAAATTTTAAATGAAAATTTATTCAAATTTGTATAAATTGTTAAAATATGCATATCATAATAACTTCCGATTGGTCTCATATAAGGAAACATATAAAAATCAACTTAGCTTTGAAAATAGATTCCAAAAATGTTGACATATCAATGTTTCCAAGCGTTGATGCACCTACCTATATTCTTCTACCATGATGACTTGTAAACAAAACGTAAATAATTGTTGAACAGCTGATTAACTCTTGTCAGCATTGCCATATTGAAAATCTTAATTGCAAATGCTATCATGGTAGAAGAATACAGGTTGCCGCATCGACACAGCTGCTGGGACAATGAACTGTCAAACCAATTTTGAAATTGAAAATTTTGAATGAAAAATTATTTAAATTTGTAAAAATTATTGAAAAATACATATCATAACAGCCTTCGACCTTCAACCTTCGTCATAAGGAAAAAGCGATTTATTTAAAAAAATACATTTTAAAATTCTTGACACATCAATGATTCCACGCATTCATGCATCTACCTGCATTCTTCTAACATGACTATAATTAAGTCTAAAAGCCAGTTTAGATGCACATTTTTATCTGGATTAGCCCATATTATCATCACTTTTGACTATTTTCTGCATTCTCCATGGTAGAAGCATCGACACAACTGTTGGGACAATGAACTGTCAAACCAATTTTGGAATTGAAAATATTGAATGAAAAATTATTTAAATTTGTAAAAATTGTTGAAAACGCGTATTATAATAACCTCCGAATGCCGTCGTATAAGAAAACATATAAAAATCTACTTATATTTGAAAAGACATTTAATTTTTTTTGACATATCAATGTTCCAAAGCGTTGTTGCATCTACCTGTATGCTTCTTCTTTTGGTTAAAAAAATATAAAGTCGTAACCAATTTCCATTTCAATTTTGTCAAAATATCCTGTTTGAAATACAATTTATTTAAATCATTTTACATAACCCAAACAGGTCAAAGTGCCACTAGTTTTATTTATTATGCAAAACCAGTTAGCAGACAGCTGCACTTCGTTAGTTTTTTTGGCAGTATCTTTGAGCATTTTCCAGTGACATGCAAATCCTAAAAATTTCCTTGATATCACAAAGAAAAAAATAGCCAAATAAAAATGTATTCCTACAAGTTTTCAAGATTGTATGGTTGTTGTCAACAAAATTTGAAAATTCTGCATGCATGGTATTTCTTTGATTTTGTGCAGCTCTTAAATACAATGACAATATTTTTATTTAAAGAAAAAAAGAAACATACAAATATAAATTAAAAATGTGGCCTGTTGCGTTGGGGAGGCAAAATGGTTGGTTCATGGTGGTGGAAAACAATTTCGATTGGCTTGAAAAACAAAAAACTGTTAGCTGTGGCAGCAGCAATAACGCTAGGAAAACACAAACTCGGACAATAACCCCATTTCTTCTCCTTTATTCAACACTGGCAACTTGAACAAGTTTGTTGCTCAAGACTTTTGGTTTATTTATTTTTATTTTTGATAAAAAAAATCGAATGATTTTGGCAGCCTGTTAATAGGGGCCTTCGCATCAGGGGATATTACGAAAGTAAATAAATGAAAGAAAATTGTTGATACAAAATCCAATTTATAATCAATTAAAATTTGAAAGAAATATTTTATTGGTATTTTGCGAATTTGAATTTGCGAATTAAATGAATAAAACTCAAGATCCTGTTTAAATTATTCAACTCGTGATACAATATTTCTTATTAACATAGTTGCAATAACTTTAGATTTTTTTTGTTTTGCAAATTTTTATTGCGTTTTATTCAAAGAATGGAAGACTGCAGATACTAAATCTGGTTCTTCTAGTTACAGATAAAACATGGGATGGTATATAGACCTACATGTATATTTGTATGTCTGCATGTCATCACACGTTTTGTCTATTGTGATGCAATAGAAACTGATTAATTCTAGATTAAACGAGTATGGGAAGAGAAATTGAATAACAGAAAATTTTTATTTGGAGAAATGTAATTAGATGAGGATTTTTCTTAAGGTGGGCACTTACTTGGTTGACTTAAGTCATCGGCTGGCTTTTTCGGAAATGAACAAAGTAGCCTAGGAAGAAAATCGAACTAAGTCAACCTAAAACTCCTTAGTTCTTCTTCTAAGGAGCCAGTCGATGACTTAAGCCAGCCAAAAAAGATCTTTATGTACTTCCACCCTTAGAGATTCAGAATTTTATACGGAAAAATTATTTTACAATGTACTGGCTTAAGACATCGGCTGGCTTTTTCTATAAAATAAGAAAGGGACGTAGGGTGAACAAGTTTAAATTATGAGACGAAATTGAACCGAATCAGCCCAAAGGGGTGAATACATAAAACGCCTTTTTTGGCAAGAAAGGGAGTGTAGGGCCAAAATCGAACTTAGTCAATCTAAAACTCCTTTGTTCCTATACGAAGAAACCATCATCATACAACATCAAATTTGTGTCGTATAAGAAAACATATAAAAATCTACTTATTTTTGACAAAACATTTCAAAAATGTTGACATATCAATGTTCCCAAGTGTTGACGCATCAACCTATATTCTTATACCATGCTCTCATTTTAAAAGCCCTTTGTTTTTTTTTCGAAGAAGCCAGCCGATGACATTTATGTATCTACACCTTATGGCGTTCTATCATCTCTTCAGATAAGACTTATAGCGTGTTTACATATAATTTGTTTATACGATTAATCATGAGACTTAAGGTATGCTTTCAATGGTCAACTTTACTGTGATTGTTTAACCATCACGGTTAATCCAAACGAAAAATATGTGTGTAAACATAGTTTAAATAAGCAACATTTAGTTTTAAATGGAATTTCTATATGTCATGACGAATTTCCTCACGTTTTACAGAGTAAAAATTTCTTAGGTATACTTTTAATGCCGAAGATCGATAAAATGTTGTATATATTTTTTTCATAGTAACATTTGTTGTAATTGGTCAAATATCACGCTTAACACAGATACAAATATGAATGTAAACATACGTTTGTCATCGCTGACTTGTGAACATGGTAAAAGAATATAGGTAGACGAATCAACACAGCTGCTGGGACAATGAACTGTCAAACCAATTTTGGAATTGAAAATGTTGAATGAAAAATTATTTAAATTTGTAAAAATTATTGAAAACGCGAATTATAATAACCTCCGAAAGACGTCGTATAAGAAATCATGTAAAAATTTACTTACATTTGAAAAGACATTTAAACATTTTTGACATGCCAAGACATACCTGTATTCTTTACAATGCTTGTGAACGTAAACAATTGCCCAACAGCTGATTAACTCTTCACAGCATTGCCATATTGGAAAAATTAATTGCAGTATAAATTAAGCTTAAATATAGTTCAACGTGTGACGCGATTAAACGCATTAAATGCTTATTCTGCTTTGGTCTTTAATTTGAGTTAATAATGTTAATGCAAGTAAAAGACCTCACCGGTCCATGGCATTTGATTCTTGATTTGCCGTTTGGGTAAGCTGTATTGATCAGTACATATAGTTCGGTATGAACATGGTAGAATTAATTATTATATGTTTACAATTTGTTTTCAAAGTTATTTATTTGACAACATCTCATTTTCAAAATTAATATTTATACACAAATCAGAGATGGAAATCTGTTTTTATTCAGTGAAATTTGACAAACTAGATTCTAGAAAATGCAGAGATGGATAGTCTTATTTGAAATGACTTTACCTTCTTAATATTGCCAGGGTTACATATGAACTAAAAGAAACTTTCTGAAGTGAACTAGTTCAGCCGTTCATTTCAGTGAATCGATTTTTTATGATATCGATAAATATTACGAAACTTGTAAATTCTTGCTGGTTCTGGAACAGAGCAATAATTTGGCATTTGGGCAGGATATTCTTGGTTATATTCGTTTTGTCATTGTCTCCAATTTCCACTTTCCTCCTTTTTAGATACCTTCTGTTTAATACCTCCCAATACCTATTCCAAAATCTAAAGGCAACACTTATTGCACGTGACCAAATCTGGGTCAAACGACCATAATAGGCTCATCAAAATAATCATCATGGCAAATTACCAGAGCTGCTAACAACAAATTGCAATTGCAACTGTTAATACCAGCCACAATGATTAAGCATTAAGCATTTTATTTTATTTGCTCCACAAAAGGAAAAACAGACGAAGAGCAGAAAAAGAAACAAAATTATATGTTTTGTAATGGGAAAATTGAAGCCCAACAATTGTAAAATGCAACAGCAGTAGCTAGGGAACAACAAGTGTTTTGCCTGGTGGCGCCCGACTAAATGAATTGGCTCTATTGCAAGTAGTACGGATGCGTTACAATGAGACAGCCTTATTTCGACGCTACAAGAAAATGCTGCATCATTATTAACTGTCAAATTGCAAAGCATTATAATGATCATTGTCATAATGTTTATGATCATAATGAACATTGTTATAATGATCATCATCCTCACCAGCGATATTATTGTTTGTTACTCTAGACAGGTATCTGGCATTTATTGCCAGTGCTGAAGCCAGTTAATGGTGCAACACCACGCAACAGGAGAATGTTTTAAATGCTGGTTGTGTTACAGAAAGCAAAACAACAGCAGCAGAGAAGAAAAAAACTTTTGCAAGTTGCACAATTGTCCGATATTGCAACCACTTACACCACCAGCACCAACAATAAAAAATGCTGCGCAGCAACACTCTTTTGGGAAAATAAAACAAAACATGCAAAAAAACAAGCACTTCGATTTTTTTTTTTTTTAAACTGCCAGCTTGTTTTATTCCTCTCTCTCATTGATCGCTGTTGCAACTTTATATTGGCTATTTTCATTTTGGCTGGTGTTTCCTTCTTTTTCGAAAGTCTTTGTGTGGCTTTAAAGAAATCTGAGTAAATAGTCTTGAGATGTTGCCGATTAGCTAACAACAGTGGTTTAATAAAATTGTCATAGGTTAGCAATAAATCTGCATACTTTTTATGAGTGCCATAAAATTGAAAAGATTATTTATTGAAGACTTGCCATAAAGATTATGTTGATAGAGTGTTATTATTTCAATTAGATTTATTTGAATATTAATGGTTACTAATTTGAAGAATAATGGGTTATTTGTGACAGCAGTTCGATTCTATTAAAAAAAATATCACCGGAAAACAATCAATGGATAATGAGCTCTAGTTTTAGAAAAAAAAATATTATAAACGCTGGCATATCTTAGACAATTTTCTACGTCAACATCAAGTTGATCCGTAAAACCTAAATATTTTCATTCTTTTTGTTATATTTGCTATCAATTTTTATTTTATTCTATTTTCTCCTTAAACCGCTTTTAAACTTTGCAAACAAGTTAAGTTTAATATGACAAAAGTACCACTAGTTTACATTCATAAATATTTCGAAGCACCATATCGATCTATAATTCTCTGTATTTTTCCGTAGATGCCACATCATGTTGGAAGAATACAGATAGATGCTCAACGCTTGAACATTGATATGTCAAAATATTTACAATGTTTTTTTTTATGAGTTTTCTTATGCGACACGAATCGGATGTTGCTATAATTTGCATTTTTAACAACTTTTACTAATTTGAAAAATTTTCTATTAAAAATTTTGAATTTCGAAATAAGTTTGACGGTTTACCACTTTCGGTTAAGCGAAGCAACTCTTTAGCTCTTTTGAGTCTATTTCCTTTCAATTGCGGTGTAAGTTCTTGCACTTTTTGAATTTCAATGTCTTTACCTCGAGTTAATTTTTAATATTTGCCGAATGGAATATTGCGATATGTTCAGCTCACGAGCCATTTTCGGCCACTGCGACGCGGGTTTTGATCAAGTCGCTTTTTTACTTTTCGAACCATTTCTGCTGATGTTGCTGCTTTTATCCGTCCACTTCCTTGACTTCGGGCTACTCTACTATAGGCTATTTAGATTTCGGGTATTGGAGCGAAATCTTGTAATTTTAAAGGAAATTTCAGATTTCATATTGCAAAGGTTGTTTTTATCTACTCAATACTTAATTTTCAATTTCTGGCATTTCAAACTACCACCCACATATCTGGCTAATTTTTCTTTCCACACATGTATGTACCAAGCCTTTTAGCAGCTACAATCATACATTTATTACCTTTTGGGTGGGAGCTTAAGTCGCCAGTGGGTGATTTATCATTTTACCGCCCGCCTGTCGTTGCTTGCAAACCTTGCAATCCATTCATGTCTTCTTATATAACTATTAGCAAAACTAATAATCATTTATCTTTTCTTTTTCTATTTACAGCAAATCGTCTGAACTGACACCGGTTCAACAATACTACAAAGGCAAGACGGTGTTTATCACTGGTGCCTCCGGCTTCATGGGCAAAGTGTTGTTGGAAAAACTCTTGTACTCTTGCTATGAGCTGAAAGAGATCATTATGATCTGCCGTGCCAAACGTGGCAAGACACCTGAACAACGTTTGGAGGATATGTGGAAATTGCCGGTAAGTTTGTGGATTTGTGATTTTTTTGCATTGGATAACAACCGATTAGAGATCAATGAGGTTTATACACTGTTGTCGAGGTGGGGTAGAGAATCGATAGGTCATTCAATAATAGATTATTTTGTGATACTTGTGATAATTAGAAAAATGATAAGGCTATGTTCACACTTATGGGTGTATTAAAGCATGAGAGAAGAGTCATAAGAAAACAAAGCCTGAAATAAAGGTGAGAGTACATAAAAGGCTTTTTTGGCTGGCTTAAGTCAACGGCTGGCTTATTCCTAGAAGAACAAAGGAGTTTTAGGTTGACTTAGTTCGATGTTGGCCCTACGGTCCTTTGTTCTTTTCCAAAGAAGCCAGTCAAAAAATCGTTTTATGTATTCTCACCTTAAAAATCCGTAAGGAATGTAAACCTATCGTTTTCGAGGGAAGTTTTTATTTAAGAGAGCTGTTCGTGGATCCGTTCTTCTCATGGGAAACCAGGGTTTCTTTATTTATTTTACTGCGTAAACCTACTGTATTTAACAGATCTTGCATGTTGCAAAATGATACAGGTAGCCGCATCAACACTGCTGCTGGTACAATGAGCTGTCAAAATATTTTTGGAATTCAAAATTATGAATGAAAAAATTTTCAAATTGATTAAATTTGTTGAAAAACTCAAATCATAACGACCTTTAACGGCGAAAGTATTAAAAACTTCAATTTAATATTTGTAGAAATTTTTAAATATTTTGGATACATCAATGTTCATAATTGGCGATACCTATTTGGCTACCTACCTATATTCTTCTACCCATGGCAAAACAATAAAGATAAACTCATTTGCTAAATTTAATATGGCAACCCTCCTTTTCTGACGAACTCGACGTTGTCGTTTTTTAATGAAATCTATTATCCTATCTAAAATATTTTCGTATGACGAGTGGCAGATTTTACAAGAATAATGAATAATCTTTTATTTTCGGCATTCCTTTTCACATAAAAATATATAGGTTCCATATCTAAGGAATACTAACTTTATTTATCTGTTCTTGGATTTAAACATATAAAGAGAAAGATTTCAACCTCTTCATATTAAGGAACGTTTTTTGGTGATGTTAGTTCTTGTACAGGCCTCGAATGACGTTTTATTTTAGGTCTGCCTTTAATATGTCTTTATACTTGTCCTTGGCGAACCCAAATTCAGTCATTCCATGACTTTTATAACCTTTAAAAGGAGTGAAAGTAAAAAGTACTTGTTCGAAAGTAAATGTAAATTTCTAACTAGCGTTACGCACATACTTAAGGAAGAACTATAAAGTTTACATTTGACAATGAAGGGGCAAAAAATAAAAAATAAATGGAATCGTATGATAGCATGATGCTAGGAACACAATTGGAGCGAACGACGAATTTTTTCGCGGCGTATGTTCGTCGTAAAAAATAAAAACCATATGTGTATATGGAAGTGCACACAATCACGGCGCCGGCGAAAATTTCGTCGGTCGCCGCGAACTCAATTAGCTTTATTTCTATTTCATACGCCGGCGAACGGCGACAAAACAGTACAAGGTGGCCATACTTGTACGAATTTTATGTGTTTTAGTAAATAAAGTTACTTTTTACTTAAAAATTTGTTATGGTCACTCTACTATCTGTTATTCGTATAAAAAAAAAACATAAATAATTTGTTTATTTATTTGTGCACTTGCGCCTGAGTGAAGATGGATATCAGTGAATTTATAATAGAAAAGATGGACATAACTGAAATTATAAAGAATTATGAGTTCTTGTATAATTTTCATTGTAGTCAACAAATGAGCAAAAAGTAAACAACTTCATCAGCTGTTTTATAATTTCGTCGGTATTGTGTTCCATACGACGAATTTTCGCGGCTCATTTTGTCGCCGCGTAGGGCGAAATTCGTCGTTCGCTCCAATTGTGTTCCTAACATGACCTGGTAATTGTACAATGGATACACCTTAGGAGGATATAAATGTTTTATTCCCTGGAACGTTTTTTAATTTTGTATTTGCAGTTGCATCAACGATTGGGAACATTGATATGTCAAAAATATTTAAACGTTCTTTCAAATACAAGTAGATTTTTATATATATTTTCTTATGCGTCGTCATTCGGAGGTTATTATAATTCGCATTTTCAACCATTTTTGCAAATTTAAATAATTTCTCATTCAACATTTTCAATTCCAAAATTGGTTTGACAGTTCAGTGTCCCAGCAGCTGTGTCGATGCGACTACCTATATTCTTCTACCATGAACATAACGTATGTCAAATTCATTGTAATTTCTCAATTATCAGCGTTATCCCTGACAATGATTTGTATTTAAATGTATTCTTCCATTTTAAATTTAAAATGAAAAAACAACGCTTAAAAACAAGACAAGGCAAGAGGGAAGAACTACATTTTAAAAATAATTCAATTATATGATAGTTTGAACCTGTTTGTTGTAGGGATATGTAAGTCGACTTTCGATTAATTGACTTTAGGATTTTAAATCACGTTTACATACAAAATCTACACCCGGTCTATCACGGTTAACGGGTTTACTAATTGTTTTTACCTTTGTTAACCGCAAAAAATGAATAATCACAAAAAATGCAAAGTCAAATTTATTGTGATTGGTCAATTATCAGGTTTAATCAGGATACAAATTTGTATGTAAAATTTAATGCAAGTTTACATAGTAAAATTCATTGAAATTTTTCAAAAATTCTAACTGGGTACATTTTGTACGTCAACTTGCCCTAGTGATCATAGTTTCTTTGAAAAAGTTTTTTGTAGGGATGTGTAAGTCGACTTTTTATTATATATCATTATTACGTTTAAATATCAATCAAAAATCTTAACTCGACTTTGTTTTGAAAAACCCAAATCTAAAATCGATTTCGAGAATATTATCATATTAAATTAAAATGTTTAACTAAATTAAATCTTTTTTCCGCCGATTTTTAGATTTTCCAACGCATCAAGGACGAAAGACCCGAAGTTTTGAAAAAGGTCACCATGTTCAATGGTGACATTACCCTCGAAATGTTGGGTCTATCCGAAGAAAACTTGAAACATGTTACCGAGAATACCAATATCGTTTTCCACATGGCTGCCACTTTGAAACTGGAAGGTAATCTTACCGATGCCGTCAACATGAACTTGGCCGGTACACGTCGTGCCATTGATGTTGCTCGTAAAATGAAAAATCTTGAAGCTTTCGTACATCTGTCGACGGCCTTCTGCAACTGCGATCAGGAAGTTATGTACGAAAAGGTCTATGATTTCCCACACAAACCTGAAGAATTGATGCGTATCGCCGAATGGATGGATGTGCCCACATTGGATGCTGTAACACCGAAATTGTTGCCACCTCACCCCAACACCTATACGTATACGAAACGTTTGGCTGAACTTTATGTTCGTGATCAATATGAAACAATGCCCGTGATTATTGCCCGTCCCAGTATCGGTAAGTCCAAAGATAATTTATTCTTGGGTTTAATTTTAAGGCTAACCGGAAAAAAGAAAGCTAAATAAAAAAACAAGGGAGGTTATTTGGTTTTGCTAGCTTTAAGACTTGCGGCTTTTTAGGTTATAAGAAAATGAAAGCGAGAAATTAATTCCCTTTTGCACTTTGGTGGTCCATTGCTTTAATATGTCGCGGTGCAGTTATGTGAAATAAAAAATAAAATGAACCAGAAAACCTGCTTTTACCACATAAGATTGCCATGCTAAAAATTATTTTAATCCCAAACATATTTTGTGTTGCTTTAGCAAGATTTTGTAGCGCGGAATACGTTTTCTTAAGAAAGCTCTGAATAGTCGAAAGGATGCGCATAGTCAAAATTTCTTACTGGGAAATTAAGGTGAGAATACATAAAACGCTTTTTGGCTTCCTCACAAAAGAACAAAGGAGTATTAGGTTGACTTAGTTCGATTTTGACCAAACGCTTCTTTGTTCTTTTACGAAGATGCCAGCCAATGACTTACGTTAGTCAAAAAAGCGTTTTATGTATTCTCACCTTTAGAAATCATCTAATATTCTTTAGAACAAATTTTGAAGGAATTTTTTGATACGGATAATTAAATTTTCCTAGAAGAAGAAATCGATGCTTTACATAAAAACCTAAGGGTGGGAATACATAAAGGGCATATTTGGCTGGCTTAAGTCATCGGCTGGCTTCTTCGTAGAGGAACAAAGGAGTTTTAGGTTGACTTAGTTCGATTTTGGCTTTTGTTCATTTCCGAGGAAGCCAGCCAGATGACTTAAGCCAGCCAGATAAGCGTTTTATGTATTCCCACCTTAAAAATACATTTCAAACACACTTTTTAAAATATTTCTGAAAATGCCTGATATGCCTTTTTACCCAACATTACCAACAATCCTCGTTTATACAGCTCTGTCCTGTTTACAAACGCTTAATGATGTGCTTGTGATTCTTTGTTCTTTTTCTCTTCTATGCTGACATAAAAGCTAATTTTATATTCCGAAAGCTTTCATAAAGCTTTGAAGAATTGATCTGTACCATACACATAACGTGAATTATCCCCCAATGCTTAACCTATGAAAGCTCAAGGCTTTGATAAAAAAAAAAAAAACAATTCCAGTAAAAAATCAAGATTGTCAACTATTTAACAACCAAAACCAACCAAATGCTTGCCCAAAAACAGATTTAAGTCTTTCCCTCAGCCTAATATCCCGCTGGGATTACCTAAAAGCTTGCCAAGAAAACTGAACACAATGAAAACGTTTCGAGCTTTTTCTACCATGCCTGCTTATTGTCAAAATGACTGTGAAAGGATTCAAAATTCCCAAAAGCTAAATGTAAGTGTCCATTAAAATGAAAAAAAAAGAAAAATGTCCTAATGTGCCCGGCCAACACTACCCACACGCTTCTCCCTGCTTTTGTCAAATGAAATTTGAAAATAACATAAATTTGTTCTTCAATCAGTCTTACCATCGGCCTTTGAGCCGCTCAATGGGTGGGTAGACAATCTAAATGGCCCAGTTGGTCTTATGGTGGGCGCCGGCAAAGGTGTCATACGCTCCATGCTCATCGATAGACGCCACAAATCGGAAGCCATACCTGTTGATTATGCCATCAATGGACTGGCTGTTATACCCTATGAATTTTGTACAAAACCAAGGTAAAGAATAAAGGGAGAAATCAACGTTTGTGTTCAAGCAAAGTTATTTCTTTTAGACCCCAAGAGGTGCCCGTCTATAACATAACCTGTGCCGAACGCCGTAAAGTGCCCTGGGGCGATGTTATTGATTTGAGTAAAAAAATCGGCTATCAATATCCCATGGAAACTGGCCTCTGGTATCCGGATGGTACCATAACCACCAGCCGCTTTTTACATCAGTTAAATGTTATACTCTTCCATTGGTTGCCGGCATATTTTATCGATTTTATATTGTTCTTATTGGGTCAAAAGCGTTTGTAAGTTTTTCTTTCCGGCTTTCTGTTTGGGAGATTTTTTTCATATATTCAAATCATTTTTCCAGTATGATACGTGTCCAGCAGCGTGTTCAAATCGGCTTAAAAGTTTTGCAATTCTTTACCATGCGCGCATGGGTTTTCAAATCGCCACGTTATGAAGCCTTGTGGGAGAATCTAAACGATCAGGATAAATTAATGTAAGAGTGGTGATGTTCTTTTTGCGGATTTTCCTGATTTTTGTGGAACTTTGAACCATTAAACATTGACAGTTTTTTTTGATACTTGTCTTTTCGGTATAAATTGCTTTAATACATTGCAACAGTTCAAGTAAATTCCCTTAAATGCTTATAATTCACATTCAATATTAAATGCATGAAATCAATGTTTCATCAGACGGCCTAAAAAATTTTACTCTTGGGTTGTAGCATGTGAACTCTCCTCATTATCGATTCAGCATAAAGTGGAGTACCCAACATCAGTTGGTTGTTGGCAGATGAAATTTCATTTAATTTTAATGTTTGAGTGTTTTAAACATAAGTTTTGCTCATGGTTCATGGATACATGGAATTACAGCCCTGAGGCTATACCCACTTCATGTCAGAATTATTAAAAATTATAGGTAACAAGTTGTTTTCATTTATTTGATATTTTTTTAAAAAAGCCTGGATATTCTCTCAAAAAAGTTGATGCTAAGTGTTTAATCTTTCAATTCCATGGCATATCTGGCTAATATTATTAATGCGCGCCCCGCAATTTAAGTTTCTTTCAATCATTGATTTTGAAAATATTTTGTATTTATTTTTTAAAATAACAAATACATACACAAAATTGACAGAACTCGGCCACACTTAGAAAAAAATTGTAATCAGTTGGGAGCTCTACCTTAGGTAGATGCATCAGTGCTTGGGAACATTAATATGTCAAAATTTACAAATTTTTAAATAATTTTTCATTCAAAATTGGTTTGACATTTCATTGTCTCAGCAGCCGTGTCGATGCGACTACCCATATTCTTCTACTTTGAATTTAAGAGAGTGCAAATACATATCGTGTTCTCTCCCACATCTTTTCTACCTGGACAAGCTTGGTCAAGTAAATAGTAATGATTACCAGCTGTTGAAGAATTCCCAACAACGATTGTCATTTTTACCGGGTTTTCGACTTCTTATTTTCAGGGCAAAATAGTTGTAGTAATGCCCAGTCGTTAAGCTGATTATTGCACTCGTAATGAAATATAAATACCACCTACAAAATCGCATTTTATATTTCCATAGTTAACTGGTTCCTTTTGGTGAACAGCCCATTTGAACTTTATTTTAGATCATTACGAAAGTTTACTTTTCATCAAATTTTAAGTATCGTGAGCTTTAGTTTCCGTTTGCTGAAAAACAACATTCATATTGGCAATGCGAAAATGATGCCAACCACCTGAAATGCGAGTTTTTATTTTCAATTTAAAGTTAATTTAAAAATTAAAGAACAAAGTTCCACAAAGTTCAGATTTAATTACGAACACCAGAGCTGCAGGCAAACTGAAGTGGTCAACAAACTGACATAATTCAGTAAATTTTTGTATTTAAAAAAAAACATACTACCAGTGATGCCTGAAGCTTGACATATGATGCCTAAAGTGGACTGAATGCAGAAAACCCCTATTCACACATGAAAGATATTCCTAAAAAATCAGTTCTTGGATGTGTGGATGAGGTCAAACAGAATAAAAGTGTTAATGCATAACACGCATGGCTGGTTTCTTCGTAGAAGAACAAAGCAGTTTAGGGTGGCTTAGTTCGATTTGTTCTTTTCCGAAGAAGCCAGCCGATGACTTAAACTAGGCAAAAAAAGCGTTTTATGTATTGCCAACTTAAGTTTTTGATTCGCCTACTTTGCCAAATCTTAAATCCCGAGCCACAGCTTTTATTTACATTTGGCAAAGCTGGCGTGGAAAAAGCTTTTATTCTGTCTCTGCTTTTAGATATCACTCTTTCTTTCATTATCATTTCAATAATTTTACAAAAAAAACCCTCTTAGTTTCAATATGAACATGGATACGGTTGAAAATTTAGAATTATATATGACAAGCTGTATACAAGGCGGTCGTCTGTATCTAATGAAAGAATCACCCGAATCTCTACCAAAAGCCAGAAGACAATTAAAAATGTAAGACACCTACCCCTTTCCCAAACCCCAAGAATTTTGAGAACTTTATTTAAAACAAATAATTTGTTTTTATAGGATGTATGTACTTGATCGAGCTTGCAAAGCTGTTATAATTTCTCTTCTCTCCTATTGGATCTACAATATATATCATAATTTAATTGCCGGCTGATTTAATGCTGATATTTTTTTTGTTTTATTTCTATTATATATTTTTATATGCAATTTTTTTTATTTAATATATATATTTTTTTAAAACGCTATATATTCATGTAACTAAAAAAATGCTTTATAACGGGTTATTGTTGTGTCGCCAAACATATTATTTTATTACAGTGTTATTAAAAATATAATAATAATTTACAAAAATTAAAAATTGTGTCCAATATAAATCGGGGTTAACTTATCGTGTTGTGTGTAATCGAAAGTAAATCACAGGAGTCTAAAATAAAAGAAAAATAACGTGTGGATAATCCCCTGAACAACTAACATGAATGGTATGTATTGCTTGAGGCAATCAAGTGTTAAAACCAAAATCTTTGAAAACACTTCCATTGACAATACACAAACCACACACGAACACACCAATGTACATTTAGATTGCAAAAATTATAAACTGTACCTACACTTTATCTCCTTTACTATCTTTTGTAGTTCTCTAGTTGTCCCCAATTTTCTCAACTCTTCAAAAACAAAACTCTTGAAACTGAACTGGAACATTTAATTTCTTCTTTTCTAAATCCTTTTCCACTCTTTGAAAAATACGAAAGAGCTATGTAAAATACATTATTTTATAATTTTATACATATTTGATTTCATGTGTGGCCAGGCCACTTGAGAAAATAGCTTTTTATAAGAAACGTGTGAACCACCTTTAGTTACAATGGTTCACGGCAAATAGCAAGGCTGCAAAATTGAGTTGATTTTTAAATATTTTCTTCTAAGATGGCATTCAAATTTTGTTGTTATAATTTTTTAATGATTTTTAATTAAACATTTTGAAATTCAAAAAATTTTTGACAGTTCATTCAACCATCTGTCAAATTTTTAAAAACGTTTTTTCAAAAATAAGTACATTTTTATAAGTTTTCTTATACAACACCAATCGCAGGTTGTTATGATATGCCTTTTTTCCAAAATTTTTTACAAATTTGAATAATTTTTCATTCAAAATTTTCAATTTCAAAATTGTTTTGACAGTACATTGTCCCAGCAGCTGTTTCCATTCGACTACCTGTATTCTTCTATCATGGGTAGTACGCTTCCCGTATTGTAGAGTTACCCTGTAAAATCAGCTGATCATCGCAGCATTAGTTAAAATATCTTTATGATGTAAGCCTGTTTACACGTACAGTAGATAAACTACTTTCTAAAACTTAAGGCTGGAAATACATAAAGCGCATATTTGGCTGGCTTAAGTCATCGGCTGGCTTCTACGTAGATGAACAAAGGAGTTTTAGGTTGACCTAGTTCGATTTTGGCCCTAGGCTCCTTTGTTCATTTCCGAAGAAGCCAGCCGATGACTTAAGCCAGCCAAATAAGCGCTTTATGTATTCCCAGCTTAAGCTCTTTGAAGCCGAGCTATTTGACATGTTTTTTACCTTTCTAAGACATTAAATAAGAAATTATGAATAAGTAGTAAAAACAATTAAAGATACGAGTTTCATGGTACAGATCCCTGTAGTTGTGTTCCAAATGAATAAAAAAATATATTTCCAAAAATACCAACGACACGTCATATTACACACACACACACAACAAAGACATATCTATTTCACACATAGGTATTTGTTGTACAATAAATCAACACTTTTGATAATTTGTTTGATGTTTCTGATCATTATTTGTAGCCTGAGCGGAGAGTGTCCGTTAAGCGTTGTATTAACATTTGAGGTGTCAACAAAACAATAACCACATGAACACAATGAAAGTTAATGCAACGCTTAACGCAGTTGTTCTGTCAAAGGGCAATGTAATAGCCACACTTTGCAATGATATGGTGTTGCCAATTGCTTAAAATGTACCACACTAATTTTTTCGTGATTGGCAACGCATTGAACATTTATTGGCCATTCAAATTAATTGAATTATTTCAATATATCTCAAACAAATTATGAGTTTTTATAATGTTTGAAGAAATTTTTCAATAGGTGAGACAAGAGCGAGATACTGTAAAAAAGAGTGAATAATAATAAAGCAGGTTTTTCAGGGGATTGATGGAAATAGAGAAAAAATGTTCTCATTCTCTTTTCCACCAAACCTAAAAACTCAATTTTTAATTACTTATTTGAACTTATTCTCACTTATTTCAAAGAGTTTCTTCAAGCTAAAACAATGTTTAAATACCTCTAAACCAAAATTTCCTTATTTTCCTTTCAAACTTTATTTTTTCCAAAATTTAAAAAAATAGTAATAAAAAACGCTTCTAACAAATGCTTTATTTCTATTTAATTGGTTTATAAACTAAGCTAACCCACATTCACACGTCATTAACACAAACGCAAAAACGCATTCACAAATCATAAACGAAAAATATTAATTCTGTGGAGAGGCTGTCAACGTTCGTCATCACCAAATAAAAAATGTGTATAAATGCTTCTGGTCATTATGTCCATATGAGTGTAAGTCTATTATTATCGATTCAATGTCGCACATTCTGATTTGCATTCTACGTCTCGTATCCCCTCTCCGCAATCAATCAACAGTATCGCCAGCTGCCTATGAGCCACTACCTGGTTGGGTTGACAATTTGAATGGTCCCACCGGTCTTATGATCGGTTGTGGTAAGGGTGTTATTCGTTCCGTTTTGGTTGATAAGAAAAACAAATCGGAACTTATTCCCGTCGATTATGCCATCAATGGTCTAGTTGTTATACCCTATGAATTCAATAAGGGTAAGAGGTAAGTTCATTTATCCATTTTCACAAAGGCTAGATAATTTATCATCGAATTTTAAATTAGACCCGAAGAAATCCCCGTCTACAACATCACCAATGCTGAGCATCGCAAGAAGGCCATTGGTGATATCATTGAAATGAGCAAACGTGTCAACGAAGCCTATCCCTTGGATGCTGGCCTTTGGTATCCCGATCCCTGCCTTACCACAAACAAATTGTATCATAAATTCAATACCATATTGTTCCATTGGTTGCCGGCGTATTTCATAGATTTTCTGCTGCTGATATTTGGTCAAAAGAGATTGTGAGTAGTAAATAGAGTTCGCATGAGATAATAAAAATAAATTGAATTATTTTTGTGTAGCATGGTTCGTGTCCACAAAAAGATCGCTACTGGCTTGGAAGTTTTGCAATTCTTCACCCTGAACCCCTGGTGCTTCAAATCCGAAAAATATGCGGCACTGTGGACCAATTTAACGGAAAAGGATAAGGAAATGTAAGTGAAATGATTAACGTCTTAATTATAACGAAAATATTTACTTTTGTTTAAATTTTAGCTTTAACATGAACATGGATCCCGTTCACACTGAGGAAGAATACATGATCAGCTGTGCCAAGGGTGGTCGTCTTTTCATGCTCAAGGAAAAGCCTGAAAACCAAGCCCGAGCTAGATTCCATTTGAAACTGTAAGTTAATTTTCTTTCGAAACCCTAAATGAGAAGAAGATTTGAACAAGAAAATGTTGTGTTAAACGTCATTTAAATATTTGAGCATTGTGCGAACACTTCTTTTGTATATTTGCATAATGCCATGTTCAAAATGGGCATTTAACGTTCACATCCATTTCCGTGTGGCCGTAAACTTAAAGACTTCCAAGTTTGGGTGAACGTGTGAACACCCCTTTTGTATATTTGAATAATGCCATGTTCAGAATGGACATTTAATGTGATACTTGTTTTCACTAATCTATTTGACGTATGTTCCCATGCATTTTCTGTTAAATAATTTGTTGTTGCTGACTGTGGATGGAAAAGAAAAAGGCTCGCGACAATCAGAGAAAATATATAGTCTTGGAAACTGTTTTATATTGTAGAAAAGAGTGAACTTTCAAATCCAGTGGAATTTGATATGTGTGTAGGTCGTTCAAGCTAACTACATCCTAACCAATGCCCTGTGAAAACGTGTCAAAGACAAAAAATCGCGTTGCCAACCACATAGAAAAAATAAATTAAATGTACACTTAGGCGAGTGGATTTCAACTCTCGATTCCCCTAAGTATACGCATGGTAGAAGAATATAGGTAGACGAATCGACACAGCTGCTGGGACAATGAACCGTCAAACCAATTTTGGGATGGAAAATTTTGAATGAATTATTACTAAAACTTGTAAAAATTGTTGAAAAACACGAAGTATAATAACCTCCGAATGATGTCGTATAAGAAAACACAAAAAAAATCTACTTATATTTGAAAAAAAAATCATATAAAAATTTTTGACATATCCAGTGTCCCCAAGCTTTGATGCATCTACCTGTATTCTTCTACCATGCGTATGCGTCAAGTGAAACCCACAGGATTTTAGAGTCGATTTCATTTGACGCAATGGATTTGACAGTTGAAATCCACTCGATTTAATAAGTCTAAACTTACATAAATGTGTCGACCTTAATCAGTCATTAGGAATAGGACAATTATGCGTCACTTTGAGATCCATGGAGTTACTTTTGCTCCGTTCATGCAATTTAAGTTGTTTTGACAAAGGTTATTAAATAGGCCATGGTAGAATTAAAAAGGTAAAGTAATTTAAAATAAGAAACCCCATCTCTGAATTTTATGCAATTTAGCTAGTCAAATTTTATTGTCTAGAAAGCGGGGCTACAGTTCTTTTACTATGAACAAGAATTTAACCCCAAGTTCCCATCTCTGCCTTGTGTATATACAATGGATCAATAAATATAAACTTTGACAATGGATAGTTGTTAAATGAATAATTTTGAAAAATATGGAAATATTTTTAATGCATTACTTTACCTCCTTAATTCTACCATGGTACGGACCATTATATTTTTATCCCAGACACTATGTTTGGGGTTGCCAAAAAACACGCATGTTATTGATTCTTAGCTGGTTGGCAACGCTTCCGTTATGCCCATAGGCGTGCATATGCAATGCATTTTGACAGCACGGAGAAGATCAGCTGACCGTGTGTTAGTAGTATTCCAGTTAATTAAAATTCCTTTCTTTGTATTGAGAGCTATCCACGCTGTATCGGGGCATGGACTCGTAGTTTATTGTGAAGAAATTTCCTCTTTATGTATGTGGCCTATCTATATCTCTCGATGTAAAATCTAACGTGGATCAAATTCAATGGCAAACATTTTTGAAATACATCAAAAATTGAAAGTACTCTGTGAAATATCGGAATCTCTAGAGTTTGCTGAAAGTATATACGCCTAAAATTATGCACTCGAAAATAGGAACACTAAGCTTGTGGTTGCCAAAAAAAGGCATATTATTGATGGTTGGCATCGCTTTTGTTATGCTACGGAGAAGATCAGCTGACTTTGTGTGAGTAGAAGAACTGAAGAATTCTTTTCTCTGTATTGATACGCGACGATCATGATAATCGATTTCCTTATACTGGACCTCAGGTAATGTTTACACTTACGCTCTTGATCGTGATTAATTTGAATTTATGAAAAAATATACGTCAATTAGATAAACATAGTATTTTGCTTAAAAATGTTAAATATAAATAAACGTAATTTGAGAACATCTTATTGTCAAAATGTATAGTTATACACAGAAATCAGAGATGGGATCCTGTTTCTTATTCAGTGAAATTTTGAAAAATTAAATTACAGAAATACAGAGATGGATAGTCTTTTATTAAATGACTTTACCTTGTTAATTTTACCATGATTCTAAGTAACAAATCACCTATTTAAACTTTACCTTGACTTTTTTTGTTCAAATCTTATTCTTTATTTTCTTTTTGCGTACTAAACCTGCTTAAAATCTCTAACTCTCTTTAAATACCTAACTCTAATTCTCTATTTTCTCTTCCAGCATGTACATCCTCGATCGCGTCTGCAAAACCTTTATTGTCTATTACTTCTTTAAATATTTATTGAAGTGGACCGGCGTTTTAGATCTCTTCTAAATTATGTCTTACAGACACTTATAATGCTCAGCGATCGCTGAACAATTTCATATTTTTGCATTTATTTCCCTTTTTCCAATTTGTTCTAAATACTTTTAATTCTTTTTCTTTATTCTTTAGCCTCATTTAAGTAATATGCCTTATATGATATTAACACAAAAATAATTAGTTTTAATTAATTTAGGCATTTGTAAAAGAAAAAAAACAAAAGGTCGAAGAAATGTGTATATTTTGTATGTTGATGGTAATAAAAAAAAATTAAAAAGAAGTTAATGTATCCTTATTTGATATGGAGGATATCGTTTTGGTGTTTTATTATTTTTTCATTTATTTTTAATGTTTTTAAAAATGATTCAGTTACTATATAATTAGAAAATACTCAATATGTTATATTGAATAACAAATACACGCTACATCTAATATGAAGCGGTTTTTAAAATATTTTCTAGCACGTCGAAATATAGAATTATACTCCTGAAAGATATAGGTTTAAACGGGCTTGGGTAGGCTAATTACATCTTTTGCTCGGTATAGTTATCAAATAATAAATGTCAATGTTCCGAGCACCATCTACTACCATTAATTCATTTAGCAAAGATGTAAGAACTTTCTAACATATGATAGACCTGAAAATAAATTCCAAAAATCATACAGGCTAAAGATCGGCTAAAGAATGGCTTATTTAATTATTCCGGTGTATTTTCGCTTGAAGTATGCCTATCACATTATATTCCTAAAACCAACAATCGCGCACAAATTATCATATCAAGGTGGCGCTCGTTACAACCTATAGTACAAAACCAATGATTTTGTTGCTAAAATCCAGTTCATGCTGAATATGGGGTATATGAATGATATCCAAAATAGTGGAATTTTAAATTTCCTATCCAACGAGAACATGACAAATATTTCTATAATCATCAGCAATCTATTCACTCTGTACCGAGGCATGGATTCTTGTGAGGATATTTCCTGTTTATATTGTGGCCTATCTATTATCTCGATGTAAGATCAATGGCATACAATTTTGAAATACATCAAAAGTTTAAAGTTCAAAACGTCTACTTTTTGAACCACGGTTTTCTTGACCTTAAAATCGTAAATGTCATTCCAAATGGGAAAATAGTCGGATGAGAATAGCTAATAACATGCTACTATGAAGACAACGTAGGCTAACTTTGAAAAAAAAAATTCAAGTATAGAGGTCTACCTGTTTGACTTGTAATGTCAGAATTGCTATCAAAACAATCAAAAAACCAAACAACTTGTTGCATTGATTTTAAATAAAAAATTGAAAACCACAAAAACTGAAAATGTCAAAATTTCTTTTCAAAACTATATTCTATATATTTCTAAAGGTTTATTTCGCTACAAAAACTGTAGATTTTGTCGATGCAAATATTGCAATAAGCATTTTGAAAATACCCGAATTTGTATATTTACTGACAACAATTTTTTGAAAGTTTCAACATTCGAAAAAAAACATTCAGATTTAGAAGATTCATGGCTGGTTCTTCGTTACTACACGAGTTTTCAAGAGTTTTAAATATAAGAGAGCGGGGGCTTGATTCTTATTCAATGAAAACATGAAATAAAAAGAAACGTTTCCTTTCACATTCAAGTAGAGGAGGAATTGGGGTCCTGACCTATTTTGAGGTGACATTCGCAGTTGGGTTTGTACCCTTCACCATAATAAATTGTTGTCATGCATTTAATTATTAACCAAATAAATCAAAATAGATATTTTGTCATGTCTGTGTAAACGTAGCTAAACAGAAGATCATTATCAGCCTTTTCCACGATATCGAAAGAAAATTTGTGCGAACGAAAGCCAGTCACTCACTTTCGTATCAGAAAGCGTTCCACTAACATACGTTCGCATAGTCTTACGTGACTTAGTATTGCTAAATATACTTTTGAAAAAAATAATCGCGAAATTAAACAAAAAAGCGCCAAAATAAGAGATTTAAATGCGAAAAGGCTATAAAAAATACAACCAAACGTAAGCTGACTCTGCCTGAACTGATAATTCAGCTGTAAACAAACAAATTGCAAATAAACAAACAAAATAATATTCCGAGTTTCCCAAAGATTATGCTCAAGTTTTTTGCGTTTAAAAAAATAATATTTCTATTGCCCTATATTTTATGAATAATGTGAAGGAGCCTGATGCTTCCAAATATTGGGACTCCTTTGGCGAATTCAGGACAAAAATTATATTTGTTATTGACAATAATAATTGTCCTTATTAGTTTTACTTACCTTTTTGTTTTCATTTTCAAGCATAGCAATATTTATGTTGAAAAAATTCTCCTAAATTATAATTAGACGACAGCAATCACACAAGTGACTGATTTTGACATTTATGTTCGCATGCGTGCGAAAGAAAAAAATAGAGGAACGCAAAATTACACTGAAATGCTTACGTTTTCGTTCGTTTTAATGTTCGCAAAATTTTTCGTTCTGATGGATTTTAGTGGAACGGAAATCAGCTGTTTGTCATGTAAAAGGCATGCGAATTTAGGTGATGCATCAACGCTTGGGAATATGTAAAAAATTCTAGAATGTTTTTTATACCCTACACCACAAGGTGGTCAGGGTATTATGTCTTGCATGTCTTCTTGATGATCTGCATAGAATCGCTTTCTGAGTTGATTTATGCATGTCAGTCCGTCTGTCCATGTATTCTTGTGAACAAAATGCAGGTCGCATTTATTATCCGATTGAGATGAAATTTTGCAAACAACATTTGTTTGGCCCAAGGACGAACCCTATTGAAATTGGAGATAATCGGTAAAAATTTAGATATAGCTCCAATATATATCTTCGTCCGATTTGCCTTTTATTGTGCACCAAACGTGTAATATCAGCCCGAAAAGTATGGAATCTTTCACATACAACCAAATTAGGCCTGAAAATAAGTATGCCAAATTTTATCGAAATCGGTTCAGATATAGCTATAGCTCCCATATATATTGTTCATCCGATTTGTTATTTTTGTCCTCCGCAGCCGTAATATGCACTCTGTAACAACAATATTTGGGGAAATATATCAAATGCAGCTCAGAAATACCTTTGCTAAATTTTATCGAGATCGGTTCAGATTTGGATATAGCTCCCATATATAACTTCGTCCGATTTACCATTTATTGTGCACCAAACGTCTAATATTTGTTCAAATGGGATGGAATTTGGCACATACGACCGAATTTAGTCTAGAAGGTAGTATGCCAAATTTGGTGAAGATCGGTTCAGATATAGTTATAGCTCCCATATATATTGTTCATCCGATTTATTGTATTTGTTACCCACAGCCGTAATATGCACTCCGTAACAACGATATTCAGGGAAATATATCAAATACAGCTCAGAAATGTCTTTGCCAAATTTTATCGAGATCGGTTCAGATTTGGATATAGTTCCCATATATATTTCTATCCGATTTCAAATTAATTTCGCACCAAATGGGCAATACAAGTCCGAATTTAAAAGATTCAAATGCTTCGGCATATTTAGTCCTTTGAATCTTAAATTATAATTATAATTATAGCGTGTATGATTGAATTCTCCCATAAAAACTTTTAATTATTAAGTGGAGCTCAACTAAATTAGCAAAGTGGTGTAGGGTATCATAAAATCGGCCCCGCCCGACTTTAGGACTTTCTTTACTCTTTTTTTTCAAAAATTAAGTAAATTTTTATAATTTTCTTATAATACACCAATCGGAGGTCGTCATATTATTAATTTTTCAACAATTTTTACAAATTTGAATAAATTTTCAATCTCAAAGTTGGTTGGATATTGTTCATTGTCTCAGCAGTTGTGGTGATGCGCCTATATGTATATTTTATCATGGTTTCATCATTGAGACATATCAAAGAGTGTGAAACCTCCCAGCGCTACTTATATTAACTTATTTAAGTTTACACAACAGGTGGCGCTACTAAGCCATCACAATAGACTAATTGATATATTAAACAAGTAAAAAAACATTAAGTTCGGCCGGGCCAAACTTTTAATACCCTCCACCCTAGGGTAAAAGAACATTAGAAGAAATGTGGCAAAAAACATTAAAATGCCGAATATCGGGAGGTACCGTTATATAGGGGCTACACCAACACGTGCACCTATAATTACAATGTTTCGCCACACGAACTAGGACCCATTATGACCCACAAATACCAACTTTTACACAAATCAGTGAAAAAATGTGGCATAAATCATCAAAATACCGAATATCGGGAGGTACCGTTATATGGGGACTATACCAGAACGTGGACCTATACATGCAATGTTTTGCCACACGCTCAGGGACCCGTTGTGACCTACAAATACCAATTTTCAGATAAATCCGTGAAAAAATGTGGCATAAATCATCAAAATACCGAATATCGGGAGGTACCGTTATATGGGGACTATACCAGAACGTGGACCGATATATCTCATTTTCAATACCAACCATCCTAGAGACAATACACACACTTGTGCCAAATTTCAAAGGTCTACGTCAAATAATGTGGGCTCTATCGTGATTTCAACAGACAGACAGACGGACAGACAGACAGACGGACAGACAGACAGACGGACAGACAGACAGACAGACGGACATCGCTAAATCGTCTTAGAATTTTATGCTGATTATGAATATATATACTTTATGGGGTCTACGACGAATATTTAGAGGTGTTGCAAACGGAATGACAAAGTTAATATACCCTCCTACCCATGGTGGAGGGTATAACAAATCGTTACATTTGAAAGGCACGTGTCGTGAAAAATGAAGAGAAATGAGATTTGGGCAGCTGGAGCCAAAATACTAAATTTGTTTTGAAATCATGTTGTAACAAAAAATATGTAAATATTAATAACATAACCTAAATAATTATTACAAAAGTTGTTTCTCCACAAAAGTTATTTACCTATCATCTATTGAAATAGTTATGATTATTGATACGAATGTTAATTTTTTCATATCACTTATCAAAGAATGTCTTTGTAGTAAAAAAAGTAACGGCAACTACAAAACATATATTCTGGCATTGAGCCTTTTTCTGGATAGATGCATTCTTAGAAAAATAATAAAGCAAAGTGCTACCTAATTCAAAGGCGTCCCTTGAAGTTCTTAATTAAAGGCTCTATCAGACGAAATGTTTTTACACATGCAATGTCAAGATGCATGCATTGTGTGATACCTGAACGACATTTCAGTTGTAAAATGGATGAGTTAAACACAAACGTACTTTTTCGATCACAGCGAGCCTTATTTAAAGCGGACCAAATATATATTAATCAAAAGCCTTGTTTATTTGTTGTGTAAAAATATATAAAAATCAATTTGCGGTTAAAAAATTTGTTAATAAAATTTGCTATAAAATTCAGTATAAAAACATATTCAAGTTTGTGACAGCAAAAAATATGAGTCACATGCCAAATAACAATTTGGATACTGAAGACAATTTATCCAGGTTAAGCTATATAAAACATGAGTCAAAATGTAACTGAATCATTCTTCACTTTTTGATTTGTCACAACTCTTTTACCAACCCAACTAACTTGTCACTTATTTTTATTTAAAAAATCTTAAATAGTCTCACCCGCTTACAAAGATCCCCTTCCCGGTTGGGTTGATAGCTTAAATGGACCCGTTGGTGTTATGACAGCTGGAGCCCGTGGTGTCTTGCGTTCAATGATGTGTGATGCCACCCTGGAAGCTGATATGATACCCGTTGATGTGGCCATTAATAATATTATTGTAATACCCTATGGATTCTCTCAATACAAGGAGAGGTATTTTCTTTAAGACTGTACTTAATTCTTCATTAAATATTTTTTTTTTATTTTGATAGACCCAAAGAGATACCTGTGTACAATTTGGTATTGCCGGACAAATGCCGCAAACAATGGGGCTGGATCCTGCAGAGAGGTGTTGAACTCAATGAAAAATATCCACAGTCATGGCCATTGTGGTATCCGAATGCAACACTCACGCTGAACAAACACTATCACATGTTTAATATGATATTCTTTATGTGGCTGCCGGCGTTGTTAATCGATGGTCTGCTGACAATTATGAGAAAAAGGAGATTGTAAGTAAATATGCGAGTAGAAGAGTAGGCATATGACACAAAGCAAAAACCCTTAAAAAGTGTATAATAGCGCGTTTTGTATTATAAAAGATCATAGGCCGGTTATTACATCTTTCCGATAGATAAAAAATGTATGTTGTGGGACAAATTAATCGTTTTTTTTTGTTTTTACAAGTTTAATTTAAAGATGAACTGTCCGATTATCTTTTAACGAATGTTGGTCTGTGTTAGTTTTGGTCAATTCCCAACGAAGCGCTTGCTTGAGGTGATAGACATTCTGGTATTTTTTTTAGTGCCAACCTTGCTTTCCAAAATACTCCAGACACAATAGTCCAACGGATTGGTATCCGGAGATTTTTGAGACCATTGTGCGCTGGAAGTGAATCGAGGAACCTCATTTTGAAACCATTCTTGGGTGGCGCGTGCTGAGTCTTGTTGGAATGTCCAAGGTCTGCGTCAAAAATGTTTGCGTGCCCAAGGCTTTAATACACCCTCCAGAATATTTTCGCGATAATATTCGGCATTTATTCTGATGTCACGATCGATTAATACGAGCGGAGAGCGACCATCGGCTGTTATGGCGGCCCAAACCTTCACCATGGCCGGCGCCTGAGTTCAGGTGGCCAACCGAAGGTGAACATTTGCAGTTGACCTCTTTGACAAGTGAACACGATCATTTTGCTGGTCATCAGAGAAAACCAAATTCGGCAGTTCACAACTTTCGGCCAAGCGAAGCAACTCCTTAGCTCTTTTGAGTCCATTTTATCTCTGCTGCGGTGTAAGTTCTTGCACTTTTTGGAATTTCAATGGCTTTATCCCGAGCTCATTTTTCAATATTTGCTGAATGAAATATTGCGATATAATGAGCTGTCACTGGAATAATTTTAACAGCTGTCGGACAAGTGGCTTAGAAATGACAGCAGTCTGAAGTTGGTTGTAATTTTTTCATCTCACCTTGTAAATTTAACTTATGGTTTCCACAGTCACATTTTTTGTGATTTATCAATTATCACAGTTAACCCGGATAAAGGTTTGTATGTAAACGTACTTTAACTTATTATTCCCCGAAAGAGTAATTGTGCGATTTTTAATTACATTGTCCCGTTTTCATATTTTTCTTTATAGTACAGTTATGTTGTATTTTAAGGAAATTAAAGTATAAATATCACATTATCGGGTTTTCATTATTACATTTTCCTGTTAAAATAAATGATTTTTTACGGACATATGGCAAGGTTTTCGTAAATGTAACTGGTAGTCACTGCATTTTTTCACAGTGGCATCTTTATTTTAATCTAAAAATTATAAAAAAAAGAATTTTTTAATTAATGTCGTGAAATAAATCTATATTTCAGTGCTTCAATATAAAATAAACGATTTGCGTTATTCATTTTTTATTTAAATAAATTTTGCTTTTATTGCCATATTATCAATATAAAATATTATCAATATAATATCAATATAAAATATGGCAACACACACTTAACTAAAATGTGTAATAACGAAATTATTTATGTGTCCGACAACATCAATTTTTATCTATCAGAAAGATATAGCAACCGATCACATTTTTTTATAACTTCTCCCCAACAACATTTAATTTTAAGTAAAACATTTTTTCCTCCTTCGGCATGGACGCACAACATTTGTCTGTGGCAAAATTACATTATTGTTTATGGAAGTGATTTTACGTCAATGATTGAACTGTTTTATTAAATTATGTTGTTATTGTTCTTATTTTTATAGCATGATTCGAGTACAAAAACGCATTGCTGTCGGATTGGAAGTTTTACAATTTTTCACCACAAGAAAATGGGATTTTCGTAATGAACGTTTGCTACAAATACTGAATAGTCTGTCGCCAAGGGATTTAGAAATGTAAGAAAAAGGGACATAGAATTCAATTCATTGTTTAAATCTATTAATATTTTCCTTTGATATTGTCTCAAAATAGATTTGAAGTACAAGTGGAAAATCGTGAATACGACATTGAGGGATATTTGGTGACATGTTGTCTTGGTGGTCGTCAATACATTAACAAAGAGCCATTGGAATCGTTGCCCAGAGCTAGAATTATTTTCAAGTGGTATGTTGGGGTTTTTTCGTAGCACCATTTTAAATTAATTTTTTCAAATTTCTTTTAGCATGTACGTATTGGATAGAGTCTGCAAAGCATTGATTTGTGGTTGGTTCTTCTATTGGTTGGCATCGAAAGTTGGATTTTTTTAAACAAATGCAAGCTGATGACTCTATGTAAATAAAGGTGGGTTCCAATGTCACGATCTGTGGTTTCGTTTTTATATAACTTTTTCTCTTTTACATTATTTAGATCAATTATTTCAACTCGAACAATCATACGTATAGTCTGATCCTTGTACAATCTAAGACATGAACATAGCTCTGGGAATACAGTTACAAATCCATTTATTTTGTGCAATATGGCTAAATATGGTCACATAGGTTATAACTCATTTAATAATGTAAAGAAACAATACTCTCAATTCAATTTTCTCTTTATAGGATATTAAATCTTATATTTTCATTGCAATCCATGTATATACATTTTATAGAAACCATGTTACATTTAAAAATATTTATTAAAATAAAAATCGCCAGAAGTGAGAGTAAAACAGATCAAAGCTTAAAAAAATGATTTCGGCGTTGCCATTTTTGTCTTACCGTGAAAATGCAACACTGTTGCCAACTAAAAGTGGCAACAGTGTTGTACCATGGCCCAATTATAAGGTCTTCCTTCGAGCGAATTAATCTAAAACAGCTGTTATTTTATCAGATGAAATGTCAAATTTCATGCTAGAGGCGAAAATAAACATTTTCGCCTTGACAGAAGATTTTTGTCGCGAATTTTTAGAAAGAAGATTTTTGTGGCAACAATTTTTAGAAATTTTAAATTTAATTGACAGATAGTTTGGAAATCAGCTGAGCTGGAAGGGGAACTTATACTTGGATCATGTGTTGTACGATTTAAACTTTGATCTGTTTTAGCCCTGACTCGCCAATCGGATGTGTGAAATTAAGAAAAATAAATTGTTATTAAATAATAAGACAACCCCGATTTCAAACTCCCACTTCAATATTATGTATCTTTTGTAACAAACATGAATCTCAAACTAAATATAATTATTTGTATTTTCTTTTTTGTTTTTATTGTTGTTTATAAACATATGTATACATTTTTGTTCTTGATGTTGTTATTGGTGAAGGCCGCAATTTTGTTTGTGCATGTAAATGTTGTAAAAACAAAGAAAATATCAACTGTTATCAAAGTGTAATGTCTTGTTATTGTAAATATTTTCACATAACAGATATATTTTAAGATTATCTTATAGACAAATAAATGTAAGTAAATTAAAAAAAGATACAAAATATAAAATGTTTTATTTCGTAAATACTCGAGGGCTACAATTTATAAAACTTATAAAGGCAAGTTTACACGGCGTGTTAGAGGCATATGTAAATTGGCATTTTATGCCATAATGTTAGCGCTTGGCAGCATAGATATGTTAAAAAATTTTAATATATTTTCAAATACAGGTAGTCGCATCGACACAGCTGCTGGGACAATGAACTGTCAAACCGATTTTGGAATTGAAAATGTTGAATGGAAAATTATTGAAATTTGTAAAAATTGTTGAAAAATTCATATAATGGGTGGGGGGCTCATACCAAAACGTGTACCTGCACAGACAATTTTCTGTCATAGGATGCAGTATCCATGACGAACTTCAAATACCAAATTTGAAACAATTTCGGTGAATAATGTCGCTAAAATCATCGAAATACCGAAAAACGGGAGGTACCGTTATATGGCGGCTATATCAAAACGTGGACCGATAAATCTTATTTTCAATATCAACCATCCTAGACATAATACAAATTGTACTGCCAAATTTTGAATCTCTACGTCAAATAATGTGGGCTGTATCGTGATTTCAACAGATAGACAGACAGACGGACATCGTTACATCGACTTAGAATTTTATACTGATCGTGAATATATATACTTTATGGGGTCTACGACGAATATTTATGGGTGTTACAAACGGAATGACAAAGTTAATATACCCTCCTTTTTAATGTGGAGGATATAATAAGGTGTATCTTCTAAACCTTCATCATGTTGTGCTACTAGTAAAAGTAAATTTCGTACTTCCAAAATATGTGCTCTAGTATAAAACTGATCCTTTTTCAATTTGCAAATTCATTTACTTCTTTAAACTAAACAATTTCTCACTTTCTGTACTCTTCACAACAATTAATATAATATAGAAAAGAAGAAGAAGCAGAATTGATCAGCTGTCATTGTTTCTTCTTCTTGTGGTGAAATGGGGACTGAAGACACATAACCCCAGCCCTTCTATAGGGATGTGACTCAGAATGACCCTTATTGGGACTTTAGCTGGACCTACACAAACATTTTTGCTATGTCATATGCATGGTAGAGGGTTAGGACTTGCGAACATTGAAATTTCAAAAATAAATTGCCAAAAAAATTAATTTCAAATTTTTTGCGAAGCCATTCAGATTTTATTATGATATGTGTTTTAACAAATTTTAATAATTTTTCATTCATTTTCCAAAATCTTTTGACAGTTAATGTTTCATCAGCTGTATCGATGCGGCTACCTATATTATTGTATCCTGGCCATATGTACTAGATACATACAATACATGGAACAGCAAGTCCCAGCTGATGTGACTCTATTGTAATACTAGTGTCAAACTAGATATGACGTTTTGTGATATAATCCCATTTCTTGATATGCAATAGGTATACCCTTTTTTGATATAAAATTTCACTGCAGGGCAATGTGAACATATTTTTTGCCAAATAATAGAAAAAATCGCCGTTGTACTTAACAAAACGCCATAGGCGATAGTTCGGAAATTTTTTTGCGGTTAAGGAACTGCGACACCACCTTACACAATATATTCGTATATTTCATGTTTCCTAAAATTGCAAAATGGGGAATACTTTGTGTATGTATGCTGCTTGGTTTCAACTTGAAAGAGATGTTGTCTCTTCTACGATTTTCTAGCGATTGCTCGGAGTGTTGATAGATTAGGACCAACAGCTAACAACTATACATTCAGGGGAATGATGTGAAAGTAATAAAATTAAATATTTTAAGAACTATTCTTCTGAATTTTCAATTTAATAATCCTAATTCCAAAAATGGATATTTTTGAATTTAAAATAATTTAATGAGAATTAATTACTTTGTTTAAATTTTTGGACATATAACTCTGACACTTGTTTGTATTACGTACAAAAACAAGTTTGTATGTGGTTGTTGTTACGATTGTGGTACAACAACACTTGCTGTTACCTGTATTATTCTACCATGCATACAATATGTCAAAGATAAAACATAGATGGCGTTCTTTAAACTGCCCATCAAGTTCAAGGAAAAGTCCGTTTCAAAACAATCTTTCATTACAATACAATGTAGCACTCTTTAATTTTAATTAAAAAATAAAATTGGATAAAAATAATCTGATGTAAATTACTTACTAAATAATGCTAAATATTTAGACAGACAATAGTGTGTTTGCATACAAAACCTCTGCGCGGATAAACTCCGATAATTGACCAATCACAATACTAATTCTGAGCCCAGTAATGCTTTATGTTAGTATGTACATTCCATATCGGATTTGAAATAAATCCGTATTCTTGTGTGGTGAATATGGTTGAATACATCCGGTTTAAGCAATAAATAATGTCGGTTAATGCGCATAAAATTTTGCATCTAAACGCGCTATAACCCGGATAGAGATTTTGTATGTCAACGAACTTTGAGGCGCCTTAAAATAGGCTCACCAATTTATACATGATATAATAGGAGTGTTCGTATACTCTATAATTTGACCAGTAAGTGAGAGCGAAATGAGAGAGACAAAATTCCCCAGTAAGAATATAATAGGATGATGAGATTTTCGGTTTATTTATGCGTCAAATTCAGCTAAAAAATGTGCATCCGTTGATGATGAAAATGCAGGAATCTTTGTGTTGCAGAGGGAATCTTTGTATTCCGGGTGAGTACACTAAGACAAGTTTTCTTTTATTATTGATAATTTTTTGTAATGAAAATATAAAATGCATAGAAATAAAGTACATCAAAATATTTGCATTAAATTTGCCTTAATGGATCAACTGTCCGTTTATTTTTAAACTGTTTTCGTTAGAGAAAAAATCGATTTTTTCTCGGTAATTTCTTAATGCTAGCTTCTACATTGTGTTATAGTCATGTGTAAAGGGATTTTTTGACATTTAATAATTAATGCTTTTGACACATACTTTTAACCGCGCCCAGCAATTTTTAAACTTAAAGGAATATATATGTATATACTTTATAAAATATATCCTGTACAATGCTACATAGTGTAGACATATTACATTTATGTTGCACTCATACTATAAATATTTTAATGTATACGATACTATAAAGCGTTTTCTTTCAGATAACAAATTGTGTGAAGCGCCTTAAAGTATGGAGTGGAGCTTAACATGTGTCTCTAACATTATATGTAAACGAGCCTCTAGTTAGTAAATGCATGGTAGAAGAATATAGGTAGATGCATCGACGCAGCTGCTGGGACAATGAACTGTCAAACCAAATTTGGAATTAAAAATGTTGAATGAAAAATTATTTAAATTTGTAAAAATTATTGAAAAACGAGTATTATAATATCCTCCGAATGACGTCGTACAAGAAAACATATAAAAATCTACTTATATTTGAAAAGAAATTTAAAGTTTTTCGACATATCAATGCTCCCAAGCGTTGATGCATCTACCTGTATTCTTCTACCATGAGTAAATGTTATTATAAAAGTAAACCAACCAACCTAATTATTACAAGGTAACAGCCATGGTAGAAGAATATCGGTAGATCCAAAATTTTTGCAAATTTATATAATTTTTCATTCAACATTTTAAATTCCAAAATTGGTTTGATGGTACAATGTCCCAGCAGCTGTGTCGATGCGACTACCTGTATTCTTCTACTATGTTTGTATACGTAAATAAGCAACAACCATGGTAGAAGAATATAGGTAGACGCATCGACACAGCTGCTGGGACATTGTACCATCAAACCAATTTTGGAATTTAAAATGTTGAATGAAAAATTATATAAATTTGCAAAAATTGTTGAAAATGCATATTATAACAACTCCCTGTTGGCGTCGTATAAAACAAACAAAATCTACTTATTTTTAATAAAATATTAAAAAAAATTGACATATCAATGTTCTGACGCGTTGATGCATCTGCCTATATTCTTCTACCATGTATACAACACAACCAAAAGAGGATACAAAAAAGTGGCAAATTTGTATCTCAATGAGCTGTTACCATGGTAGAAGAATATAGGTTGTAGCATCGACACAGCTGCCGGTACAATGAACTGTCAAACGAATTTTGGAATTGAAAATGTTGAATGAAAAAATTTTTTAAAAAATACAAGTCATAACAACCGCTAATATACTTTTATATCGGACCACCCTATTAATCTACCACACGCAATGTTTTATCGATTCCAATTTTTATCAGTGTTGGCTAGATGTAAAATAGCAAAACAAAAACCAAAACCTACCAATCAAGTTAGCATTGATATTTTGAAAGTAATTTGCTCGTCTTTTACACAGGGTCCCAAAGCATCAATAAAGCAAAAATTAAAGCGAAAGAAAAGACAATGGCCAATAACTGTTACGCATACCCAAGCTCTATTAATGAAATGCCCAAAAATGTTTGGCAAGATATTCATTCGCATGGCGGGATGCTGAACAGCGAATGGATCGATATGAATGGACTAGTAGTACAGAGATAGAAATTCCATAGCATTTATGACGATGACCTATATTGGGCTGTGGGGCTATGTTTATGGTGTGTAAACTAATTTACAAATACACACACACATATGTATGGTTCGATTTTACATGGAGCTTGGTTCGCCGAAAAAAGAAGAAGAAGAACAATGACCGTGAATATCAGCTATTTTTATTTCATTTTTTCCAAAAATGGTAGTATATCGACTGGTTTTTAAGTGGATTTTGGCGGATTTGCAAGAGAGTCATAGTAGAGAAAGTCATCTTTGGAGCGAAATTTTTTCTCTTGCTAATATTTTTGTTTTAATGGAGCAACCTTTTGACACCCAATAAAATTATTGTTAGGGAAGGGCGACCTAGATACTCAATCACAGAAATTTGTGTTTATATCGCGTGTAGACTGAAACTTAGAAATGTCTGTCAATTATGACCTTGGCATTTTTAATGAGTCACTATTGGGCGATGGTGTTTGGGAATTCGTTCAGAAAAATTGCAAAAATTCATAAAATACACTGGAAATGGGTCAATAGGCAAAACCCGGCTGGCAAAGTGATTAGTTGTTGGCTGGTCAATATGGTGACGAATAGATGGCGTTCAGCATAGTAACAACTCATATGTGAACCCTGTATTATTGCCGCCATTAAAAATGTTTTATTCACAGTTATGTCCATGATAAAATGATACAGGTAGTCGCATCGACACAGCTGCTGGGAATATGAACTGTCAAACCAATTTTGGAATTCTACATTTTGATGAAAAAAAATTTAAATTTGTAAAAAATATTGAAAAATGTATGTCATAACGATTGGTGCCGTATAAGAAAACTAATAAAATTATACTAATTTTTGAAGAAAAAAACATTTAAAATTTTTTGACATATCAATGTTCCCAAGCGCTGATGCATCAATCTGTATTCTTCGGCCATGGTTATGCCGTTGCAGAACGAGCTAGTTGAAGGGAAGTATTCCGTAAATGGAAAGATCGGTTCTATATCATGTTTATCATTCATCTATAGGGTGAGATGAAAAAACTGCAAGCAGCTTCAGACTGCTTTCATTTCTAAGCCACTCGTCCGACAGCTGTTAAAAGTATTCCAGTGATAGCTCATTATATTGTTTGCAAGCGTTCAAAAGCGAGAATTTCCAGAAAAAAAGTTATTCGCGATGGAATTCAAGCATGATAGTGTGATTTCTTTATATTTGACTGGAAAACCACAAGAGGCTATCGTTAGAGCACTCCAGAATTTAAATGTGAATAAATCTTTTGAGCCTCGTACCATTGGTCGTTACCGTGATACTGGTAACGTAGCCCGACGTCAAGGAAGTGGAAGGAAGAAAACAGCAACATCAGCAGAAATGGTTTGAAAAGTAAAGAAGCGAGTTGATTGAAGCCCGCGTCGCAGTGGCCGACAAAATGGCTCGTGAGCTGAACATATCGCAATATTCCATTCGGCAAATATTGAAAAATGAACTCGGAGTAAAGCCATTGTCATTCCAAAAAGTGCAAGAACTTACACCGCAACAGAAAGAAAATAGACTCAAAAGAGCTAAAGAGTTGCTTCGCTTGGCCGAAAGTTGTGAACTGCCGAATTTGGTTTTCTCCGATTGGAGAACATTTGTTGTCCAGCAGTTTGTAAACAAACAAAGTGATCGTGTTCACTTGCCAAAGAGGTCAGCTGAAAATGTGCACCATCAGTTGGCCACCAGAACTCAAGCGCCGGCCATGGTGATGGTGTGGGCCGCTCTCCGCACGTATTAATCGAGCTTGGCATCAGAATAAATCCCGAATATTATCGCGAAAATATTCTGGAAGGTGTATTAAAGCCTTGGGCACGCAAACATTTTGGCCGCAGTCCTTGGACATTTCTACAGGACTCAGCACCATCGCACTCAGCACGCGCCACCCAAGAATGGTTACAAAATGAGGTTCCTCGCTTCATTTTTCCGTTGGACTATTGTGTCTGGAGTATTTTGGAAAGCAAGGTTGGCACTAAGAAATACCAAAGTGTCGATCACCTCAAGCAAGTGCTTCGCCGGTAATATGCGAAAAATACCGCCGAGATGGTTTCATTGGCCGTTTGAAGGAACAATTCGAACAAATCTAAACTTATTCTAAAATTTGAGGCTATTTCCGACATTTTTTGCTTTCATTCAATAAAATGTAAAAATTATGGCGTTTGACTTTGTTCTTTTATCTCACCCTGCATATATAATACAAGTTTACATACGAAATGTTAGATAAGGTTGAAAAGAGGGGCGAAGCAATTCGCCGCATGCCCTGTTGGGCATACACTTAAGCCACTATAGACCTATTGTGCACTCTAGACTAAGGGTTTTTTTTTTGTCTTATATCATTTACCATGCTCTGATTAAGGTCTGGTATGGAGTCGTTCCCTAAGAATTGGGATCTGATATTTGCAAACGCTGGGCATTGGTGGGGACGCGCCTGGTAGGTGAAATGACAAACACGCTCAGGTACGAAATCTTTGTTTCATTCCTCTTAGAGTATGTTTACATGGAAAATCTCCACCCGGAATAATCCTGATTATTGACTAATCACAATGAATTTATGGTATGTGTATTAAGTCAGGAGGTTAACTCGGGTCGACTTTACTTTAAAACTCTTAAACTTTTGCAAATGTTTACTTATGGACTGCTATTTTGTGTATAGAAGTAGTAGCCGAGTTTAAAGTTGAAGATTCTTGCACGTAACGAAACAGAGTTTTTGAAAATCACATCCGATTGAATCAATGCAAATCAAAGACGAGTCTATAATAATAGACGTCTACTATGGTGTAGAGTCAATCATGTCAATAAAATTCGTGTGTTATTATAGAAAGCGAATCTGAACACCACCAAATGCTAATTTCAAATAGTTTAATGACCCAAAATATTCACAGAAGAACAAAAGTTGACATTTTTTCTTATTCAAGTTAGTCGGCATTATATTTATGTATCCATAAGATTTTATACATTTACATATATACAGAGGTCTACAGTCATAGTTTGAATGACATGGCATTCTTCCAACATACTTAACCTGAGATCAATCTGATTGATTTATCATATTCATCTTCTTTGCAAACTTTCTTCTTAACTCATGAATATTTATTAAATTAGTGATTTACACAAAAAGATTAGACTACACTCGAAGAAATATGTTTGTTGGGGTATAGCTTTTGAGGAAATCCAGATGATGGCAATTTTTTTTATACCCTACACCACAATGTGGTCAGGGTATTATGTCTTTGTGCATTTGTTTGTAACATGCCATGTATTCTTGAGAACAAAATGCAGGTCGCATTTAATATCCGATTGAGATGAAATTTTCCAAACAACATTTGTTTGGCCCAAGGACGAACCCCATTGAAGTTGGAGATAATCGGTAAAAATTTAGATATAGCTTCCATATATATCTTCGTCCGATTTGCCTTTTATTGTGCACCAAACGTGTAATATCAGCCCGAAAAGTATGGAATTTTTCACATACAATCAAATCAGGCCTGAAAATAAGTATGCCAAATTTTATCGAAATCGGTTCAGATATAGCTATAGCTCCCATATATATTGTTCATCCGATTTGTTATTTTTGTCTTCCGCAGCCGTAATATGCACTCTGTTACAACAATATTTGGGGAATTATAACAAATGCAGCTCAGAAATATTTTTGCTAAATTTTATCGAGATCGGTTTAGATTTGGATATAGCTCCCATATATAACTTCGTCCGATTTACCTTTTATTGTACACCAAACGTCTAATATTTGCCCAAATGGGATGGAATTTGGCACATGCGACCAAATTGAGTCTAGAAGTTAGTATGTCAAATTTGGTGAAGATCGGTACAGATATAGCTATAGCTCCCATACATATTGTTCATCCGATTTGTTTTATTTGTTACCCACAGCCGTAATATGCACTCCGTAACAACGATATTCAGGGAAATATATCAAATACAGCTCAGAAATATCTTTGCCAAATTTTATCAAGATCGGTTCAGATTTGGATATAGCTCCCATATATATCTTTATCTGATTTCAAATTAATTTTGTACAAAATGGGCAATACAAGTCCGAATTTAGAAGAAACAAATGCTTCGGCATATTTAGTCCTTCGAATTTTAAATTATAATTATAATCATAGGGTGTATGATAGAATTCTCCCATAAAAAACTTTTAATTATTATGTGGAGCTCAACTAAATTAGCAAAGTGGTGTAGGGTATCATAAAATCGGCCCCGCCCGACTTTAGGACTTTCTTTACTGGTTTAGAGATAGGAAAGACTTTGCCGTGGTAAAATTAAGAAGGTAAAGTCATTTTAAGAAAACATTCCCATCTCTGCATTTTCTGTAATTTACCTTGTCACATTTCACTACATAAAAACAGGTTCCCATCTCTGATTTGTATATGTACAATCGACTTATAAATACAAATTTTGACAATGAGATGTTGTCAAATGAATAATTTTTTGAAAATATTGTAAACATATGATTGCTTGACTTTACCTTCTTGATTCTCCCATGGACTTTGCATTAAATGCAGTACATACCGACACCTAAATGCATACCGACACCTAAAGTAATAAGTAATCGTAATATATTTGACGTAAAATGAAAGGAATTGACAATCTAAAAAAAACCGTTATTCGAAAAAAATCTGTTTCAATAAAGCTTAAGCAGTCCTATGCTAAAGCTTGCGCCATGGTAGAAGAATACAGGTAGATGCTTGTTCTTGGGAACATTGATACGTCAAATATTTTAAAATGTTTTTTTTTTTTTTTTTCAAAAATAAGTAAGTTTTCAGAAGTTTTCTTATACGACACCAACCGGAGGTGCTATGATATAAAATTTCAAAAATTTTTTAAAAAATTGAATAAATTTTCCATGTTAAAATGAAGAAGGTAGCGAAGTCCGTCGGTCTGTCTGTAATCACGCTATATTTCGAACGATTTGAGATAGAGGGCTACAATTTTGCACACATGTTTATTTTGACAGTAGGCAGGTTAAGTTCGTAAATGGGCCATGTAGGTCCACGTTTTCATATAGCCCCCATATAACGTTACATCCCGATATTCGGTATTTTGATGATTTTAGCGCCATTATTCACCGGAATTGTTTCAAATTTGATATTTAAAGTTCCACATGGATGCTACAGCCTAAGACAGAAAATTGTCTGTGCAGATCCATGTCTTCGTATAGCCCCCATATAACGGTACCTCCCTATATTCGGTATTTTGATTATTTTAGCGACATTATCCACCGGAATTCTTTCAAATTTGGTATTTGAAGTTCGAAATGGATACTACCACCTAAGACGGAAAATTCTCTGTCCAGGTCCACGTCTTCGTATAACCCCCATATAACGGTACCTCCCTGTATATTCGGTATTTTGATGATTTGAGCGACATTTTTAACCGGAATTGCTTGAAATTACGTATTTAGAGTTCGTAATGGGAAATTAAGTCTGTGACAGAAAATTGTCTATGCAGGTCCAGGTCTTCGTATAGGTCCCATATATCAGTACCTCCCAATATTCGGTATTTTGACGAGTTTAGGTACAATATCCACCGAAATTGTTTGAGATATCGTTTTTAAAGTTCGTAATGGATGCTACAGCCTGTGACCGAAAGTTGTCTAATCAGGTCCAGGTCTTCGCACAGCTCGGATATAACGGTACCTCCCTATATACGATATTTTTATGATTTTAGCTATATTATTCACCTTTTATTTCAAGTTTCGAATTTGAATATGGTAATGGCTTATGAGAAACAATGCCTTTGTAGGTCCCCGTCGTATAGACCCCAATATAACGGCTATATTCGGTATTTTCAAAATGTTAACAGAATTTTTTAAGGATTTTATTTTTTGAAAATTTCCAAATTCATTCCAAATAGTGGAGGGTATTCAAAGTTCGGCACGGCCAAACTTACTGTTTTTTACTTGATACATCATTTAATTTGCCTATAAAAAATTTTATATGCAATTCTCTAGCCTCCGGGGGCTCAGAAACTCTGAGTACAGGATACCTCTTAAATGGCTTCTATCTAACAAATACCACCGAACGGCCTTCGGTTTATAGAAGACATATAGAACGCTCAAAACTTCCCATTAAACAGAATATATCTTACTTCCTGTTATTAACTTTTTAATTTTCCAACAATTGAAATTAAATTACTCGTAATAATAGTTCTTGTTTTTTTTTTTTTTCAAATACTAAAAATAACATTTACGATTAATAAATTTAACACAGGCCGTTCCCTTCGAAATCTTCCCCATTGGCTGGGTAAAATTTCCGCCTCAAAGAGTTTTTTTTTTTTGTTGTTGTATTAGAAAAACCCTAACAGACAATTAACAACTCGTATGGCTTTGTCATTTGGTAATTGATTTAGATTTGTCGCCATGCCATTCATTTTTTTAAATATTCCCCAACATACCAAATTGACTTGAGAATAATATTTTAATAAGCTTACAAACATAAGCCTAAAGCTTGAGAAAATCTTGAGAATGTATTGAGAAATGTTTGTTTAACAATTATAGAATAATCGAAAAGGAACCCTTATTCATAAGCTTATTCTTGTAATTGCAGAATAAGCTTACGAAAGTAATATTTTATAAAGCTTATTTTTTCAATGGTAAAAAATATTTATTTATTCATTTTTTAATTATTTTACACATTTCATTCATTGATTGCCATCCCAGCTGTCACTGCATCCTGTTGCCTTGATACCTAGATGCTTTCTTTCCCCTTATTTGAGCTTCTGTATCTCCTCCACTTATTCTTCACTTCTGTTGCATTCCTGCAACTTTTTGACGCCATTCTGAAATGAGATTGAAATAATTTATACTACAGATTCCCAGATTTATTATTCATCATTACCTTAGAGTTTCGTCCGGAAATGGGTCCTAAATTCGCGTGATTTTGATTTTAACCAAAGAAAATAATTTTTTGTTGACAATTTTCACAAAAAAAAAATCAAAACAAATTTGTCAACAAAGGACAGATTTGAGAAAAGTTTGTGCAAAAAAGTGTTTCTCAAGCATTGTTGAAAAATTCTTATGATAAACTATTTTCATAATATTATTCTCAAGCTGTATTGTATTTTTGGTATGTTGGGTTCATATTTGTGTGTGTGCGTGTGTGTGTTGCTAACATGCAAAATTATTTTAGCCTCTTTTTGGTGGCAGCCACTCTAGCGTAGAATTTTTAAAAAAAAATTATAAGTCTTTGTCTTCGTTTTTCTTTCATTAAAATTTTTAGGGTTGGGGAATATTAAAATTCTTCAGAATTTAACATTGATTGCATGTTTGTTTTATGTTAATTTAATAATTGTTGTTGGTTTTTGCCAAAAACGCAAAAAATTAAACTCCATCAGCTCACGTCACAAGTCAAGCCAAACCAATAAAATTATCTCTTAACGCTAGCAGCCACGACAAGCAACCTTAAGCCAGCTTTGTAAGTTACGTTTCGGCCACTAGAATTTCAGTCACAGTTTAGATGCGTACGTGAAACGACTGTCAAAGAGGCGAGTGCGTGACTACAACACAAAGACGAAAGAAGGCGTGCGCAAGCATTTTGTTAATTAAGCAAAATCATTTTTTTTTTGAAACGACGATACAGAGAAGATTCAGATATTGTTTAGTTTGTCGTTTAAGTCGATCGGTGGAATCACAAACCAGAAAAGTTACGCGGACGCTGCGAAATTCGAACGAAAATAAAAGAAAAGTATGCAAGTGATAATTTAAACAAAGGAAATATTTCATTTAGAAAACATTTGAAAAAAAAATACAAAATAAAATATTTTAGTGAAAACATTTATGAATTTAATTAGAAAAATTAAAAAATATGTCATTAAAGGATAAATGTTTACAAATGTTTGAGCTAAAAAATTTAAGAAGTTACATGTTTTATCGTACTGAGACCAAAAATAATAAAAAAATGAGATGTGAAATGATGTGTTTTTAAAGAAAACATATTCAATATTTATTTGTAGAAGAAAAAAAATGGAGTGATGAGTGATTGATTCACTGACAGATCATAAACACAGAGACTTAAGTGTATAAGTTCAAGGTTTTATTTTAAATAAGTTTCGTCACTCCTGTGAGACAAGTTGATGATTTGGAATATCGTCCTGTTTTCAGACGTACATCTATTGAAAAATTTTGTGAGAAGTACAAATCGATTGAAAAATAATAAAAATTAATGAAATTCCAGGAAAATTTAAATATTTTAAAGTTATGGAAAATTACATTTCAGTATAAAAACTAGTAAATAAAGTCTTAAAGTCGGGCGGGGCCGATTTTATGATACCCTACACGACTTTGCTAATTTAGTAGAGGTCTGCATAACAATTAAAAGTTTTTATGAGAGAATTCAATCATACACGCTATGATTATAATTATAATTTAAAGTTCAAAGGACTAAATATGACGAATGATTTATATCTTTTAAATTCGGACTTGTATTGCCCATTTGATGCACAATTAATTTTAAATCGACCAAATCTGGCAAAATATTTCTTAGCTGTATTTGATATATTTCCCTGAATATCATTGTTACGGAGTGCATATTACGGCTGTGGGTAACAAATCGGATGAACAATATATATGGGAGTTATAGCTATATCTGAACCGATCATCACCAAATTTGGCATACTAGCTTCTAGACTCAATTCGGTCACATGAGCCAAATTCCATCCCATTTGGGCAAATATTAGACGTTTGGTGTACAATAAAAGGTAAATCGGACGAAGTTATATATGAGAGCTATATCCAAATCTGAACCGAAATCTATAAAATTTAGCAAATGTATTTCTGAGCTGCATATATGATATTTCCCCAAATATTGTTGTTACAGAGTGCATAATACGGCTGGGGAGGAAAAAAATAACAAATCGGATGAACAATATATATGGGAGCTATAGCTATATCTGAACCGATTTCGATCAAATTTGGCATACTTATTTTCAGGCCTAATTTGGTTGCAAAATTGCATACTATTCGGGCTGATATAACACGTTTGGCGCACAATAAAAGGCAAATCGGACGAAGATATATATGGGAGCTATATCTAAATTTTGACCGATTATATCCAATTTCAACAGGGTTCGTCCTTGGGTGAAACGAATTAGTTGTATTGTTGCGGCCTGTACTTTGTTTGTACATGGACAGACAGACGGACGGACATGCATACATCGACTAAGAATGTGATTCTATGCAGATCATCAAAAGGAACAATGGGTCTATCTCGTTTCCTTTTGCCTGTTACAAACAAATGCACAAAGACATAATACCCTGACCACCTTGTGGTGTAGGGTATAAATATACTATATTTGTAACTACGTTTATTTCAGTGAATAGAAATTGTGATGCTACTGACAATATTTTTGGTACTTCAAATATGTTAGTTACTCAGTTGTACTGCTGACATGTAGGGAAATCGACTCTGTGACTGATCAATGTATAGACGTAACGCCAAATATACCAGAGGAATCTAAAATTTTTGTTTGAACCAATTTTTGATAAGGCTTCCGAAAAAAGTAAAAAATAACCTATAAATATGGTTTTTGGACCCGGATACCTTACACATGTGATTATAAAACTTTATTTGTAGCAGCAAGCCCAAGAAGATTGCGACTAAATGCATTGTTGGACTGAGCATATTTATAAAGAGCGCCATCTATGTTTGAGCTCACCAAATAAAATAGCAAACCAAAACTGACGGCGTTCCTTGCGACAAGTTTGGACATTTTACAACATTTTAAACGTAGCCCTATTTATTACACCTGTTGTGGGATTCTCCAACTCTTTGTCGCCCAAAATCGCTAAACTTCATACGGAAATTTTTCATAAAAAAAGTTGACAACTGTCGGTAGATCTTGAAATACAGATACATTTAAGATTTTTCTAGTTTAAGTCAACGACTGGCTGCTTTGTTTAAGGTTGTCTTAGTTCGATTTTGGTCCATAATTAAAATACCCTCCACCTGTCGGAAGGAACTTGAAAAATTAAAAATAAAATCCGCCGAAAAATATTGCTCAAATATGGGGGCTATACGAAGACGGGGTGAACTTCAAATACGAAATTCGAAACAATTCCGGTGAATAATGTCGCTAATATCATCAAAATACCAAATAAAGGGAGGCACAGTTGTATGTGAGCTAAGACGTAAACCTGCATAGACAATTTTCCGTCATAGTTTATAGTACCCATTACGAACTTCAAACACGAAATTTGACATAATTCCGGTGAATAATATAGCGAAAATCCTGGAAATTCCGAATATCTCGGGGTAGCGTTATATGGGTGCTATACTAAAACATAGACCATATACATAAAATATATATAGACAGTTCTCTTCCAGGGGTTAAAGTACTCACAGAGAACTCCTTGTGTAGAATATCAGACAATTCCATTGAAAAATATGATAAAAAACTTCAAAATACTGAATATCGGGGATACTGCTATTTCGAACTGCAGACAATAGACAGATCGGTTCAAACTTTTAGCTTCCTATCTTTACTTTGTTGGGTCTAAAATTATTATTTCGTTGAGTTACAAACGGAATGACGAACTCAATATACCCTCCGTACTATGTATTGTGGAGGGTATAAAAACACATTTATAGAAAATAATACATAAATAATAATTTGAATAATCCAAAAATTTGGTTCCAAAATTTTATTGCCAATTATTTACATAGTGTCTTAGCGGTTTAAATTACTTAATATAGGTATGGTATCGTAACAACAGATGTATTTACACCTGGTGACAAGATTTTGACTCTGTCTTGTTCTATCTTTCTATCTATGCAAGTGAAAAAAGCTTTTTATGTACTATCACCTTTACGAAATTTGTTGTAAAGTTTTTATCAGACGGAATGTTTTTTTTTTTTACATATGTGCTGTCAACGTGCATTTCAGTGTTTATGTCAAAATTGTCATTTTACACACGACTCATAATTGTGGTTATCAGATACTTGCAATGTTTTTTATTTCCTTTCCTAATTACATTGTTATTATATTTTATTGTACAATAAATTTTTGTAATTTCTAAATGAGTTTTTGCCACAAATTTGATTTTGTATAATTGTGCGCAACAAATCTTGATATCTTGATAAAATTATATTTTTCCGATGAAAATAGTAAACGCTGTGAACAAAAAAGTACATATATATATCACAAATAAAATGGTGAGCATGTATCACACGATAATTGTAACACAAACATATGGAAAATTTGACATTGCCTATGCAAAAACATTCCGCCTATAGAGCTTAAAATTGATTTGAGTTCTCATAGCACATTTAGACTACTCGTAAAACATCTACCAAATTTTATTTATACAAAAAAATCTCGCGTTATTTAGATATAACCATGAGAGTATTTACATGCCGATCAGCTGATGTTTTTTTGTGTGCCGTATTTTCACGTCGATGACAAATTGAAGCTTTGATCTATTTTAGCCTTAAAAGTGGTAGGGTACCAAATTTTGTACAGGTTCTTGAACGGTGCTTTGTGATTTAAAAATTACTCGTGTAAATGAGCGATTGGAACTGTATAAAACTTCATGTTGCGACAAACGCCATCTGTACTTCACTTCCTTGGTTTATGAATACATAGCATGGCAGAAGAATACAGGTAGATGCATCAACGCTTGGGAACATTGATATGTCAACATTTTTTAAACGTTTCTTCAAAACTAAATAGATTTTTATATGTTTTCTTATACGACGTCATTCTGAGGTTATTATAATAAGCGTTTTTCAACAATTTTTACAAATTTAAATAATATTTCATTCAAAATTTTCAATTCCAAAATAGGTTTGACAGTTCAATGTCCCAGCAGCTGTGTCGATGCGCCTACCTATATTCTTTTACCATATCTGAATACGGGAGCAATATGCATATATATTTCATATCGGATTTAAAATAGGCCTGGTAGTAAGAATAGTTATTTTGGTATTGTAAAACTATTTGAATAAATCCTGATTAGGCTGAAAATGCTCTTTACCATAGTAAAAATGTCTTATGCTAATTCGATAAAAGTGGACTTTTTGTATTAGTAACCCTCACCTCTATTTTTAACGTTAATCTATACATAATGTTAGAATCATATGTAAAGTGACTTGCTCTTAAACGATCCCCACAATTTTGAAACTAAAAATAACCGCTTTGTTGTAAAGTAAAAATTAATACATTTATATTATAATAATGGTATCAGTACATTCTATTGCGTTGTACTTTACACATGACACTTACATAATATGTAAACTAGACCTTTGTAGGCTTTTAAGATACTCGGCGAGAGGATATCATAAAATGTAGGCGAGATAGGTTAACTACTTCATAATTTCATGTTTTTTGATTGTTTGGCTATATAGCAGGGTTCCGGTGTGTATAAAACCGCTTTGGTAAAGGCTAGTTCACACATTTCTTAAGAGGCATATGAAAATTGAATTGTTTACATTTATACCTAGAATTTTTAAGGCATACTATTAAATCCTCTTCACAATTTTAAAACTACAGCGAAATGCTTTAGATTATTTAATAAATTATATGATGTAAACATAGTATAAGTTAAACATAGTATTAAGCCTTATTTATATTTATTTACAAAACGTTTTATTTAGATTGTCAATTCTTTTGATTATAAGTCAAATAAATGGTGAGTCTTTGTGAAATGTGTAACTTAGGTTTCGATGTAAAGCAGACTAACTTTAACTTTAAAAAAAGTGAATTTGAAATGTTGTGTAAACTGGCCTTAACAATTTTTGACATTCAAATAAATACTGCGCTATTGTTGCTACGTTTTCAACGTGATGGTGATAAAAATATTGGTTCTGCCCAACTTTATGCCATTTATAAATGTCTATGACCGCAAATCTTTATGCAAATATTTAAAATTCATAAAACGAGCGAATTCTAAAAACTATCAAATTCTATGGATAGTTATGAATAAAAACTTGATGAATTATTTATTTTTTGCAAATTTTACAAATTATTCTTAAATAGCAGACTAGTTGATGAAATATATTAAACTTTTTGCGCAGATATGCAAATACATATAAACTTGATTTGTAAATCTTAACGCAAAGATTTTAAAGTAAACACGTGCTAGTCACCGTGATATTGTGTTCTTTGCCAAAATTCCAACAAAAAAAGTTATGTCACCAATGAACATGGGTACAGGTGAATTTTTATTATTTTCGCATAGTTTGCATTTTTGCCATTGCCAATCGCCATTGTAGAACACGCAAGTGTTATGAAATTCTTTGCAGATTCTGCATATTTTACCTAGCTTGGGGTCATGGTTACGTGCAAATAAACAGAGTGTGATAACTAACGGCTCGAACGTGTTGTTATTGGTTTACAAGAATTTTTGTTACGAATATTTCGTTCTCATACTAGATTCACGAAAATGTTGAACATTTTTTAAATATTTCAAATTTAAATGAGGAGATTAGGAAAAAATGATAGAAACAACCAAAGATTAATCATATTCTCTATAAAAAACAATACAAATTATTTGAGATTTTAATGCAGAAGAAGACTAAAAATGGGACTTTTTATAAACAATATTAGTTGTGTTCCAGTACTTTTTTAGTAGTAAAACTAGCAGAAGAGAGAACAGTACGAAATGCCATTCTCATTTAGGTGTGCTCAAAAAATAAGGGAACGGAAAATTAGGAGAAATGCGATAAAATGTCAACATTCAAAATTCCAAAAGAAAACAGTCTAAATCGGACTTGTGAAACCTTACTGAAATGGATGCCAAAAATTAAAAAAATTAGTATTGAAAATAAGTTAAAATTAATAATTATTTTTGAATGTTGTTTATTTAGAAAGTTTTGCTTTAAGAATGCTTTGAAGAGTATTTAGAGGTGGAGTTTTCTCAAAACCTAACCCCGGAGAAGCTGACATGGTTGGAGGCGCCGCTTAAAATAATGTTAATTCTGCTAGAAGACTTAATGCCACAAGTTGAGAAGACAGCCAGCCTAAAAAATAAAAAGAAAATGTTCGCAGTAATAAGCGATCATCTTTCATTTTAAACTTAATTTTTCAATTTACCTTTCACTAATTTTGCACTGTTTTAAAATACGTTTTCTTCGTCTGATTCCTCATTCAGCCTCTTCACTCCTGGAATCATCCAAAAGTGAATACATCAGTTGCTCCATATTTTCTCTTTTTGTTTTTTGCACGACAAATATTAGTTTTTCTTTAGTTTTTAATTTTATCTTTTTTCTTTACATTTGTTGTCACGCGCGAAATTTGAAATGTATCAATAATTATTCAACCTTGTTAGCCCTACCAATTAAATGTCAAGTTTACAATATTCACATTTTTGCTCGGCCAAATTCATGTAGGTAAAACAAACAGGAATGTGTACTACTCAGCGCCATTTTTTTTCTCGAGAGAGCTGCAAGTGTTGCTAGTTTTTCGAAGACGGGAATGCGTTGTAGCAGAATTAGCACTAATTAGTACTAATTTGTAGGTTCTGGAACACAACTATTTTGTTACAACAGAGTAAGTCATGAAATGATATAAAAAATCATATGTTAAGTGACTTTAATTTATGTACTCATATGAATTTTATATTTAAAGTTTCAACTTTTTAGAAAAAATTTAAAAAATGTATAAGAAAAGACAATTCTTTCTTCTGCTTGTATCAGTGCGTATTTCATGGATTTCCATTCAAATTGCCATCAAAATCAAAAAAGAAGTAGTAAAAACTAAATTATGCTACTAGAAATTAGGAACCATGTTGTATGGCACGTTAACTCGTATACGTAATGCCAATTCGAACATTGTATAAGCGTTCTCTCGATTTTTCTTTTTATTTTGAAGTAATTTTTGTAAAAAATACTCTCATTTTAAGCGGTTGTGCAGAAAGTGTGTTAAAGTGAACAATGTAGAAAATTCTTTGTTAGATGCGACAAGTATTTCATACTTTAGGGTAAAACAACAAATAGAGTGCGAATCACGTTCCATGTGAACTTGATATTAGTGTACGGTTAACTCATGCTAGAAGAACATAGGTAGACGCATCGACACAGCTACTGTGACAATGGACTGTCAAACCAATTTTGGAATTGAAAATGTTGAAAAAAAAATATTATTAAATTTTTGTAAACATTTTTGAAAACCCGAATTATAATAACCTCCGAATGACGTCGCATAAAAAACATATAAAAATCTACTTATTTGTTAAAGAACATTTACAATTTTTTGAAATATCAATGTTCCCAAGCGTTGATGCATCTACCTGTATTCTTCTACCATCGGTTAGGCTGCAAATACATAAAAAGCTTGAAGTCATGGCTAGGCATATTAATGCCAAATTATAATGAAAAACGACGGCAGGATTTTAGTGGGGCTCTGTAATTCCTTTGTGAAATGTCACAAAATAGGCCGTGCCATGACTTCAAGCTTCTTATTTACTTAGCCCTTTAACTTCTCTCTTCTCCTTCATTCCTTCAATATTACTAAACGTTTAGAAGTGTGCAACCATGGCCCTATTATAATGTCTTCCTTCGAGCGAATTAATCTAAAATTGGATCGGCAGTTCATTGTGCCAGCAGCTGTATTGATGCGACTACCTTTATTCTTCTACCATGCGCTCCTGCGATAATCTATCAAAACACAAGTCGAAAGTAGTTTTCATAATTATTAAAATCTGAGCTCTCTTTTCACAATATAAAGAAAAATGACCCAATATTGCGTTTAAGAAATGGAATAACATAGTGCCATAATTCCTCATCTCAAATTCGAAGTATTACTTATGTGCTGCATTGACGGTCGGCATTTTGGAACAGCGATAGGCAATAATCTATATTTGTTTCCGGATTTTACCATATGCACGAACAACCCTTGACAAAGAGTACTAATTTTTTCATCCATGGGGACGGAAAAAATACCTCTTCCCTGGCATCTCTTTCTTTCTGCAAATCTTGCATATTCTCATTGCAGCGAATTCAAATTTAATTGACAGATTTTTTGGTAATCAGCTGAGCTTGTGTATAACATTTCTACACTCTTTTATGTGCTAAGATAATACTGCGCTCTCCTTACTTCCGTTATCAGACGAGAAAGTTTACGGATAAGAAGAGTCAGTTGTATGTGAGAAACAAGCAGTTGAATGATGTAAATGTCTCTTTTTAACCGGCTCTCTCGCTCTCTCCCATAAACGCACATTTAATTCCGACAAACTTTATATATCTGGATTGGGATTAAACTCGTCATTTAAATCAATATTGCTTTCAAATTGAATATTGTTTTTTGAACCTCTCTACCAACAGTTTTCTGAATCATTTGTTCAATAGTGAACAATTGACAGTCACAGGGAAATGTTCTCTCACCTTTCTATTTACAAATTCTGTAGCATTTTTGCCTGAGAGCATGGTAGAATTATGAATTTAAAGTCATGCAATCATATGTTTACAATTTTCCCAAAATTATTTATTTGACAACATCGCATTACCAAAATTTTTTATTTATAATATATATACACATGCACACACACACACAAATCAGAGATGGGAACCTGCTTTCTATGCAGTGAAATTTGACAAAGTAAATTACTGAAAATGCAAAGATGGGAATGCTTATTTGAAATGAATTTACCTTCTTAATTTTACCATGGTCTAGAAAAATACAGGTAGATGCATCAACGCTTGAGAACATTGATATGTCAAAATTTTTTAAATATTTCTGCAAAAATAAGTACATTTGTCTATGTTTTACCACACAACGCCAATCGGAGGTTGTTATAATATGCATTTTTTTAATAATTTTTACAAATTTGAGTAATTTTTCATTCAAAAATTTCGATTCCAAAATTGGCTTGACAGTTCATTGTCCCAGCAGCTGTGTCGAAGCGTCTACCTATATTCTTCTACCATGAGTAGTTCTATAAACTATTCCGTTATTATATTCTACATCGACTTGACTAAAATTTTTGACAATCTCCATTATTTTCCAGAAAATGTCGGCGTTAACACCCGTTCAGCAGTATTACAAAGACAAAACGATATTTATTACCGGTGCAACCGGTTTTATGGGCAAAGTTCTCATCGAAAAATTACTCTATTCATGCAGTGAACTAAAGGAAATTATCATCATTTGTCGGCCTAAGAGAGGTAAATGTCCACAGTCACGTTTGGAGGAGATATGGAAGGCTCCTGTAAGTCCTATAAAAAATTATTTTTTTCAGATATAATTTATAATTATTCCCCTGCTTTTTGCAGATTTTCCAACGCATCAAAGACGAGAAACCACATGCCCTGAAAAAGGTGACCATGTTTCAGGGCGATATCACATTGGAATATTTAGGCCTATCCGATGATGAATTAAAATATGTTGCAGAAAATACGAATATTGTTTTTCACATGGCTGCCTCATTGAAAATGGAATGCCCTCTGAGCGAATCGATTAACATGAATTTGGCCGGAACACGACGTGCACTCGATGTTGCACGTAAAATGAAAAATCTTGTCTCTTTTGTCCACCTATCGACGACATTCTGTAATTACGATCACAAAGTTCTGTACGAGCAGGTTTACGAAGTACAACAGAAACCTGAAGATTTAATGCGTCTCGCCGAATGGATGGACGCCAAGACATTGGATGCGATAAGAAAAGATTTAATCGAACCTCACCCGAATAATTATACCTATACGAAACGTTTGACAGAGATTTATGTTCGCAATCATTACGAAACGATGCCGGTTGTAATTGCCCGACCAAGTATAGGTAAGACGAAACAGGAAATGGGAAGATGAATGGATTGAATCTCGATGGTATTTATACCAATTAATTTTTTACGGGTTAGAGGCAATTATCGAGTTTCCTCTGCATTTTGAGATCTTAATTGGATTAAAGGCAAAAATACTTAACACCTTATTTACACCGAACACGTTTTTATAATTATACATCAATTAAATGATAATTTAAACAATGTTAACACACGCCAGGGTTCTTGTGCGTTATAACCCCCTTCAATGCGCATTAAAGTTTTTGACCTTCCAGACATTTTGATTCCATTCTATTAACATCTATAAACAAAAATAATAATTTTTTTTTCTTAATTTTTAGTTAAAATCATTTGATCGCCTATTGTGATACCCATTTTGATTTTCACAAACGTAAACAATTTTTTAGGTTTTCGGCAGCGTTGCCACCATGGTAGAAGAATATAGGTAGACGCGTCGACACAGCTGCTGGGACAATGAACTGTCAAACCAATTTTGGAATTGAAAATGTTGAATGAAAAATTATTTAAATTTGTAAAAATTGTTGAAAAACGCAAATTATAATAGCCTCCGAATGACTTAGTATAAGAAAACATATAAAAATCTACTTGTATTTGAAGAAACATTTAATTTTTTTGACATATCAATGCGCCCGAGCGTTGATGCATCTACCTGTATTCTTCTACCATGGTTGCCACTAAAAATTTGTAATAAATAAAAATAACGACTTTGGAGTGCACCATATTACCGTCGTAAAAACACAATGTCCTTTAGCATGTAATCTAAACGCGCTATTAAAACAGAAAAAATCTTATGCATTTATGCTTTAAAATCACATTTTTATAATTTACCATGGTAGAATTAAGAAGGTAAAGTCATTCCGTTTGGCATCTTCTCATTGTCAAATTGTTTATTCATAAATTCATTGCATATATACAAATCAGAGATGGGTACCTGTTTTTTATGCCGCGAAATTTGACAACGGAAATTAAAGAAAAAGCAGAGATGGATAGTCTTATTTACCTCCATAATTTTACCATGTAATTTACATGTTTTGAAAACACAAATAATGTTATTTTATTATTGCAGTCACGTGTGCCTATAAAGAACCTCTGGAAGGATGGATTGACAACATGAATGGTCCAGTTGGTTTAGCCATTGCTGGCGGTAAAGGTGTTCTCCGTTCGTTGATGTGTGATGCTGATGCTAAAGTTGAAAATATTCCCGTAGATCATGCCACAACAGGTCTTATTTTCATACCGCATTATGTGAATCAAATGAAAACCAGGTATGTATTGGAGATATAAGAGTTTTAACAATAAGTTTTTTTTTTGTCAAAAAGCAATGGAGAATCGGGTCTTCTCTCAAAAGGAAATACTCTGCATATCTTTCATATCCCCTCAAAGGTATTTATTATATTTTTAAAGGCACTTCGGACAATCGGAAAGCAATGGCTGACCCAAAATGACAAAGTGTGTGCAACTATATTCCGTTGCAAAACTAAAAGATTGAGCTGCTATCAGACAATAAGGCTTTTACATATGTGCTGTCACATTTATTATCCATGTGTGTTTCCGTGTGTATGTCAAAATTACCTTTCCACACATGACTTATTATTCATGCTATTACACACTTGCATATGCTTTTTTTTATTTCCTTTGGTTACATTGTACTTTCTAAAAAATTATAATACTTTATGGGTGACTTTCAGCGTGAATTTAAGTTTATATATTTTTACACAAAAAAAGAACACATTTGGTTAAACTGTGTATTTCTAATGAAAATAGGGGTCGCTGTGACCGAAAAAGTACATATAAACTTTACTCGCATCGACACAGCTGCTAAGACAATGAGCTGTCAAACCAATTTTAAAATTGAAAATTTTGAATGAAAAATTATTCAAATTTGTGAAATTTGTTGAAAAATAAATATCATAACGACTTCCAATTGGCGTCGTATAAGAAAACTTATAAAAATCTACTTATTTTTGAAAAAAAAAAAAAACGTTTAAAAAATGTTGACGTATCGATGTTTCCAAGCGTTGATGCATCTACCTGTATTCTTCTACCAAGAGTATTTCACAACTGAAATGTCGCCCATCCCATGGTACAATGAAGAGAAGGTAGGCCAACTTTGAAAAAATTGCAAGTATAGAGGTCTACCTATTTGGCTTGTAATGTCAGAATTAGTATCAGAACAATTAAAAATCAAAGAACTTGTTGCATTTATTTTGAATAAATAATTGAAAACCGCGATAACTGAATGAAAGGTCAACACTTCTTTTCAAAGTCATGTACTACATATCTCTAAAGGATTATTTTGCTACAAAAACTCTAGATTTTGTCGATGCATACGTTGAAATAAGCATTTTGAAAACACCCGAATTTGAATGTTTTCTGAACCATTTTTTTGTTATTGAAAAGAAAACACATATATAAACAAATAAATCATCACATCATATGGTATCATAGCCCTACCTTGATATCATTGTACCATGGTCCATCCGCTTTTGTATTCCCCGACGTGATTTACTCCAAATGAAAGAAAGGTTAATTTTCGACTACTTGCCTTGAAGTACATTTACATACAAAAACGTTACTCTGGTCAACCCTGATAATTGGCCAATCACAATAAATTGATAACAGAAGACATGCATTAAATGCTGTTGTATGTAAACGCCTTATGATTAATTTAATAGCAGGTAGATCCAATTACGAACATTGATATTTCATTCAACAATTTTTGCAAATTTGAATAATATTTTATTTAAAATTTGGAATTTCAAACATGTTTTGACAATTAATTATGCCAATAGCTGTTTTGTTGGATTATTCTACAATGGTTCAGACATTGTTTAGGTCACACTTTACTTTGCTCACGGTTTAATTTCACGATCTGATTTACGACTGACTCTTTATTCCCTCGTATTTATGGGTCATCATTTACATGGAGGTTCCGGGAATCACAATTCCGAATATTATACAATTTTCCAACGAAAGAGAAACCACGCACATTCGCAAATAAACATACACACATATAAAAACACACCAATGCATGTAAACAACAAAGGGACAGTATATATAAATACGAGTGAGTGAGAAACAACGCATGGAGTCGCACTGAGGTCAACTAAGCAAAGACTGATACATATACAGGGTGAGATAAAAAAAACTGCAACCAACTTCAGACTGCTGCCATTTCTAAGCCACTCATCCGACAGCTGTTAAAATTATTCCAGTGACAGCTCATTATATTATCTACAAGCGAACAAAAACATTTTGGTGAGAGTTTTCCAGAAAAAAAGTTATTCGTGATGGAATTCAAGCATGATAGTGTGATTTATTTATATTTAGCTGGGAAACCACAAGTGGCTATCGTTAGAGCACTCTAGCATTTAAATGTGAATATTTGGTGTCTCGTACCATTGCTGGTTACCGTAATACTGAAAGCGTAGCCCAACGTCAAGAAAGTGGACGGAAGAAAACAGCAACATCAGCAGAAATGGTTCGAAAAGTAAAGAAGCGACTTGATCGAAACCCGCGTCGCAGTGTCCGAAAAATGACTCGTGTGCTGAACATATTGCAATATTCCATTTGGCCAATATTGAAAAATGAGCTCGGGGTAAAGCCCTTGAAATTCCAAAAAGTGCAAGAACTTACACCGCAACAGAAAGAAAATAGACTCAAAAGAGCTAAAGAATTGTTTCGATGAGAAAACATTCGTTGTCCAGCAGTTTGTAAACAAACAAAATGATCGTTTTTACTTGCCAAAGAGGTCAGCTGAAAATGTGCACCTTCGGTTGGCCACCAGAACTCAAGCGCCGGCCATGGTAATAGTGTGGGCCGCCATAACAGCCGATGGTCGCTCTCCACTCGCATTAATCGACCGTGGCAATAGAATAAATGCCGAATATTATGGCAAAAAATTCAGGAAGGTGTATTAAAGCAAACATTTTGGCCGCAGACCTTGGACATTTCAACAGGAATTAGCACCTTGCACTCAGCACTCGCCACCCAAGAATGGTTACAAAATGAGGTTCCTCGCTTCATTTCCAGCGCACAATGACCTCCAAAATCTCCGGATACCAATCCGTTGGACCATTGTGTCTGGAGTATTTTGGAAAGCAAAATTGGCACTTAAAAATACCAAAGTGTCCATCACCTCAAGCAAGCGCTTAGTCCGGGAATGGACCAAAATAAATAATCGGGCAGCGTATGATTTCATTGGTCGTTTGAAGGCCATAATTCGTGCCAAAGGTGACTAATTCAAACAAATCTAAACTTATTCTAAAATTTGGTGCTATTTCCGACATTTTTTTGCATTCATCCAATGAATTAAAAATTATGGCTTTTGACTTTGTTGCAGTTTTTTATCTCTCCCTCTACGTAAATATGAGAATGAAAACACAACAATAAAAATAGAAAATTAAAGGCTTTATCAGAAGAAATGTTTCTTACATATCGAATGTCAAATTTTCCATGTGTAGAAGTTGAAGAGTAGAAGATGTGTGTGACACATGGATGACATTTCAGTTGTGAAGCTTTTGAATAAATTACATATGTACTTTTTCGATCACAGCGAGCCCTATTTTCATAAAAAAAATAGAATTTAATCAAAGGTATTGTTTGTTTGTTGTGTGAAAATATATATAAAATTAAAATTTCCATAAAAATGCATCCAAAAGCATGGTAAAATTAAGAAGGTAAAGTCATTTCACATAAGAGTATCCATCTCTGCATTTTCTGTAATTTGGCCTGTCAAATTTCACTAAATAAAACAGGTTCCCATCTCTGATTTCTGTGTTACCAATGGATTTATAAATATAAATTTTAACAATGAGATGTTAGCAAATGAATAATTTTGAAAAAAAAATTTAAACATATGATTGCATGACTTTACATTCATAATTCTACCATGTCATAAATACTATATAATCGCAATGAATAAAAAACATATGCAAGTGTGTGATAGCAAAAATTAAGAGACGTATGTAAAATGGCAACATAGTCAATCACACTGAAATACACATGGATAATAAAAGTGACAGCACATATGTAAAGAACATATGTAAGAACATTAAGCGTAAAAAAACAATAAGGGTGGAAATACATAAAGCGCATATTTGCCGGGCTGAAGCATGGCAGAGAAATACAGGTAGATGCATCAACGCTTGGGATCATTGATATGTCAAAAAATTTAAATGTTTTTTTTAAATGTTAGTGGATTTTTATATGTTTTCTTATACTACGTCATACGGAGGCTATTATAATTCGCGTTTTTCAACAATTTTTACAAATTTAAATAATTTTTCATTCAACATTTTCAATTCCAAAATTGGTTTGACAGTTCATTGTCCCAGCAGCTGTGTCGACGCGTGTACCTATATTCTTCTACAATGGGCTGAAGTCATCAGCTGGCTTCTTCGTAGATAAACCAAGACGTTTTAGGTTGACTTAGTTCGATTTTGGCCCTAGGCTCCTTTGTTCATTTCCGAAGAAGCTAGCCAGATAAGCGCTTTATGTATTCCCACCTTAAGGTGCTTTCTTTGGGAAATTGTGGTTGCCACCTAATTATTGTCTGAATTATTATTGTCTTTCAAAGTACCATGGAGTTGGCATTGCAACAGTTCATTCACTATTTTTCCCTAGTAAAACAATGTATGAAAGTTCTTTAATTTTTATTTTTTTTTTCAGACCCGCCGAAGTACCCGTTTTCAATCTCACCCTGGGAGAAGATCAAAAAACCAGCAGCAGGTGGGTGGTGGAAAAATCAATGGAATTCAATAATGAATATCCTCTGAGCATGCCTCTGTGGTATCCCAATTGCACACTGACAATGAACAAGTATTATCATTGGATCAATGTCGTTCTGTTTATGTGGCTGCCGGCTTTGCTGATCGATTGTCTGCTGACACTGTGTGGACAGAAGAGATTGTAAGTGCAAAATAGAGAAACATAGCAAAAACGAAAGCTCATAAAAGATTTTTTTTCAGTTTAATGCGCGCCCACAAACGACTGATGGCCGGCCTGAAAGTTTTACAATTCTTCACCACCAAAGCATGGAATTTTAAAAATACGAAATTTATTGAGCTATGCGAATCACTGACAGTCGAAGAAAAAGCAATGTAAGTTTTGCGAATGAACTTTAACACTATTTTGAATGAAAAATTTATTAATTTATAATTTCTTTTAGTTTCCCCACACCTCTGCAATTCGATAAAGAGGAGTACATGTTCAATTGCTGTATTGGCGCCCGACAATATGTCTGTAAGGAACCCATGAGTAATGTGGCGCGGGCAAGAGTTAACTACAGAATGTAAGTCCAATTTGAATGTCTTACCATTATTTATTTTTAATTTTCTTCCGCTCACGTCACTTGCAGAATGTACTTTCTGGATCGTGTTTGTAAAATTTTCCTATGCAGTTGGTTCTTCTATTGGTTCTCGTCGAAATTGGGACTCGGCGATTATGTGTGTTACATCAATCCGCTGCATCTAATAACTCCTGTAAAACAATAGAATTTCGAATTGTAATTTTAGTTTAATGCGAAATTTTAGTTTAATTTTTTTTTTGTAGTCATAAGTATGTTGTAATATTTAATAGTTAACAGTTCAATAAATTATTATTATTATTTGTCACAAATTTTTATTTGGGTTTTAATATCCTGATTGGGAACTGACAATACGAGTTTACTACTCTATTCATAAAGTTAAGGGGGTTTGAACATGGTATAATTATTTCAAGGTATTCCCATTTCAATTTTTTCTCATGATAGTTTTGTAATTTCATAACGTGTATACAGTTTTTGTGTGTGTAGGTATTGTTTTGAAAAATACAAAAATAATTTAAAATATTTTCAAATTCTGTTAAAATTTAAATTCATATTAGAGTTTTTGCGAAAAACAATGTTTCCGTTTTGGGATGAAAAAGAAATGCAATTGTGAAAAATCCACGGCGCTCCATTCGGTTTTCGCTTTTTTCTTTTGTATGACAAGTAAAACAGCAGCTAAGTTCGGCCGGGCCGAACTTTTAATATCTTTTGAAAGGAACTTAATATATTAAAAAAAAATCCGAAAACTACCACTTAAATGACTATACGAAGACGTGGACCTGCATACAACATTTTTGCCATAGGCTGTAGTGCCCATTTCAAACTTCAACTACCAAATTTGAAACAATTCTGGTCTAATTCTAATGTCGCTAAAATCATCAAAATATTGAGTATCGGGATGTACCGTCATATGCGGGCTATGGGAAGACGTGGACCTGCATACGACATTTTTTGCCATAGGTTGTAGTACCCATTAAGATCTTCCAATACGAAATTTGAAACGATTCCGGTGATTTATGTCGCTAAAATCATCAACCGTACCGTTATATGGAGGCTAGACGAAGAAGTTTGACAATTCCGGTAAATAATGTCGCTAAAATCATGAAAATACCGAATGTTGCCGTTATATAGGGGCTATACGAAAACGTGGACCTACATGTCGCATTTACGAATTTTATGCACAATTTTAGCCTTCTATCTCAAAAAATAGCGTTATTACAACGGACAGACAAACGGACTAGATCGTCTTAGAATTTTACGCTGATCCAGAATATATATACTTTTACAAACGGAATTACAAAGCTAATATACCCTCCATAGAATGGTGGAGGGTATAAAAATATTGAGTGAAAAGTGTCAAATAAGAAAATTACTTGTTCTTTTTGTTATTGGTAATCTA